>NC_136813.1:139974077-140441409 GCF_951394365.1 Tetrao urogallus | reverse complement strand
GGCTCTTCTCAGAGGTGCCTAGTATAAGAAGGGGCTGCAAGCACAAACTGAAACACAGCAAGTTCCATAAGAATATGAGAAAAAACAGGTCTTTACTGTGAGGTTGACAGAGCACTGGAACAAGCTGCCCAGAGAGGCTGTGATGTCTCCTTCTCTGGAGATACTCAAAACTTGTCCAGATATTTACTTGTGGAATCTACTGTAGGGAACATGCTTTCTCAGAGAGTTGGACTAGACGATCTCCAGAGGTGCCTTCCAACCCTACAATTCTGTGATTCGATGATTCTGTGAGTTTTGCTCTGACTTTCATGGATGAAAAAGGAAAATCTGCTAAAAATTGGTAGTTCACTGCCATTTCCATCAGAAATGATCAAGATTGCTCTCCATTGAATTAAGATCTTCCATTCCTTGTTAACCAAATGCTCACCTTAGAGGACTTCTCCATGCCAAAAATTGTTTCCAAAAAATCTTTCTGAAAATCATGCTGAGTTTGAGATGATCTGCTGGATTTGTGATTTGGTTTGGTTTGGTCGGTTTGATTAGGCTCATTGTTCACGTAGAGCTTTGCAATGAGTAGTGGGCATTCAGGTCTCTTGTTTACCCCTATTCATAAAGGGTGGGAACTCCAGCACCCTCTGACAGTGAAGGCTCTGTAAGGGCAGGTAGGCAGAAAGACCAGCGATGGTCAGCATTCAGAGAGGATACAAAAAGCCTGACCTTCATGTCCTGTCTGAAGAAAAGGGAAGATGATGAGTGATTCAGAGTGTAGGAGGAGCTGACACTGGGGGGTTGATGGGCAAAGAATATGAACTTAGCAACTGCTTTTTGAATAGTGGCCTTCAGCAACTAAAAAGAGAAAGAAAATGAAAGAAAATGAGTGCAAGCACAAACGTTTTAGCAGAAAATGTTGGCTATTACCAATGATAATTGCTATGAATTACATCAGTTTATACCAGCAGAGAAACTAAGCTTGAATTTATTTTTCTTACTTTCTTTCCCACTAGAAGAATTCACTGGTGAGTGAGATAAAAGTAGGAGGAAGCTGAGTGCTAATATTTCTAGCAGCAAAGTCCAACTCTCAGTCCAACGTTCCCTACAAAATAGTTGTGATCTCATATCACCGTGGCTTATAAAAAAAACTGAAATAAAGTAAAAACTGCAAAGCACTGCACCGAATGGTGCTAATGGAGATGGGAGGCATACAAGTACCCTTCTCCCTTCCCTCCACCCACTAAAACATGCTTGATTAAAAAGAGTTAAAATTTGCCAAAGTTTGGGGTAGGTCTTCCTGGTCATGCTGACTGCACTGGGGCTAAGCAGCTAGAGTGAGGAGCAGAAGCTGCAAAGAAATAGGTAGGATTGGGTCTAGATTCTTATGTGCACAGACCATGGATCTTGCAGCAACAGGTCTAATAGATGTGGCTACAAGTAAATGCCGTCAGTATCACCTCCAAAATGACCCCACCTTGCATCCCAAACACCTGCTCAACCATGAGCCAAGGGCTGGAGATGGTAACACTCTTTGTGGAAGCAAAAGGGAGTGATGTACTCATTACCAGAATAAAACTTGTATGGCAGCATGAAACAGAGCAGAGCCAGGATCCCAGCTCATCCCAGTTTCACCTATATTTAATCCTGTCCCTCCTAATAGTTTTGCCAAAATGAAGAAAAGCATAAACTAATAGCCTTAAAATGAAGACAGTGAAAAAGGGAGGAAAAGCAAAGCACATTTTTAATAGTTGGAAGACTCTTAAATACAAGAGGTCACTCTAGATGAGAAAATATAGAGTAGGCAGAAACAGAAGTGCTTCTGAATGGAAGGAAGGAAGGAAGGAAGGAAAATTAAGATGACTCATCTTATGGACCTGAATGGGAAGGAGGGTGAGGTATTCGGCAGTTTCCCATGAAGCAGTGCCTTTAAAAACAAACTCCATCTTTCAAAGAAAAAAAAAAAAAAAAAAAAAAAAAGAGAAACAAAACCTAGAAACCTTTCACATGATTTTCAGTAATAATTTAGAAAAGTCATTTGCATTTTTCTCATCCTTAGAAAACTCCTTAAGAAATCAGAGAATCGCTATTGCAGGCGGGAGCTTTCATCACCATACTGAGTGAGCAACAATGTTGATGTCAATCTTCTGCTTTTGGATCCTGGTAAGAACTCTGCGTGTCATCACAACGGCTGCATTTGCACAATGCCTTAAGATATTGCTGCTGATGCTTGTGGAAAGTACAAAGCAGTCCCCGGAAGGCACTGCGCCCCATTGTCCCACATTTCTTTCCATTCTTTATCAGCTGGTGATAACAGGAAATGTTTGTTTTTCTGCTCGCATTTTTGGTTCTAATTCTCCTATGATTTATATAGGGTGTGAGTGAAAGTATCTCCATCAACACCCATAGATTTATAAGAGCTTAGAATTAATAGGCAGAGAGAATACAAAGCTTCTGGATTTAATTTGTATAATCCCTAATTTTACAAAAACAATTAAAAAAAATATCACAGAAGAAAATAGATTATTAACAGTATGACACCAAAGTTTGACATACTGGTGCCTTATGTTCAGAACAAGGACGGATTGTCTTAATCTTTTCCCATTAAGAAAAACATGTTAGTTTCATGCAGTTTGGGATGGATGGGCATCTTTTCTACTGGGCTACCGTGATTCAAATTAGAGGTCATGTCAATACCTGTATATACCTCTATACAAGACAAGATTTGTGACTTTATGTGGGAAAAGAGAATGAAAAAAGTCTCTGGGGTTTCCTGTACACTGGTTTTCCTGGGTGATTTTGTCATGAGAGCTGGTAGGGAGACTTGATAGGCTCATAGATTGGAGTCTGCAACCATCTCCCTCTTTCGCAACCTGCAGGGCACACTAAGGTGTGGAAAACTCTCTATTAACATCTTCCAGGGATAGCTCTTGTTTCTGGTGCCTGTTTTCACTGAACAGCATGGCTCTACATGCCGTCACTTCCTCTGCAACATTGCTCTTTACCATATCTACAGAACTTTTCTCTCTCCTGCTTAATCATGACCGTCCCTAGCACTACTCTTAGATAAGTAATTCCACTCTTTGTTGGGTGTTAATCCCTCACAAATATTTATGTACATCTTTCCTCATGCCATCACTCAGCCAGTCCATTCAAACTTCCTCTGAAATACATCCCATCTCTCTTACACTTCTTTTCCACGGTCACTCAGTACCCTTCTGATAACAGCCTCCAATGCTGACCACTTCACATCTTTCTCTTGAAACCACATTGTTCTCCTTAGAGATCTGCCTCATCTCTGTCCTTTCGCCACAGGGAACAGCTGTTATGACCTGAACCCTTTGGTGCATGTATACCTGAACCACATGGCTAGTGCTTTCAGGTCTTCTGGTACCCATTTACTAGCTGTAAATCCACAGTTCCCCACAGTATTCTTGCCTGTGAAGTAGCAGGCTATTTCTCTCCGCGGTGTACTACTTTATATTGAGAGAAAATAAGTGCTCATTGTTCTGTTCTATATAATTATACATTTGGAGTTTTAATTAGAATGCCACTAAAATCAGAGAATACAAAATAACTCAGCTGTAAGACATTACTTAATCACTTAAATGCATTTTAATATTGAGACAGAGCTCTTTGATAGTGGAGCCACATTTAAAGCAATCTGCACTGGTAACATTATTTACAGAGGAACCATGCACACGCCATCACCTGCATCCATCAAAACTCAGGGTGCTCTAAATCATCCAGTGCCAAAATTATTGCAAACAACTGGCAAAAGGATAAAGAACAAAGAAAATAACATACCAGTTTTGAGGCCTCTCTCTCTAATCTTTGCAAAGGCCTCAGGGTAGACACGTCAATTATTTTCTTTGTTCATCCTTCTGTACACTGTTTGCATTACAATTTGGCATAATGATTTAAGAAGCCATGAGTTGTGTTGGATGTGGGTGGTGGATTCATGGCTTGGAGATTGTGCTGTTGTTGTATATTATGGCCTAACTCTCAGGAGGCAGAGCTTACCGTACTCCATTTGCAATTAGTTTATCACTGCATATGTGTTTATACAATGCACAATGGATGCATGCATATCCCTGTAGCTATTAAGCCGTATAATCTTATTTTTTCACTCTTCTTTTTCTGTAGAAGCAAACATCTGGCCAGAATCCCCTGGTTTTTGATCCCCTGATGAATAATAGGGTGAGTTTTGCTGTGTATGGTTGAACAAAGAACAATGTGAATTTTATTTTCATGTTGACTGCTCCATCATAAGCTATAGTAATGTTATTTCAAAAAGACAGAAAGATCTACCTCATAGCTGGGGACTGGATATTCACATTGTCCATTCTGATTTTTCCCTTCAAAGGATTTAGTTCAGAAAACTATCACCAGATTATGTGATACTTCTTCTTAACGAGAGTGATAGGGGAGACATTGAACACATTGAATTAATAAAATTGTGCTGGAATAACTAAAAGAAGGATATGATCCATATTAACCTCAGGCTGTACCATTGGCACATCTTCCAAGGAAGCGGATAAGTTGCATTCTTCTAAGATTCAAGTATGCTTTGAGGTGAAAATACCATTTAGCAAACACATATATCAACAATTCATCTTGTGGACTTTTTCCTTAATACCACAGGCTGTTGGCCAAATTCAAGGCTGGTGTCTACTCCCTGGCTACAATGGCCTTTCAAATGAGTTGATGTTTGGTGCTTCCCATTTAAATCAGAACCAAACTCTTGCAGTGAAATAAGTGCATTTATAACAACTAAATACTAAGTGCAGGATTGGAATGTATGTAGGCAATGCAATTTTCTGAGAAACTTTATGCCCTGAGTGTACTGGACACTAACCAGGAAGATACAGCAATCATTAAAATAATTAGTAATTCTCTCAAAAAATGTCCTAACAATCAATTTGGTAAACCAATCCTTTGAGAGCAACAAGCCCTGTCACTTTAAAGATGATATATTGGTGGGCCTTAGTCACACCCTGTTAAGAAATACACAGAGCTGTACAGCAAATATAGCAAATGGTGGTTTTCAGTACTGGCCAGTTTGCAAGGAAATGCTGGGAAGGACAACTTAGTCTGTTCTCCCTAAGCTCTTGCATTACAGTGTCTACCTTACCATCAAACTCTACTGAGCAGGTAGACAGACAATTATTAAAAGCAGAGCCAAACCTCCCTAGGCATCTACTTAACAGACAGTAGATGCCAGCCAAATTTTGTCATGGCACTAAAGAAATATAAGAAAAAGTACAGCTGCTTTAGCTGTACTTTCATCTTTGCTGCAAAGCAGATGGTTCTGCATCCTACTTCTTTTGGGGCTACTTACTCCTTGGACTATGTAACAGTCCGTGTAAAAGGTACACGTTTAATATATGCTCATGTAGGGTCTCTGAACAATGCTCATAAACCAGGCATAGGAGATGTTTGCCATCTAGTCAGAGAGCTATTTTACAGGGAGTCTCCTCTCCCTTCCCACAGAAGAGTTGAAGATGAAAAGTGCAACTGTGTAAAAGCCCTTCAAGAATGGGGTTTTGCCAAGTTACTCTCTGTAGTCACACAAACTGGTTTCTTTGTGGCCTTTACATTGTAAGGCCCTTTGCATTTGGCTTGGGGACAAACCTAACATTTTAATTGAAATTCAGTCTACCATAAAGCCCAAGTAGAAGTTTCAAGTGGGTTCCTCCTGTTCAAAGAAATCTTTCCACTTAAAAGCGATTAGGTTTTGCTAATGTTTTGAAAAGCCTTAACTATGTCTTTTGTGTAAGACCTGAGATAAAGCCAGGTGGGTTTTGGGTGCTGCTACCTAACTTGGCAGTGCTCTGAGGCAGACACAAGGCTGCAGGGTGAGCAATGTGCTGGGCTTGCTGGGGCCATTCATTCAGCATGATTGACACAGCCAGGACTGAGCAGCTCCCATGGTTTTCTGCTTATTTGCCCAGGACATGGATGTTTCTGCTCTGTTAGAAGAGTGTGCAACTCAGATGCAAATAAAATTGTATCAAAGTGTGGAAAGTGAATCCTCTTATTTATGAATAACTGGAAAAACTCAGGCTTAGCTGAAAATTTCTTTGTAATTTGATCATTATGTCCGTAGCTGCAATTGAAAGGCCCGAAAGGATATCATGGCTGATAAATAGAGTTGTTACATAGCAGGAGTCTGATTTTGATTACATTTGTTAGGTGTAACTGGGTAACTTTCTTCTTAGATTCTAATTTATGAGGATGTGGGTCAAAGTCATTTGCTACAGCTCAGAGTAAAGCCAGGAGATACATTCTTTACCTATTATGACTAATATGACATCTGTAGGGAGTTAAATAAGAAGTATCTCTCCTCTTTGCTTTTTTAAAGCATCCTTCTACTGAAATGGGAAATAAATTCCAGGTTACAATGCCATTATAACATCAAAAAAACACAAAGCGAAGACAACCTCAGGCATGTGCCTTAAACCTGGTGAGCTTCCAAAGAGCTCTGGGTTGAAGGCAGAGTGAATGAAGGTAGTCAAGGAGAAGTGGAAAACCGCGCCTGATTCTCCTCTTGATTACACTAACTGTGAGAGGGAAGATTAAGTTTCATCAGTCTGAGTTGCAGGCTAAAGAGTGGACAATGAAAATCATATTTATGACCATTACTATTCAGCAAGGTTGTAATACAAATCTAAAACCTCAATAAGAAAGAAGAGGCACAAGGTCAGAGATGTACTGCGTTGTGAGATGTCATGTCCACTGGGACATCTTGTCATTGGGATCAGCTTCAAATTCTGCCACCGACCTCTCCTGTCATCTCAAGCCAATCAAGTACATGTATTTGAATAAGTAGTCGTCATTTTGCATCTTACTGTGAAAACCTTAAGTCTCATTTTTTGCAAGAACCTATAATTACATCTCAAGAAGAATTTTTCAGCTACGCAGAACCTTTCAAAATCAAGACTAAATCAGCTTGAGTTGGTCCTTCAAAATTAGAAGATGTTTATCACTGACTTACGTACGTCCTGCATCTACTGTAAAGCTTAACCAATTACAAACTTTAAACTTTGGAATGGAAGACAGCTCATGGAATGAATGGCTGCTTTGTTCTTCTGCTAGAGCCCTTTTTTTTTTTTTAATTCTTTTGTACATAAAGACATGTAGTTTTAAATTATGGTGTACTAGCCATTTTGATGTTTTAAGGAGTAGTTCAAACAATTATAGGATTATACCAATGCATGATGTCCTAAGAAAGTTTTAAGAAGTGCAGTGATGTTTAAAAGAGAACTTGGCCTCGATGCAAAACAAATATTCAGATGAAATATCACCTCAAAACCTGAGGCACTGACCATGACTTTCACCAATAGGTGTATATCTGGATAACATTAGGCCATTTACAGTCTTGCGATTTTGTTGAAATACAATCTCCTGGTACATATCTCTTAAAAGAAGAGTGATACAAACTGTCTGCTTCTAGTATCAGTTAATGGCTGATTCTCACCCCTTACTCATGAAGTTTTAAGAAATGTGACTTTCCTGTGCAGCTTGATTACAGGGTCTCCAACATGCTGGTATTTTGTAGCCTCTCTATACTGGAATGTTCATATTAGAAGGAAAAATGTATTCACAACATTGAATGTTTGGTGCAGGCAGCCTCATTAAGCCTTATTACACAAACAGAGAAGGAAAAATGTGTAGATGAATGACAGGACAACTTCCCCTTGTGCTCTGAGGTACAGAGGCATTTCCCATTCATGTGTGCATAGGAGGAGGTTGGTATCTTGTAAGGAAAAACACACATATATGGGTAGTGTTGGCAAGTGGCTGATAAAGGTGATGGAGAGTGCAGAATGATGCTCCTGGGTAAAGGAGGACCAAACTGCATCCTGCTGTGCAACGAGCCTAGGAGTCAAAACCTGCACTGTTTTAAATTTTCCCTAGCAGCTAAAAGGTGCAATAGATCTCTTTGATGGGAACCTTGAGCCTGCAGCTGACGGTATGTGTCTGAGGAGTAAAGGAATAACCTAAGAGGTGCATGCTTCTGAAAGCTACTAAAGGATTTATCATCTGAACAAGCCTTTGCTTCCTGCTTTGCGGAATTTGCTGTCATACAGTAACACTGTTCTTCTTGAGGCCCACTGATGCCCAGTTGCCTCCTTTGACCGTGAGCAAAGTAGGTTGCTATCAGGAAGGCCGTGTAGGTCACTCGTTCTGGAGAATCTCTCCCACTGCTGCAGCTGAAGATGTACTTCCCTTTTGGACTAGATCCTCCACCCTTGTTTGATTTACCTTTCAATTTCTGACAGAAATTAGCTGGCAATGATATCTAGCCCATGGATATGGATTATAGCAGAAATCTCTTGTGTTCTCTGAATTATTGCAAATGAGGATTTATATCCATGTCCTTTCTCTTGCATGGTGGATTTCTGTTTTTTTTTAGAAGCACAGTTTTCAAAATCACGTTAAGTGTTTCTGATTATAGAGATTTTTAAAATTTGCCTTGCAGTTTGCTACATATCCTACATGACATTGTAAGACTGAACCCCACAAGGAGAGGCTTGGGAAGCACAGGCCTCCTCTACTCTGTTTGCAATAGTTATTGTGTCAGTCAGACATGAACACGGGCTTGTATATTTGCTGCAGGACAGCTTTCAGAAGAGTGCCAGGAACCATGTAGTCCATGCACCTCACACTGTTTTGTAGGTAGGCCATGAAAGTTTTAGTATCCCCAAAATGGGTAGAAATGCAGAGCTACCCATGATTCTTGCAACCCAGATGACGTTCATTCTTGAAAAGTTCTTATTAGCAATCTCTCTGATTTTGTAACAACAACCTAGAAGCTGACAGCCAGATGTTCAGTCCTGCAGAGGATCCTAGCTCTCTTCATGCTGACAGTGATGAATATGTACAGATTATCCACAGTCTGAATCCTGAGTGATTTCACCAACCCAATGGAAAAGACTCTTCTCTTAATTATGCAGAACAAGTAGGGAATTGCTCTAGTTACATGAATGCAGCTATTTTGGATAGACACCAATACAGGATAGAATACAATCTGGCGCCTTGAATGCTGTCAACAAAAGCCTGGTTGTGTTATCCCATGATTTGACTGTGGCATCTAGTCTCATTGAACTGATCCAGCCAGTCTTACCCACCTCTCACTGAAGTCATTGTGAGCCTTTGCACTGGTTTTGACACGCTTTTAAGTAGATCCTATTGGCAGATAAATCAGATTTTGGATCAAGGCCTCCGTTTCCTACTTTGATAGAAACACATGGCCTCAATGGTGCTGATTTCTGTCTTAACTCTAGATTGGCCCCACTTTGAGCAGGGGTCAGATCAGGTGACTTCCTAAGAGCTGCTCAGACCTGAAATTCTTTCGTTCACTACAGCCTTACAACTTGTTAATAAATGGTATCGTGGCAGATAAGCAGCAGTTCCATCTGTCAGCCCAACCTGTGCTTCCAATGGAAGGAATCCTGTGCAGGTGTTCTCGGGAATTTCAGGAGTTATTTAACTACCATTTTAATGTATTCATTCATGCTACCTTACAATGCTCTCATCATGTTACAACATAGGTCAGGACAAGTCCCAGACTCCAGATTTATCTTCTCTAAAGGAATGTTTCCAAATCTTTTGCCTCGTAAACACTAGAGCTTAGTTGGGATTTAGGAGGAGTTACTTTTCCTATTTGATTTGCAAGGTCTGTGTTTCCTTGCCTCAACTATGAATTTCCAGAATTTGGGGTGATACGGTTTCATTTAAGTAGTTTAAACTCCATAGGAAAAAAACCCAAACATTTAATTTTTCTTCTAGAAAATATCTCAGACAACACAATCTTGGAGCTATATGCCAGTGGGACTACTGCGCTGAAAAATACAGTTTCTGCAGAAAACACTCAATCACAGAGACTTCCCAGAGATGTTTGCTTTAAATATTCACTTTCAGGGCTTCTGTGCTCTACAGTCTGTTTCCTGTTCCATTTTAGTCTAAGTTTTTGCACATTGAAAAAAACAGGTGTATTCTCTTGGAGGAGGTGTTCACCTGTGTATCTTTAGAACAGGCGTGGGGATGTGGAAACAAAATTAAATTAGTGTGTACAAATTAATATCTATTGAAAATCAGGATGGAGGCATGAAAAGGAACTTTCTAGATGTGGCCTTTCTTCCAGATTCCTCTGTACAGCTTGGATTTGGAAAGACGGATGATCTGCCTGAGCAACCACTGAACCATATCACTTGTCATCCTTATTGCTTTTGACCTCATGAGTATTTATGAATTGCTGACAATGTTCCCTCCGCTAAGCAGATTGCACACTTATAAAAGACAGACTCATCTCTATTCATTCCCTTTCCCTCCTCCCAGGATTCAATGTCCCTGCGCTAGTTTGAATAAGCTTTCCATAAAATTATGTTGCAGTTTGGAGAATGTGGTTCAACACATTAGGGAAATCTATCCACTCTCTTGAAAATCCAAGCCCATGAAGTTTAGGAAGAAAATAGAGTCCTGAATTTTCCAGGTTGCACAAAGAGCTGAGAAATGACTGAATGAGGAAAACAAAAGATCCATAACAGTTGTTATATAAGTGGAATAAGAATTATCCATGAGTAATGGAGAAGTAGTCCAAATCTTACCATAATTTCCATACTTTTGCAAAAGATGACATGTGGTTAGAGGCACACGCATTTTGGCAGCCAGTTTGGTGCCACAATAAGACAAGCATATAGCATGCAAGTCCAAAGATTATTTGGTACGATTATACAATTAAACTGGCAGAGTTCTGCTCCCTACTTGTAATCAAAAGATCTAGTGCATGAGATTACTATAATTTTGTTGAATAAAATCTTAGGCAAAATTGTATTTAATCTGACAGGGTCCACTACTGAAATCCTCACATGGTGAAATGACTCATTGACGTCACTGGAGTTCTGCCTGAATAAGAACTTCGGAATAAGGCCCTGAGGGATTAGCTGTGCTCTTCTCTACTTATTCATTAAGTAAATCCTATGCAGCATCCAGTGAATGCAAAATGGTAAAAATGGAAAGATGAGTTTTGCATGAAGCTAAAAGGGATTTACTTCAGGCACCTTCATTTAGACTACTTTTTACATTTTGGGTTTTTTTTTCTTCAGAAGTGTACTCTCCATAGAAGACAAAAAACATCTGTAATCTGGTTACGATAACTAGTATGTTAGATCTCTAAGAGACTGTGGTTTTCATCCTTTTTGGATGTGGAGACCCCTAGAGAATTTCCAATGGAAGCACCTACCTCCTTCCAGGAACTGAGACAGCCTGCCAGTAGAAAGAGTATTTCATCATTTTTTGTAGACCTTTTGAAAGTAGCCCACCCTCAGGTTAGAATCAGCGCTCTAACAAGTTATCTTATACCAGAAGCAATAACTGCTACAACTTGAGTTGGTCCCCATAAGCACAGAAATGAATGTTTGTGCGGGAAGCACTGGGATCCAGTGCTGGTCCAGCACCAGGATGTTCAGCACCTGTTGTACATCTTTCTTGATCAGTAAGAATAAGCTGCCCAGGGAGGTGGTGGAGTCACCATCCCTGGAAGTGTGTGAATGTGGTAGTGAGGGACATGGTTAGTGGGCAGTGGGAATGGGGTGATGGTTAGACTAGATGATCTTTGAGATCTTTTCCAATCTTAATGATTCTATGACTCTGTGATTCTATGATTACATAATTCTATGATTCTATGATGTAAGAATTGTCCTGCTGGACAAGGATTCAGCTGACACCTGTTCTTCTTGCCTAATTACTCCCCTACTGAGCAATGATGTGGACAGCAGGAGGAGAATCCCACAATGCTGGGAATGAGACCTGTTCTGCTTCCTCCTCAGCACTACAAATAATCTCACAATTTTCTATCAGACAGAGGGACTCACTGGCTGTTTACAGAGGCAGTTTCCAGCCATTCTGAAGGAGGTGGTGAAAGTGTAGAGCCAAAAAGTGTGCTTTTTACTCTGGCTCATATCGTGTGCCCACACTAGAGCACATTCAGCAGGCTTGACTTCATGAGGGACTCTGACCTTACTTGTTCTGGTAAACAGTCTTCCTGTTCTCTGTGTCAGCTTTCTAAAATCCTTCTGGACTGGTAGATGGAAATGTTAGGAACTTCAGAGTCCACCCTAACAGGCACCAACACCACTACATCCTCCCATCCCCTGAGAAGCAGTGTACCATCCTAACCTGGCTTGACATTGCTTTATGGCAAACAACAAAAATCCATGTTATACCACACATCCAAAATGACATACATTTCTTTCACATAGTACTGAATCCGCTGCCCCTGTTCTCTGGTGATGCATGTCTTCAACAGCAAGTTAATGCTGAGATGCTGCTGAATGCTATACAGTACCTTTAAAGCACAGAACACACTCTAACCCTTCCAACCAACCAGGATGGCTGCAACCTGGGTGCTTGACCTCCTAAATAAAGCCACAAGTGGGAGACCAACCCCAACCATCATCCCATTTACTGACAAAGTACTTCTTTATCTTCTTCCCTACTAGTAGAGCTCTCTGTTTGGGAAGAAGAAAGCTTTGCTAACCTTGCCACATCTCTGCCAGCACAGATGCTCTGTTTGTTGTGTCATGAAAATGAACAACACATTTTCAATGTTAAATAAACGTTTATCCAAATGTTCAGCATGACTGCTTAAAGCTTAAGTAAATCAATCACTGTAGGTTAACCTTTGCTCACAGCGCTATTTTTCCTCTCTGAAAGCACTGTCACCATCAGATCTCAGTGTTACATGGTTTTTTGACATGCCACTGTCAGGAGAAATACTTAGCAAAGAAATCTGGTGCACCAAAAATTTTTTCACTCAATGCTCTGTGAAGCGCAAGAAGTTTATGGGTTGCTGTGTTGTATCTTAAGGACATTAAAGACATAGTTTCAACTACAATCCATCTGGAAAAATACTGTGCATGTGAAACTATTGAGAGTTAAGGAGAAGTTAATGTTCCCTGGCACATTCATATCATTGTAGTTCAATTACACAGTTACAAGCATGCTTTCCTTCTAAACTGGCTCAGCGGAACAGATCCTGACATGTCATACCAAGGTGTTAGTGTTACAAAGGGTTATTGTGCTGTGGTTTACCCAAAAGAGATGAGAGTAAGAAAATAGAAGAAAACATTTGCAGGGAATTCAAGCTTCAGCAAACAATGGCTGCTCTCTGCTCTGACAAAGCAAATATTTTTATACCTGCAAAGCTCCAGTTAACAAGGATAAGCATAAAAGTTACCAAGCCTAACTAAATACTGAGGTGGAAATGTGAGAAGAGCAAAGTGTCTTGCCCACTGCAAGGCAAACTATTTGGTTTAAGAGTTTATTCCGTCTACTGGATGGTATAGATGGCCATTTTACTGTATCTGCACATCTGAAATGGGTGGCAGCACTGCATGAAATCAAGACAAGGGAAGTACATAGACTGAGAAGTGAAATGCTTTTAGTGGAGGGAAGCTATTTTTAGTGGGATTGATGGTAAGGGCGGAGGTGGACAAGGTGGGATCCTTTCCACCACATGTGGCTGAGGCAGCTAAGGCATGTTGCAGTGGGACTTTTAAAGGATATTCTCACTTCTCTGGGTATTCCTTTTCTCCTCCTGTAAAATCCTGCAGCACTTTCTGTTTGGATGAAAAGGAGATAGGAATTGGGACTGTGGTGAGTGCACCTTCTGTGTCCTGGCTACCTTTCGGACAGCTGGAAATGCTTCCCTACTTTCCTGGACCAAATGTCTCAGCTCTTCCTTTTGTGGAGATTTTCAGTGACAGCTAGAGGGAAAATCTCAGCAATGTTTAAGACATGAGCAGTCATGGGATCTGATTTCTGCTTCTCAGCTGGACTGGATCATAGGCTGATCCTGTCAGAGACTGAATGCACCACAGAAATCTGCAGATGGGAGCTGTGGCACCAGTGCTGGGGCAGGAGAGCCCCACTGCCATCCCCTGACGAGCAGCTACAGGTTCAGCACAGTGAATCCCAGTTACTTCTGTGAAAGACGAAGCAAGGGTTTTGCAGAAATCCATGGATGTGACCTGTCTAGGGAAGTGTTCCTTGTCTTCAAAGCCAAATAGAAGCTGTTCTTGAAGGATGGCTGCAGTCATGCATCAGTCTGGTGGCTTAAATGTATTGCTTGAAGATGGAGAAGAATCTACAAAGTCTATGGCCCGTCTGTTTAGTGTTTCTCACTGTATACTACCACTTGCATGAGGGTTTTCTGTCCACCCTGTGTAGCTGTCCTATTTACAGTTATGTGCAGTTATGTAGCTGTCCCAACCATAGTAATGACAATTGGATGGAGTCCAAACGAGGTAGGCCAGTCTGTCACAGCAGCAGGCATAAGAAATGCAAAAACCCACTTCCATGATATTTGCAAAATTTTCAAATGGGCTTTGGAATCCCAATTACACCCTGACTGCATTCCCTCATACTCTCAAAGTGCTCAGTCTGGGGTTAGTCTGTCACTAGTGGTTGACATCTGCCAGCTGCTCAAGTGATGCTCCCTCAGTGGGAAACAGTCCTGGTTCACTTTGACCTGCTGGGTCTGGGTGAGATGCAGACCCTCCACCATTGGCCAGAGATCCCTGGACGATCTAAATAGCATCAGATCTGGAAGTTCTGATTCTATGGGCATCTTGTCCAGTAAGAAAGAGATAGTTTCCAGTCTGCTTTAGGCCATACATACTGAAAAAGTATGTATGTTGGCAAGATGCTGGCCTCTTTTGCAATTGCTGCTGGAAGGTCCCATATGTCAATGTTGAGATCCCCACAGTGCAGCAACCATTAATGCCCTCCCAGAGTTACACTGAAAAATGGCTGAGCTCTTCCACAGCCATTTTCCTTTTCTATACCTCTAAGCAACTTTCACCAGCTCATGCTGCTTCAAAACCACCACGGCTGCAGTAGCCTTTTGCTTCAAGTGCTAAGTGATTTTCTCCATTTTTTGAGGTAAACCACTAACCCAAGTAGACTGCGTGCAGTTACTGGTTTGAGCCTTACCCTAGAAAGGCTTCAGCCAGCTATCAGAGCAGTGCTCATGCATGCTTCCCCTTCCACCAGTTCCAGCAAAATGAGTGATGATGGGTGACAGGGTGGCTCCTGGTGCTGCTCCCTGCTCATTCTGTCTGCAGGCAGGAGCACACACACAAGCAGGAGCCCTGTCAGTGAATCCCCTGCACAGACAAATCCAGCAGAGATTTTCCTTTGTAAGTAGCCACTGTGGAAAACAAATTGGCCTTGATGACACTGCTGGGCTTCAAGCAAGTGAGCATGATTTAGATTCAGCCCTTTATAAGGCAAACTGCAAACAAAAGCTTGTTTTCTCCAGCCACATTGCAAAGCCCTGTTTGAAGTAATTTGCCCCCGAGGCAGAGCATAGAAAAGATACACCCCTGTACAACCAGCTGCAGCTTGCCAGGAAACACACTTCAGCAGTGCTGGATGCCTGCTGTAGAGTGACTCACCAACAGTGTTTATTCTCCATTATGGAATGGGTTTGGTTCATTAATTGTCCAACTGTTATGTCACTAATTAGAGAGCTCTAAATGAGTAGGACAGGAGATGTTCACGACAGCTTGTGGGGTGAGGAAGCAACAAATAGGTCAGAGGGTAGATGTGATCTGCCTTAGAGAGGCAGAAAGGCTGGAAGAAACAGGAACAAAAACTTCTTGTTTGGGGCTTTTTCTCCCAGCTGCCACAGAAAGAAACACCTTTTTGTTGCTAGTCTGTGGGCTGCAGAGCAATGATTGGCCATAGCTCTCTTGTTTTGCATTTGTTGATAATAGGGAAAAGTGGTGGACAAACAACTGCATCATTTTAGAGCTAAAGAATGAAGTCTCATACAGAGAGTAGCAAGCAGAATTGTGTTCTACCTGGGCCGAGTGACAGTGCTGTATGCTGAGTGAGTAGGGCACAGCACATGGGCAAGTTACACGGAGGGAAAAAAACCCTGCCCTGTGACTTTACAGCACTTCAGTTAATCTACTGTGAGTATCGGCTCTCTCTACCTTCTGTGAATCTGAGGCTTGACGGCATGCTCCCAGGCAAAGACAGCTATGCATCTAACATGTTTTAGGTTCTTTGCTTCTGGCCAAGGACAATACCGCTGTCCATTGCATCTACAAACAGTAAAGCTGCTACTAGAATAATGTAAGCTGCTCGCACCAAAATACCCCTGAAAAGAAGGAGATGCAGCTTGGATACAAACTGCTTGAAAGTAAGAACAAGAGGAAGTTGAAAGAGCAGGCATCAAAATGTCAGTCCTTCATGTTTGCAATTAGCAACTGAACATACGGAGGAGTGGGAGGACTTACTGCTTGCTCACAGTGGAGCATCTGTTACACCAGGAATGCAGCAGTGCCAAGATCCCAGGTCCGAGGCAAGCAAACCTCCTTGGGAACCAAGTGCACACCGTATGTCTTGCTTCCATGCCCCATCCTCACTGTTTTACAGAGCGGCTGCAATAGCAAGTGGCTGCTGACATACTGCTAGCTGGAAGTGGGACTTGTCATGATTAGCATTTGGCAAGACAGTCATCTCAGATGCCAGCCGTCTCCTGCCTGTCTCCTTCAATTCAGGCGTTTGATATTGCTATTCATTGCCAACACACTAGGGCATCCTTGGAAGTGAAAACTATCTCATCAGCAGGAATTGGTTAACATTAAGACCCTGGTTTTGCTTTCTCCTTTCTTACTTCTTCACACTGCTTCACATGTTTTCCAGTGGAACCAGCTGTGCCCTCCTTTCATTGAGTCCTTGGCTCTTGGCATTCACTGGAAACATTTTCCAGCTGTGAGATGAAAGGTAGGAGATTTAAAATTCCACACTGGACAGTAGACCTCTAAAACTGTTTATTCACAGGGAGTCTGATGTACTCCCTGCTAAATGCCACAGACTGTAACAAAATCTTTGAGTGCAGCAACCCATTGGCTTTATTTGGAAAATTTTGAGAAGGATCATCCACGGATTTGTTACCTGGCAATGGGCAAAAGCCAAATTTGACCAAAGAGTCCCAGAGCATTTTTGGCAAGCCCAGAGCATTTTGGGGCCCAGTATGCAAAGCCCTGTGCAGCAACCACTGCCCCATTGCTCAGTCCTCCTGGCAAACTTCTTGATAGCTAGCAGCTTGGCACAGCTACTTACCAAGCCATGTGGCAACTATTTAGGGTCACCCTGCTTAGGTGCACAAGCCCTTTAATTCATTCATTGGTTTTTTCACAAGCGCTTCACTGAGAATTGCAAATTCATTAAACTTCTACCAAGAAAACACTTCTTCCTCCACCCACCCTCCACCCCTTTTGGTGGTTTTCCCTCTCTATGGCTTCTATTGTTCAGCTGCTCACATCAAATATGGCAATATTTTCACCACAGCTAAATAAAATACACCCCACCCACTTGTTGCCGCAACTTGCCTTTAACTAGCTGGAGCAAAAAAACATTCCAACAGGTAAAATATTAATTTGCTGTGGGCTCAAATGAGCCTTGGAGCAGTGCAATGCTCTATGAAGTTGCGCAGGACAGAGCAGGCATTGTCTGCACCTGAATTCATTAGATGTTAATACAAAAGGTTGGAGGTGGGCCCTGAGGAAACAGCAGCTCCAGCTCCTGTTGTGTCTGCACCTTTCTGTCCTGGTCTCAGCATGGACCTTCCCAATGGTCTTACTGTTCAGCTCTATAATCTAAACAGAAAATGTGGATTGATGGCTCAGAAGAGAAAAGCAAAGCCATGTTTTCCCAGGTTGCAAAGATTACTCTGATGGGAAGAGATCCCATTTCCACAGTGGCAGCTGCTCACCTCCTCCCCCTATCATCTCTCACTTGAAGGTCACAAGCTGGGACTTGGGTGAGAGAGTGCTCTGAGGCCTCCCAAAGCTTGCAAAGGCAAGAACCATCAGGTTGGCCTCTGTGCATGGGCACAGGAGTGGAGATGGGGTGGTAGGCACCATGCGTCACTTGGGCTTTGGCAGAGCATTGTGCTTGGAGGGGAGAGAAAAGCACAAGGCAACAGTCTGTGCAAAGCTGCAAAGCTTGAGCCAAACTGCATGGCATCATCCCAACCTATGTGCACCCTGTCCTGGTTTCAGATGGGGTAGGGTTAATTTTCTTCCTAGTTGCCTGTATGGTGCTGTGTTTTGAATTTAGGATGAGAATAATGTTGATAACACACCAATGTTTTAGTGCCTAGGACATAGTCTGGGACTTTTGGCTTCTCAGGCTGCCCTGCCAGGGGAATGCTAGGAGGAGACAGCACCAGACAGCTGACTCAGGTTGGCCAAAGGAGTATCCCATGCCACAGATCATCATGCTGAATAATGAAACTGTCTATCTCAACCCATGAATTTTACCTTTTTCCAGTTCTCTCCCGCATCCCACTGCTGATACTGAGCTGTTTATTGGGTTAAAGCATAGCACTCTAAGAAGGGCCTCCCAGGGCATATGGAAAATGGTGCTTTCTAAAGGGCCTTTGTAGCTGCCATTGACAAGCTCACTAAAATTCAGTACATTAACTGAGCCAAAGTAGAGCAAATTCTCAGCTCTGGACAGGCAGGACAGGAGGAAGGGCAGCACTCCTCTTTGTTGGTGAGGAGCAGCCATTTTTTGGAAAACATCCATCCCTGGGCTCCAAGCTGCCCTTGCACTTGCCAGTCCTTTCTGTCTGTTGTTCAGACCCAATGCTCATGCTGTTACTTTTCTGAGAATTAAAGTGAGACTCGGAGTAAGCAAGACCAAATATAAATATATTCTGAGGAAAGCTTGTGAACTACTGATGTGAGAAATGCTTTTCCAGTAATGCTTGTACATTCTCACAGCTAAGTAGAACACAAAAGGTTCTCTGAAGTTTTCTTCAATAAAGTGACTATTCTGACACCAGACTTTTAGGTTTTTTTCACTGTTATTACAAAGATACAGGCAAGATTAGTGCTCCAAAACACCTGGCAGCGTAGAGAAAATGAAACAAATGCCCAATGTGACTCAGTTCCTGTTCAGAGAAGAATAAGAAACAAGCACGAGGAGACAAGGTGGCTTGCTCCAAGCTACATGAGGAGCCAGTACCAGATGATAAACCGAGCTTATATTTCTTGTGTCTCATCTAACGATCTTTTCGTGGGACAACAGAAAGAATCTCTTCCCTGACGTTATTACCTTTCTTTTGCATAACTGATGGGTTAAAAAGGTATGCTAAGTGGATCTTCATTTTGTATGCTAAAAAATATAAAAAAGGGATATGACTGAGAAATGGCAATGGAAGATAGCAATGAAAACAAGATGAAGTGCAAATTTCAAGCTGTCATAGTAGGATGCAAAATGTGACTGGCTTCAGAAATGGCACATTGGAAGTTCTAAAAGGTTAAAAATGAGAAGCACAATTCCCTTTCCATGACTTTTCCCCCTTAGACTGGGAGAATATTTGACACAATTAGATCAGTACAAATGAGTCACAACAAAAATGAATTGTTCCTTCCTGCAGTTTATTATTAAGCTCTTCTGAGAAATTCACTAGTAAATTGAATTACTCATTGAATCAAATGTTGTATCTGCATTAAAAGAAATGCATGATTTCATTTCAACGATAATAATTTTTGCTGTTGAGATGGCAACTAGGGCCAGTAAAATTTAATGATGCAGGATAGAGGAGGATATGGGTTGATAGCTCTCAGCTCTGGGAAACTGTAGCAGTCTTCCATATCCTCTCTACAAATTTGGTAGTGCAGAGGGAATGTACTTTCCTAATTCACAATGAGCTGCACTAGTCTTATCCTAAATTTCATCAGTAGCAGTGGGGGAAATGTGTATGATTTTACGACTCCGGAAAGACATTGCCTTGCATTGCCCTGGTCAAGTGGGAAATAGTGACTAATTCTACGTTGGTGGCAGACCCAACTGCCAACACATAAGTACAGGTAGGACATGCTCAGAGAGCTCCTTCTTTTTGCACCAGCTTGCAGGCAATGTTTCTCTTTGATGTCACATGCCCATAACTCTAGCATTTTGGGGCTTAAGGAGAGATATCATCATTATTGCTTGAGGCCTCAACAAGGTCTGAGTCCAAGATAAATAAAAGTAAAGATAAATCTCTCCTTCCATTAATGTATTTTAAGGCATTAGGGAAGGACCAATGCATAAGGAAGCAACTGGAACAAATCTGATTTTCTGTAAAAGAATTTTGTTCATATAATAAAATCAATGTGCATTTGAAGAAATTTGCAAACAATTTTGCATAGTACTGATTACATGGTGAACCCCACACAGATCTTTCCTGACTGAATTGTAGGATGATGTTCACTCTTCTGGAGTGAAAGCAAGATCACAAGTACAAACGAGTGACAGCCTGCAACTTTAAATATCAGTTCTGGAGGGCAGCTATTTCAGCACAACAGATGCTTTTCTCCTGCGAAACCTCCCCCACAGGAGGTGCTGGGTTCATGTATGCTTAACTGCTCCATCCTTCAGCACTTCCTTTCCCTAGAGTGAGGGAAAGTTAAGGAGGGCTTGACTTCCAGCAAGGATGCAAATGCTGTTTTGAATTACAAAGAAGAAAAAGAAGGACTCTCCCTGGGTAGCCTGACATGCTACAAATTCCTCACTTGTAGGCATAGTCTTGGGTCTTCCTCCAGAGAATAAGAAGACCAAAGGGTTCAAAATGCTCTGGTAACACAAAGAGCTCAGTTTAACTCTAAAAACTTGAGCCATCTTCCCTCTCACCTCACTCTTGGGAAAAAAAAAAAGAAGAAGAAAAAAAAAAAAGCAACCCACAAAAAAGGAAATCACCACAACCCAACCTACAGTTAGCAACAGTCTCTGGAACACTTTTGCTGTCATCTCAGTGTAGCAGAGCTCCTTCCGGCAGTGGCTTTATTAAGGAAGGAAGCAAGAAAGCATGGAATTACAGTATATATGAGCTCAAAGCTGCTAGGAAAGTGGAAATAGTTATAGAAGGAAAAGTTTTTTCTCCACTAGCATTTCCAAGTCATTTCTCCCTGGTTTATTCCCATTGCTGCATGTAGAGATTCTGTTAGTTGAATGGTTTGTCTGATCCAAACAGCTTCCTTCTTTATTTGTTCACCGAACAAGACTTGAAAAGATTAGAGAAATACCTAGGCTTTAACATAGTCTGCCTATGAGAGGAAAGATATTACCAGCCCAATCCTTGTATTGTTGAAGTATGGGGGGACACATGGAGGAAGGGTTGTACATTGTAGTTTAATATAAGATAGCTAATAGTAGCAAATACCAAAAAAAAGAGAGAGAAATGCCAGGGCTCAATAATATTCCAAAACAAGTAGTTAAAGGTCAAGAAATATAGAATCAAAAGGGATTTGGAACTACCCTGCCCAGCAACAAGGAACATAAGCCTCACCAGTGATATAAAAATAGTATCTTCTTATAAAATGAAAAATCTGTGCTAAGCCACAAAGCTGCAAAGTATCATCTGGTGCTTCTATTAAAGTATCGTCCTTCTCTGCCAGACACATTCCTGCTACTGTCTTTGCAAATGGATAAAGAAGGGGAGAAGACTACTCAAACATGATGAAATAAATTCATCACGAAAATCTATAGCAATTACAGATAAAGAAAAGCAAAATTATTCTCAGAGGGGAAGTTTGCAGTGCTTCTTTCAGATGACTGACACCTGTCAGTGTCCTAAAAACTATCACTTCTGAAAGATATCATTATCTAGGATGCATGGTAGATCAATTTTATAGTGTAAATGAAACAAGAAAAATATGTGAGTATTTGTAAATAAGGGACTGGTGTTCTTCTGCCTTGTGGAGAGAACAGTTTGCCACAGCCTCTTTTTGAATGATTCAATAGTTAATCAGTTTGTTTCCTATAATGCACAGAAAGTATGGTTCCATAGAGTTTCAGCCTTTACAGTTGACTTACTGGAAACTCCATATCTACTCTGGTGATGTCTGGATTAAAATATGAGTGATCTGGAGGTATGAGCTGATTTAGGTTGACCACCATGCCACCAAATTCAGGTGATCAATTGGGTTGCTGAGGCTTGCAGATTAGGGCCAGAAATGCCAAGTGGGTCAAATCCTTGTAACTCTTCTACATTGTGTAGACCATTGTGAGGGCTGTAGTCATAACTTCTTGCTTATATTGGGTCACAACAAAGCTGAATTGGCAGATAGTGATGGGCAGGCAAAAAATCCCAACAAAAGTCAGCTGAGAAGATAGCTGTGATCAATTGGGTGCAATGGTCATGCACTGAGATGCTTAGAAGTCGCTCAGGTATCTCAAAAGGGTGATTGAATCCCTCTTGCTGCTTTTGACAAGAACAGTTTTGCCTTTCTCATCCATAGCAGTTTGTCTTTCTGCTGGACATCAGGTGTAAAGAACATTTTGCTATGTGTTGGCTCAAAGACAAAGGCTTGGGCTCAACAGCTGATTGCCCACCTAAGTCCTACGTCAAATGTCCTATCTGGGAACCTTTGTTCTTCTTTCAAGTAATAAGTTAAAAAAAAATTAGAAAAAGATCAATCAAACATTGCTTTGTTAGCCCCCTGGAGGCCAACATCATCATAAACACAATTACAAGAATTGGAACCCCCCTTTTACTGAAGAAGGCAGCTCTCCACTTCTGTCCCCTTAAGCCTTGAGCTCCCATGCTGCCAGCCATGGAGGGGACAAGTGCTGAGGTCATTTCCTCACCTTTGCATGAGCAGCCAGGCAGGAGACAGAGATGTTGACTGGCTTGGAAGAGACGAGCTGTGCTTTCAGCCACTAGCAATCAGACCTCCAGTGCCTTGAGAATGCAAGCTGCATCACTGGGATAGAAATACTCAGGTTTTTTATATATCTTTGGGTTGGCTAAGGCTTTTCACATTACCCAGTTCCTTCAACATTGCTATGTTTCTATTTGAGTGGCTTTTTGTTTGAAGTGTAAACATCCCATATATTCTAAAACAAAATATATTCACCTATTCCTGTAGGTTCCATCATTTCTCCCCTGCACACTTCTGGCTTCTGAGCCTAACTAGATTCTTCCTCTTTATGCTTCAGTCAGCAGCCTTATACATTAATCTGATAGAAAATGGCATATTCTTAAAAGATAGAGAAATAGCTGGGTTGTTTGAAGAGACCACAAATTACTGAAATTCTTCATTTAAAATCAATTTTTAGAGCTTTACATTTGTTTGGTACACTACTTATTTTTGTAAAATATATGACTGGTGCTTAAGAAGACACAAAGAATCGACAAAACCCCCTTCATTAAATAAAAGTGTTTCGGAAGTCAACAGAAGAATAGAACCCAGTGCTGACTTTTTTTGAACTAGGTGGCTGCCTTTTTCTCACTCATTTTCACCTTCTCCCTGCACACTTCCTTACCATGTCCCTTCTAACGCTCTTGAAACTGGATGGCAGTGCTGTGTTTGCTCACTGACCTCAAACCCTCTAAGCATCTCTAGTGCTCTCTGAAGGGCTCTGTTAAAAGCTTTTTAAAAGTATGGTTAGATTAGATCTACCACTTTATTCTCTAGATGTGCAATATAATCATCCAAAGTCAGCTAGGTGGAATGATGGCATAAAGAAAAACACAAGTAAAATTAATGACTGGACAATGGTCTACCTAAAGGAATATGTTTATTCCTCATGACCTTCATGGTAAACTGTAATAGAAGCTTTTATTTTTGTGATAAGATCATTTGACTGTTCAAATATACTAAAATTAGACCTTAAAGGGGGGGTACTCAGACTTCTGACTTGGCATGACCTGTGAATACATACTTTTCTGAGTCCTAAAGCTACTGTAGTGCTTCTAGCACACTTTTCATTAGAGCTTTTTTAAAGTGCATTTGTGTGTGGAGCAGCAAAGAAGGAACAGAAGTTAATGACACAGGAAGGGTGGGGGGGGGGGGGGTGGAGGGGGGAGAGAAGATAATCATCCATGTTACTACAGCTTATGAAATTTCAAGATGTTTGTTCATGAAACAAGCATAGAATAGATGAAATTAAGGGAAAAGCTTAAATAAAAATAATCCAAACTGAAGTTTGCATTTGTATAAAGATTTGCTGCAGCTCAGCAAGCCTTCGTGTGAACTCAGTCTGATTTATGATTTCACATCAAAACCATTCCAGTCAGGGGATTTTAAATGGTAAGACTGTGAGACCAGATGATTCTTGCCACTTCCAGGGTTTATTCAATTCTCAGAACACAAAAGAAAAGCCAGGGGGTGCAAGCCTGCATGAACCAACATAAAAGAGAAAGCAGCAAATCTCTGAAAAGCACAAGTGCCAAGTTTTACATAGCACTATTCGTGAACTAGGAATTTCCACATACTCTTTCCACACTATTGATTTCTTTGAAATTGCACCCTCTTCCCCTTCCAGTCCAGAGAGCCTAAAGTTACATGTGTCTTGGCTCTTCTTTAACCACATAGCTTGGCCCTCAATCCCCATTGGCAATGTTATATTGAAGTTCCCAGGAATCTTTAGCCAGACACAGATACAGGACAGAGGGACAAGTCGAGGAGAAGGCTCATGCTCCAGGTCATGTAAGGCAGCAGTGACAGCACAGCTGCACAGCTCCAACCCTTCCGCATGGCTGCTTTGGCTTCTGCTCGGCTTTTTTTAAATCACAGTATGCCATTTCCTCATGCTTTTCATTCTTTTATCTAGCTATTGCTTAGAAATGTTTTTCTACTGTATTTAAATGACTGGAATACCAAGCAGACATTATTTCCTTTCCAATCTATGTTGACTGCAAACTGCTTTTTCTCCATTATGCTTATCCATGTCAGCCTGCAGAATTTACACTTCTCCTATGATCTATACAATGTCCTCTGACTCTTGTTCAGCTGTTCCTTGGTTCATTGAAACAATATCCAGGCAATGCAAGAGTGTCCTGAGAATGCTGTTTCACAACACAATGTGGCATCCCTCAGTGTAATTGATTATCATAGCCTCAGATCTACATAGGTAGTTGGAGGTCCTACTTCCGTGCAATTATCTGACATACTTCATAAGTCTGTTTTTGTCCTCTGCAGGATAGATCTAGAGTTTTTACTCAGAAATATTTTTGCTCAGAAATGTTTTCCATTTTGGTGTCAGAATGACTGTCAGTGACCCTGAGAAACTCCTCTAAAAGTCTCTAAATATCTCTGCCATACGCTCTTCTACCAGCAGCTATGGTCTTTCCAAATTGGTGTCTGGATATGAATGACTCATCTTGCAGTGATCTCTGGGAAATAATACAACTATCATTGCACCCAAGGGTTTGCAAAGTGACAGACGCGTGCTACCTCTATGGGGAGCGTAAGTAGCCAAAAAAAACAAAAAAAAAGAATATACATCCTCTAGTGCTTGCAAAGACATAGCACCAGAGCCCTCAAACTCTTGCTGATGCAACCATTGCTGCTGCTAGTTTCCAGACTGGGGAGGTTTGGGGATGCTTTCTCCTAGGTGATGTGCAAGTTTGTCTAGTGCTGCTGACCAAGTTCATCCTGCTGTAATTCAGATTTCAGCCATATGCCAGTATTTTAGGTTAGCAAACACATTGCCATGGATCAAGTGGGGCTGTGCACTGAAAGTGCAGAATTACCACAACAATTCTGACAACTGTCAGGAGCTTCCAAGCCAAGTCTGAGGTCAGGATTTTTTCTTTTAAAAAAAAAAAAAAAAAATCAATGAAGAAAAATCAGTCATTTCCAGAGCATGGCTCTATGTCATTGATTCACTCAATCTTGCTCCTTGGAAGACACCCGGCATGAGGCCTATGCCATTGGAAGAGTACAAGCTGTGCAGGGAATCCCAACAGGGAAACTATAAATCACTTCCCATTCCTAAGGTGGTTCATATTAAGCAGTAGTCCAGCAGTACAGAAGTTTTATGACATTTTAATAAATTAGAGATCTGTTGAAAAGGCGGAGAAAGGAAAGAATGCTCTATACTTCATTTTTTGCAATCAAACTGGTGAGTGGTTCCTGGGTTGGCCTTAGGTTTCTGGGGTATGCCAATTAGGCATAAGATGTTATCTTAATCTCTCATTGCTCTGGGGTTTCTTCTAAACTGCCAAAGGAGACAAATAAGTAGCACACAAATGGACAACACTGCCAAATTCTCACCTCCTTGACAATGACTGTATGCAAAACAAGTTGGAACTTTCTTAAGTCAAGCCAATCCCTGGGACTGTTGGAAGAAGTCAACAATTTCAGTATGTCAGACTGCTTTCTGACACTTTCTGCTGGCCTCTGCACAGCTGCCAAACCTGCAGAGTTCCTGGCTTGGGTCTGATAAAGGACCTCTTTTTCCAACATGAGAATGACTTCAGATTGTGCAATGTTGTCAGGAGATTTAGAAATTTAAAGCTAAACCTGAAATTAAATGTATCTTACTGCATACTTTCCCAGCTTGTGGGTACAAGCTTGTTGTAATCCAGGTTTATTTCATTTTCTGTGGGGTCTGGGCTGGAAGAAAAAAAGGAGGCAGCTTATGGAAGCTGGCAAGGTAACAGAAAAACAGAATCCTACCATCAATTTGTCTTTTGCTTTTGTATGCATTCAAGTGCATTAATTCAATACAGGTTCACCTCAATCCTTTAGCAGGTATCAGAGAAAGGAGAAGAAATAATGTCTTAGTTAATGTTCTGGTTAATTGTCCCGATTTGATCTTTGATTTAGAGAAGTCCATTGACTTCTTCTCTCAGTATTTCAGAGCTCTGCAGCACTGGGTCCATGCCCTGAGTGCTGTAACCAGTGATGCCCAATACTGCCTCCTCTGGGGAAAAGGCTTTTAGACCCATAGCTGCTCTAGACATCACAGCCATGTGTGCATCCTAGCTCTTCTTTTAGATGACCACAACAGCAGGCAGACTCTGGCTGTCACTAAAGCACATTTGGTCATGCATGTAGATTGGCTAACACGTAGGTTTTGAAGCTGAAGTTTGAAATGTTATTTGAACAGTGTTTGGTGGTTTCTGTTGGGATCTGTAGCTCCTATTGGTTGGCTCAGTTCACTCAGCCATCTACATGAAACCGACTGCTTGAGAACCAAAGCAGACTGGAACGTGAGTGAGATCAGCAGTTGCCCTGTTCTTGCCTTTTCCCTCCCGCTGGCGTGGGTGGATATCGGATGCTGATGAGGAAGGCACAAATCTCTTCTGGAAAGACTCACTGTGTTTTTAATAAAATAATAAAAGATATCTAGCATTGAAAGGTAGACTTTATTTCTTTAACACTAGCATTTTTAGGTTGGAGATTGTTTGTGTGATTACAAAGCCCAGTATGGGCTTTTTTTTTTCACTGCTGTAGCAGACTATTAGTGTTTTGCTCATTACAGGTGATCAGCATCAGTAAAGAAGAAAAAACAACAAAATAGTAGGAAAAGCACTTAACTCGTCATGCCATCAGAACCTGAATTCTGTCATTCCTACCTTCCTTCATATTTTCTAAATAAATAAACATCTGTGCTCTACTCACTCTTCTTTAGTACCACAAATTCCATCAACAGTCTCAACCACAACTGATGACTGTACACTGTTGTGGAATGTCATTCATATCAATTCTTTTTTAACAAGCAAACCAATTTCTCAGTCCTTAAAATGAGGAGTTTATTTTCCAGAAGGATTGAATAGTTTGGGGTACACAGTGTCAGAGATCTCACAGATACTTGGGCACTACTGGGAAGCAATGAGCATTCCTGGAAGGAGGATTTGTTTAGAATTCCCAGCACAAAAGAAAATGAACACAAGTTCCTGGGCAGCAAAAGCCAGAATCCTGGTGGGCCGACTGTACCTTGCAGGCACAGCTCACATGATTTAAGATCACTTTCCTTCAGTATCCTCATTCAACCCTGCATGTCTTTTGTGAGCTCTCACAATTCACTGAACTTTCCTAGGGGCTTCTTTGTTACTCCCATTCGTCTCTCTTTTTTTATCTTCTCTGACAAATGCTTTTGCTGTCCTCCACTAGCCTCCTTTATGCACAACGCTGATTTCAGTGGGAATCCTCTGAAGACAAGGCTGGTTCACTGCCCTCATCTCCCTTCAACTCTCTGACTGTGCTGCCAGCTTGTTTGAGCACAGAACTTTCCCTCTCTTTTTGCCAAGTTGTTTCCCTATAGCCTCAGTAGATGGGCATTTCTTCTTTTCCACGTTCCTTTTCCTTCTTGAGTTTCAAAAATGCACATAACTTAAAGCAACTCTCCAATTACAGCTAAATTATTCCCTAAGGCAATTAAGGTGAAACATGACTTTGAAAGACAGTGCTAGTGTTTCAAATTAACAGCAGCATTTGATACAGTTGTCAGTATTTTTCCATTAACAGTGCTAAACTCCCCATTCTTCCTGAAAACATGAAACATTGATCTGTTTCCTATGGAGCTGATGAGAAGCGTCCAGGTGCAATTTCTCTCAGCAAAGCTGAAAAGAAACATTTGCAAGGACAAGCTGTTTCTCAGAACTCCCTGCTTCATTTATTGGTTTCTTACATTTAGGGCGTTACAACTCAAAAAGCTCTTTTTTCTTCTTTTTGTTTTTCCCTTTTAATCCCATCAGTGGTAAATCACATTTCAGCAGGGCTTTCATGGGTTCTTGAGGATGGTTATGGAGTGCTTTACCGTTATGACTTGGTGACTGTATAACCAACTGGCTTAAAATCCACTTGATTTCCTGGAATTCTTCTAAGGAGAACTGAAAGAAGCCCAGTAGTGACAGAATTATACTGCAGCGGGAAAATCCATTCATGCTCATGTTATGTGCTACTGGTTGCTCATCCCTATCAGTGACTATTCAGTAGATGTGGTAGGAGAACAACAACGTTCATCCAAGGGAACATCTTCAAAAAGACCCGAATGACAATGTATGCTCAGTATTTCCAAGGTAACAACAAGAAAAAGAATTTACACTGTCGCACACAGCCCTTCTTTTGACATTATTTTTAAAATCTTGAGCTCTCATTCCATATTGACAGAAGAGAAAGCTTTGGGCAACCTAATTTTTGAAGATTCAATCATGGCTCATATGTCTTTGAATTGAGTCATGCTGGCATGAATTTAAGCCTTAGATGAAGGACAGTGAGATATTTTCTTAACTAACACCATACTATTTTTCTTAACTAACATTACTACTATCTACTGCAGATAATAAAGTGCAGCATGCCTAATTCAGCCACTTGAGTTCAGTAGTAGCTATAATACCTGGGAATACTGGGCTCAAGAAAACATTTGAGCTTATAAACAGCTCAGGTTCTCAGTATTTCCCCAGTAAAATCTGAAATGAAGCAACAGTGTCTGGGATTTGTATTTATAGATAAAGCCCTTAGAAGTATGGTAAGCATTCTGTATCTATTGAGCAGGCAGCCCACAAGTGATTAATACAACAGGAGAATTAGTGTAAGAGTGGGTCTGGTTTGCACCCTGATGTGGATGGACATGGTGCTATTTGCTTTGTCTAGCACAGCACAGATACTGATAGCTGCTGCATCTGATGTTTTTTACAAAGCCTGCTACAGCATTGCTTTAACAGCAAGGGATGTGGCAGGTAAGCAGGGCTGATTAGAACAGAACTTAGTAACACATGTTGAGAGTATAACATTTCAAGCTAAGTCTGTGCTTTTTGGCAATTGCTTGGCTAACTTTGCATTCCTGAGTAAACGGCCCTAATCAGCCCAAATCTTTCCAAAAACTTAATCTTTTATCTCTAGGCCTATTCATCATATTATAATAGATATCCCTGCAGCTGACAGCATTTTGGCATGCAGGTGCTGAGCTCCTAGTCACAAACCTCATTGCTACCACGTTCACGAGACAGAAACAATCCACTGTGTAGCTATTCCGTGTAAAGAGTCTTTTCTTCTCCCCATACGGCCATCATGTGACCTCACAGCTCAGTTCACAAGCTGTGGACAAAAGCTGACAAGAATTCACATAAGTAGACCAAGGCATGGAGCAAAGAATCCAGAATAATCTGGGAAAGTGAGAAGAGCACATTGTCTTTCTCAAGGAAAATGGCAATTGTCATGTGCACAACAGCCAAGGGCACTTTGAGAGGAACCACTCTCCACAGAAACGCATGTGATTTGTCCTGCAGGAATTAACTTTCACATCACAAGTATTCTCTTTGCCAAAAAAAAACACTAAGGACAAATGGAGACAGCTACAAACAGAAAACAACAGTGATGCACAGCTGCAGAAGCTGTTCCTGGCTCAGCTCGCAGACACTGCACCCCAGGACAAATGAGCCTTCGTGTCTTTCTTTGGGCTTCCTACATGCTGATAAAAAGCACAGATAAGGTAAGAGAACTAGCACCAGGTTACTTTTCAATTCACAGCCCACTGTCCACACTATCAGCACAACCATTGGCCAGTCACACCATGCTGAAGGACACTGTGGCCCAAGTCACAGCTGGTAACAGAGACACAGCTCTGCCACAAACTGTTCTAGAATAAACCTCTAGAGATGGAAATATGAATAAAACCATGTGACTGAATATTAAATTCTTCCCTTAAGAAGGCTAAAAGAGCTCTAATAAAAGCCATACTTATGATTAAAAAAAAACTAACAGGTAATATTTCTAGTGAACTTGGCTTTACTTTCTCCAAATATGTAGATGATCACTGACCCTGCTTTGAGCACGATGCTCCTCCACAGAGACCTCCTGGAGTCCCTTCCAGATGGAATTTTTCCTATGTTTCTATAAATAAGAGTTACTTAAGAACTGAGATTTTTTTTTAATCTAACTTAAGTAGTTTGAGCAAGCAGGACGCCCTGTTTAAATGCAACTACTATCAAGAAGTCACAGTGCTCAAGCAAAGGCTCAGAAGTAGGCTGCACCAATAAAAGCTACTGTGAAATACAGCAGGAACAAAAGAGAATCCTAGAATGGTTTAAGTTGGAGGGAACTTTAAAGACCATCTAGTTCCTATCTCCTTGCCATGAGAAGGGTTGCCAGTCACTCAGGCTGCCCAGGGCCCCATCCAACCTGGCCTTGAGCCCCCCCCAGCTTCTCTGGGCAGCCTGTGTTAGCACCTTGCTGCCCTCTGAGTAAAAAATTTCTTCCTAACATCTAATCTAAATTTACCCTCTTTTAGTTTAAAGCCGTTCCTCCTTGTTCTATCACTATCAGACTGTATAAAAAATCAATATCCCTTTTCCTTGAAAGTTCCTTTCAAGTACTGGAAGACCACAATGAGATCTCCTAGGAGCCTTCTCTTCTACAGGCTGAACAGGTACAGCTCCCTCAGCCCTTCTTCACAGAGAGGTTCTCCAAACTTCTGATCATCTTCGTGGCTGTCCTCTGGACCCACTCAACAGCTCTGCATCCTCCTTGTACTGGGTACCTGGATGCAGTACTCCAGATGGGATCTCACAAGGTCAGAGCAGATGGGGAAAATCTCCTCCCTTGCCCTGATGCCACCCCTCTTTTGATGCAGCTCAGGATACTGTTGTCTTTGTGGATTTCATACCGCTGGCTCATGTGCAGCTTTTCAATCATCAGGACCCCCAAGTCCTTCTCCACAGGGCTGCTTTTAATGAATCCTTCTCCCAGTCTGTACTCGTATCTGGGATTTTCTCAACCCAAGTGCAACGCTTTGCACATGGCCTTGTTAAATCTCATTAGATTCTCGTGTGCCCCCTTTTTGAGTGCATCCAGATCCCTCTGGATGGTGTCTGTCCCATCTGTTGTGGCAACTGCATCATTCAGATGGTGTCATTAGAAAATATGACAAGGGTACACTCAATTCCACTATGTCATTGATGAAGATGTTGAAGAGCACCAGTACCAAGATGGTCTCTGGGACCAGCTTCCACCTGGGCATGGAGATGTTGACAACAACCCTCTGGCAATGACCATCCAATCAATTTTTTATCCACCTAATAGTCCAGGCTTCAAATCCATATCTCTCCAATTTAGAGATAAGGATGTGGTACAGAAGCTTGTCAAAGGCCTTTTATAATTTCAGGTAGATTACATCAGTTGCTTTTCCTTTGTGCACTGATATTGTTACTCCATCATAGAAAGCCACCAAATTGATGAGCCATGATCTGCCCTTGATGAAACCATGTTGGCCGTCTGGAATCAACTCATCTTGTGTGTCCCTTAACACGTTTTCAAGAAGGATCTGCTCCATGATTTTCCCAGGCATAGAGGAGAGGCTTACCAGCCTGTAGTTCTTCAGGTCTTCCTTTCTCTTTTTCTTGAATACAGGAGCAATGTTTCCCTTTTTCCAGTCATTAGAGACTTCATTTGACAGCCATGATTTTTTAAATACGATGGAGAGCACCTTGGCAAGAGGTAGCTCTGTGTCTCTTCATGCATTTGAAGCTGCTGGTAAAGACAATCCTAAGCTCACACGTAAGTCAGCTGTTTCAAAGGAAGTACCACAGGCTTTCCTGGTTGTACTATGAAATTACCCTTCTTAGCACTTTAATCTTTCTTTCATGGGCCTTTATGTAAGCCCTATAAATTGCACTGTTCTGCAGCTTCTGCAGAACTACAACCACTTGCAAGCTGAAATTCTTTCTTTTTAAGGAAAAGAAAAGCAGAAAAAGAAGGACAAAAAAGACAGAGAAGGAGAAGAAAAAAAAGCACCTACTGTCATGAGTTTGCTTTTATTTCTGAACTGGTTGTCTAGCTTTTGGAGTAGAAATCTACTCAAATTTCAAAGCTAGAAAACATCCTGAGATATAAGCCACTGGCTCAAGAAGAGCTCCCATCTCCTTACCAAAGATATTAGTGCCTCATGAAGAATTTTACTACCAGCATAAAGAAGAACATTTCTCCCAAACCAAAAGATAATCCCTAGGAGATTACCTTCCCTTCTAGTTATAAAGCACTATATATGTATATGTATATGTATTTGTATATATTTTTATATATGTATATATTTAAATACATGTATGTATATATATGTATATATATGTATATATTTAAATACAGAGCACCTGTAGGAACTCAGTCAGACAGCCATCAGCTCTACATGGTTACACTTGTGAGGTTCTCATGGCCCCAGCACCCTGTGAGATTCCCTGCACACCAGGTACCCAAATCAATGGCTCTGCAGTTCACCAGTTGAGCATCTGGCCCACATTGGTTTAACTCTATCAACTAGTTGGATCTGGTTAATATTAGAGACTAATCAAATTCATCTGTTTTGGAAATAAAGGTGAGCCAGCAGTTAAATCTGCCATCAGTAAAATAATATAGAAAAGGTTAGAGGAAGCCTGAGAATGATTAATGCTGGGCCCAAACTAACCAGAAAACAAATACTCCTCAAAGCTACCATCAAGAAGAAGAGATTGAAGCCAACATTTTGATGCATGATGTAGAAATAGCTCTGACTGAGAAACGTAACGCTGGAATCAATTTTATCCAATAGCGCAAACAATAAAAATCTCAAGCCAAAGTCTGCCCTGGATGCACACTTGGGACTCCCATTGATTTCAGTCCTAGCCACACACATACATCTGAGGGTGGATTTTGGAACCCCAAGTCTTTAATCCACTACCTCTACTAAGCTTAGTTATTACATGCGTTAAGAATGAGGGTTGTATAGCTGTAACTGAGAACAGAATTTGGCCCATTTATTGTATGTGCAGCAACTGAAGTGGGTTTTCTCCTACTAAAGAAAACCAACTTTTTAGGGTTATGAAAAGTCATAAGTGGCATATCGTAAAAAACTTCCATTCTATAATATAAAAGACACACTGGAAAACTACTTAAATGAACAGAATCCATCTTCTAGAGTCAGGAAATGATTCACCATAGAAAGCGCATGAGGAAAGGCTGTTTCAGCTGCTTTGACTTTGGACTAGACTAATCTCTCTGCTAGTTTTCTAACTTTCAAGTCCTTTTCTACAGTACCGTTCTATCTAAGTTGCATTGTCCCTAAAAAAATATGAGCCTTCACTCAAACCTAATATCACCGCATCTGTTTCTCTCCTCTGCTTTGGCTAGCAGCGTTAGGAGGGCAGATAAATAACCAATGATGTCAGAAGCATACATCATAAATCATCAGGAAATTGAGGTAATTTGAATAGTCTCTCTGACTTCTCATATGCATTAACTATATGAGCAGACCTAGGAACTATTACATGCAATTTCGAGTCATTAACCTGAGGTGCATCCCACATCCCACAGTGTGCTCTGCAGAGCCTGACCCAGAACCACTGACCTTAGGGGAGTGTTCTCCAGAGTTCATGGCTCACATGCTGAATGCTTAAATCCACCTGGAAAATCAACCAGACTATGTTTTTCTTAAGAATTTTATGCCAGTGTTCAGAAAACATAAATTATCACAAAAATTGTTAGCAAAACAAACAGGGGGTTTCCAGGGGACCGCAGAAATGTAGGTGTTTGCACAAGCTCTGCATTAATTTAGGGTCATTGGGAAATTCTAGTCTTTATGGGTTGAACTTTCCAGAGGGGTAAGGAGCAGCTAGGACATTAATTGTAATTGAAAGCTAATGGAAAGGAGGTGTCAAACCTCCAGGTCGGCTCTCAAGAATTTTCCTGAGGATTTAGCAACACAGTTGTTATTAATTCCAAGGGGGGCTCTGTCTGTGAGGGCCCCATATGCATCCTTCATGACGTCTGGCTGCCAGCACCTGGGGTAAGGAGAGGGCTGCCCCGTTCCATGGTGGAGAGGTCTCCTGGCACTCTGGTGGGCAGACAGTGGCCTGGGCTGGCGCTGCCCTGGTGAGTTGCTTTCGGCCAAGGTACTGGCACTTGGGTCCTGATGTAGGGCCCATAATCACGATAACCTTTAAAATGTCTAAATCAATTCATATGCAGGCTCTCTGAGGCAAATCCTCTGAATTTTGCCTGCAGTCCAGTTTTTCATCCTACATCCTGCCCATGAGCCTGCTTGTGGACAGAAAATCCTGCTGAGGCTATGGAAAACTTTGCACAGGGATTTTTTTCTTTTTTTTTTTTTTTTTTTGAAGTGTCAATTGCATATTTCAATTTATCTGTATTACAGTAAAGACAACACCAGTGCAATAAATATCCATTCAACAAACAACATCATTTCAACAACTGCATGGGAGAAGGTTTTTCCCAGCAAGTAGTCTAACTACGATGGCCGTGTGTACGATGGTCCACATTTCTTCTTAATTCAGATACACAAATGAAACTTTACTACAAAAATAAGTATATACGTGAGTGTAAATATTTTTTATTACATGAAAGCAGTTGCTTCAAAGCAGCAGGTATCTAAATGAGGATGAGGTCTGACTGCTGAAGATGTGGTATAGAGTCTTCCTATTCCTTGGTGTGGGAAGCAGCAAGAGAGTGTTGAAGGAAATTTGTGACAATCCATCAAGACATCCTGGAGCTCCTATTACAATATTTCTGTTTTTAAATTACGGGAGAATTGATTTCAAATACTGACCACGAAGAGAATTATATATGGAAGATGAAAACAGCACTGACATTTGACAGTTTAGCTCTTTGGGTAAGAGTGTTAACAGTAACAAATAGCATGTTCTGTGACCAAGTGATCAGCACTTCTAAATATAGGGGTCTGCACGTACTGTTCATTTTGTCTCAATGTCCTGAACTGGACTGCAAGAGGAGAGTCAACCTAGAAGGCAACAATACTCCTTTGGATTAAACTTTAGAAAGTCAAAGGGCAAGAAACATAAAATAAAACTAAACGTAACTAGTCTTTTATGTGTTTCCCTCACACATCCACATCCATACATAGGCACCAGGTTCACAGTGGACTCACCAGGCACAGTTGAAACTCGACAGCAAACATGAATGAGGGGATGGTCTGTTGCAAATTGTATCTTTCCATCGTTTGCTCCTGTTTGTTCTCCCAGGCATGCAGAAAATACACAGGATGCAGTACCGCCTACACTGAAGTCCTGTGCAAATGTTTCTGATAAATTTATCTCACACTGCCCTGTGTAATGGATGGCTCAAGTGCCTTGGTGAGGCTTCTGAAAGGAATGACTGTCAACGGTAGATACCATAGGCCTGTGTGCAGACACAGTTGCCACAAAAGAGGCAAAAAGCTAAAATAAACACGACAATATCTGATGAAAGATGGCCGTCTCTTATCGGAGCCATTAAAATTCCAGTCTTGAAGGAAGAGCGAGCTGGATTGTCCCCTGGAATTTGCAGTCATCATTCAGAACAGTGTAGTATTCAAGAAAAAAAAAACTGTAAATAGCTCAGGAAGTGCCAAATGCATTTTTTATTACAGTGTTGTATGGCTGCCTGTTCCCTGATTGATACTGTATGACAACATTTTGCAGATAAGGGCACTCGTGGGTGCTGAGTTAATATGATCAGTTGGGTTTGCGTCAGCTTCTTGGGAGAATGGCTTTGGATGGAAAACCAGACTTTTTTTTTTCAGCAGAATAAACCAAGCCTTATAAACAGAATTATGTGAGCTATAGGCCTTCTGTAGAAGGTGAACATCACTTTTGCAAAGAACAAAAAGCTGCAGATTATATTTATCTGGTTCTGATATTAGCTCACAGAAAAGTGGACATTCACATTTGGAACTTTAAATGTTTGCTGTTTGTCATTTTGCTTTGTACAAATTCATCGCACAAATGAGAAACCAGTCTCTCCATGCAAGTAAGCGTGTAAGTAAATCAGAGAGACAAAATAAGGGGAAACTGGGCATCCAGCATTTTCTTTGAAACATGAGAAATTTTGTCCAAATGCACTAAAGCTGGACCTGATACATTCACAGTAATTTCAAGGAGAAACTTGGTCTTTGAGCTTTATTTTACAGACACTAACACTTTGTTCAGTAGGAACTTCAACATTACTATGTGTTGAAAGGCACTATTCTTCTGAGAGATTTTCTATATTCAGTTCACTCCTGAAAATGTTTTAAAATTGTTTGAATGTACATTTAAAATAAGTCTTTTAGAAAAGTGAATGTCTCTGAACACTGGTAAATGTTATAAAATATACTTCTAGAGACTTCTAAGGTAACTGCTTCTCCACATCCATCTTCTACCCTGTCATATTAATATCCACTCTATCCCTGTATTCTCCCTGTCTACCATGTTTATGACTGGTTTCAGCTCACACCGAGTGTCTCACCTTGCACAGACTGTTAAAATCATCTCTTCGGTATGGTCAGTCTTCATAGCTTTGTTATGTTGGCACTGCAGATGATTAATACTATTCCTGTGGTATATTATAGCGAGCACTGAGACAGAAGAGAAGCTTAAGATGGGTACAGAATAGACTTAACAATCTAAGAACTGGTGAACTCACCCATTGAGAGTGCTCTGACCACAGGACTTCCTTGCCTACTTCACATACGAAAATTTAAGTGGCAGTTGTGGCTCATATTTCAGTACAAAAATTTGAACCTATACCTAATGACAAATGCTCTTGATGCTGAGATTAATGCAAATGAATTTTTTTATTATCATGAATTTTTTTATTATGCAGGCCCTCCCGAAGACAGATTTTAAATATCATAGAATCATAGAGTGGCCTGGGTTGAAAAGGGCCACAATGATCATCTTCAACCTCCCTGACATGTGCAGGGGTGTCAACCACCAGACCAGGCTGCCCTGCACCACATCCAGCCTTGAAATACAGGTAGCACTGCTGAAAATGGTGAAGTATTCTATAAATAGAGCCTTTTGTTGTACTGGACACAGGTGCTGCCAAGTCAGCAAGATTTTCTTGCTTTGCGGCATAGCCAGAGAGCACATGTTTTGGAAAAGATCTTTCCCTGATCTTGCAGAGTTCTTCGGCATCCAGACTGTCAGAACACATCCAACAAATTTAGAAGTTGAATACTAAAAGAAAATTTTGTAAGATATTCTGCAAATTTTCAAATTTCCACTTCTGTGCTAAAAGAGTTCAAGTCAAAACCATTTAAAGGTTTGGTGGCATTCCTTAGAGATTTCTGTTGTCCTACTAATATAGAGAATTCTTTAAAAAATCAGCTATGCCTGCCAGTGTTTAAAAGAACTTCTACACCAAAGTTACATCAATAACTTACTCCATTTCACTGTTCATCAGAAGTTCTCAAACCTTAACAACAGGGCCTGCATTAGGTAGGTTCTAAGAGGGCACCAGCACTGAACCTCCATACGGTTTCTGTTTAACTGGAAAGCCAGAAGAAACATTACCTAATATGTCACAGATGTTAAAAAGGAGATGTCCAAAGACGTAACAGATATAAAGGACACTCTCTGTGAATGTACTGGTTTGAGCAGAAAATCTACTCAGTGTGTACAGAGGGACACAATTTTTAGAACAGCAATCAATGTCCTATATAACCCTAACTTTTACATATGTTATTTGCAATGAAAGAAGGAAAGGCTTTCCTGACTGAACTCCATATTTTGTAAAACTCTAACAGAAAATAGAAGACAGGTTTGGCTAGGTTGAGGACAGTATGCCTATACTGAGCAGACACTATGAGCGTATGAGTCATGTCATGACTTCTAAATCTGATTTAGATGTTCTAGATGAATGATGACCTTAATCATTGCAAGCCAACAGCTAATTCAAACCAGTTCAATATGCATTTAGAGAATGGCAGGAAAATTACATAGTATATAGATTCTTGCAGGGCATAAGAGTTTACGAGCAGCTGGTAGATAATGGCTTTTTAAAATAAACACTGCCTAAATGCGCAATCCAGATTGCACACAAGCCTTTGAATCTCAATGGCTGCTGTTTTATTTTCCCTACCAGTTGCAGCCAGAGACTCAGAAAGATGTCAATGTATTGTCTGCTGGTTACAATTAGAAAAGCCCATTAAGGTGGCATCTGCATTTGTAGGTGACTTCACTAGCTACTAGGGGTGCTTTAAAATTCTCAGCAGAAAGTGTGCCATCTCCCAGAATGTTATCAGCCTCAGAAGTTGGAGGACTGGGATTTTTCTGGTTTTTTTTCAAGTCTAAGAATGCTTCATCTAAGGGGTTCTTATTACGGGCTACAGTATGATACCGAATCTCAGAATTTGCCATATTACTGCTTTACTTGACCTACTTACTATAAGAAAGTCCCAAATCACCCCAGGAGAAATCTGGCCAATTTTTGGTAGATTTATATTGGCTGAACTTCAGTCATTGCTATTTTCTTGGGCAGGTGTCATCTCACTGGAGAGATTTTTGCTCGTTTTTAGATTGCATCTGTAGATGCTGAATTGTATCACCATCGTGCAAGGAGATACCTCAGAATCTCTGGCTAGCTGATGACTTTGGACAATCATTCTCCTCCCAGTAGAGTGTTCAGGACAGTTAGCTGAACAGAAGAGTTCTCCAGACACAGCATCATTTTATGAACACCACAGAAGCCTAATCAGGTGTAAGAGTCGGCAAGGGGAGTTCAATAAATGTACTCATTGCCTATGTAGACTTCACCCAGATCAATATCTCTTTCAGCATTCTCATTTGTTGTGAGGATTTTTATTTTGTTTTGTTTTCTAAGCAGAAAGTATTGCTGCTCTCTCATAAACCCTGTGAATAACCTTTGCTTTAATATCTCCCTTCTGGCAAACCATTTATCTAGGTCAGAGGAATGTATCAGAAGCACAGATGAGTGGCCATTCTACACAAGTAGCCTTCTTACATTGATTATTTGAGTTGGTGAGCAATAAGTACCTGAAATTGAGCCTTTCCAGGTGCCAACACCAACTCTAAACACATAAGAGCTGAGCCACACAGTGGGATGAAGCCCAATTTGTTCTACACTGATCAGGCTTCCCTGGGGCCCACTCTGAGACCCGTGGCCTCTCCTGAGATTTAGAGGCAAAGCATACAAGAAGAACTGAGGTGGAAAAGAATAAAAAAAAAAAGCATTATTTGAAAATGTCCCACATCAGAATTGCCTTTTCCATGCCACTCCAGCTACACAAAACTCAGGCCCTGAAGTTGTTTTCCAAGTGAAGATATTAATAGCAGAGACCAGCATTTTTGATGTAGTTCTTTCCATTTAAAAGAATATAGAGATCTCATAAGCACAGTAGGGTGCAAACAACTGGAGGCAACTTCTTTTCCCAGGCACCAGATCTTTCCCAGCTGCTCTCCAGTTCTCAGGCTGCTCCCAGGACACTGCTGATGTAGCTCTGCCTGGGCTGCAGATCCTTCCAGTCTTTTTCCCACATGCTGCCTCCTCCCTCCCCACCTGAACCATCTCTCATTCACCCACGCATATTCCTTTCCCAAAATAATACCCAGACAAAGCCTGGCTTCCCACAGTTCACAAATTCCTGAGCTGCCTTTGTTTTGGGTGGAAGCGTGCTTAACAGTCTATTGTAGTATCTTAAATGGAGGACAGTTTTCTGCAGGACATAATGCAGATTCCAATATACCATCATGCTGACACAGTGCATACAGGCTTTTTCTCTGACCTCTCATTAAACATAGGCTGTGACAGGTTTAAGCAACACTAGAGCTAAATTATCAAATTAATACCACTGAAAACAACCAAAGGCTGCTATCCTGTTTTTGGAATTCAATACACGACACAACAATAGTGGTCTGGGCCCAGCATACTGTTGGGCAGTGGTTCCTCATTCCTCTGAGAGGTAACTGTGGATCACACCAAGTAACAGCAGCTCCCATCTGTGTCTGAACACTGCTGAAGGACTGAGGCTTTAGAGCTGATTTCTTTCCTTCTTTGGCTCCACAGTTGAGAGGACCTGTGGTGGCAGAGGAATCAAGCCCTGCTATTCTTTTGCACTTTCTCCTGTGCTGGTGTACAGGCCACCCATCACTACAGGTGTCCTGCAAAGACAAGCCACACACCTTTGAAAAAGTCAGCAGGAAATGGAAAGGGTAATATAAAAGCAGGCTGCAAAGTGCATTGGGTAAGGTTTCTTATCATGTAAGTGGTAGCGTGGCTCATTTACTTGGCGTCTGCAACTGCAGTGCCTCTGGGGAATCCCACTAAATGTTATCATCCTGAAGCAGGATTTCTCCTCAGAGCCCCATAAAAGAGTCCAGGAAGTTGCTTACATTCCAGAGCCAATAACTGTTGAATTACAACAGAGCACTGATGTCTTCACTAAAGGATGTCAGGAATGGGACAACAGCAGAGATTGGGATCCCAACAGTATAGATCTCCAGAGATGGGACTACAACCCATTGGAGGACAGCAAAAGCAGTAAGTGAATAAATCTAGACTGAATACTAATTCCAAAAATCTTCCTACCAGTTGATTGATGTCAGTGCCAAACAACATGGCTAGACGAAGTTCCTTGTTCAGTTTTTCAGGTGGTTTGCCACAAAACCTACTAGAGGTGCTGGATCTGTGTCATTAAGGTAAAAGAACCTTGTCTTTGCCAGGTCAGCTGGAGTGGTCCTGCTGCATAGCTCCTTTCAAGCAGCAGTAGCAGCCATAGGCAACCCCTGAGAATGTCCTCCAAAGCCTGGGAAGAGTTCTGTTTTTTTCTGTGCGATATCTGGAACACTATATTGCTCCAGAAAGAGGGTGGAAAAAGCAGTCAAGAAGCAGAAGGAAAAGAACAGTGATCATTTTTTTCTTTAAGATGTCTATATCAGTCAGGCTTAGCTGAACATGAAGACAAAAGGAGGAGCATGATTTTTCTTATAACAATGGGAACTATTATAAACTTTTAATAGCAATATTTTTAACACATCAACCTGCGTATGAAGTATAATAAAAATGACAGGATAGCTACTAAAGACTGTTTTTGTCTCAGCACTCTTCAAAGAACATGAAAATGGCTTGGATCATAGACATACTTGTTTCTAGTTCACTTGAGTATTTGAATTCAGCCCTGTTTGCTAATATATTACTTCAGTACTCAGAAACAGAACCTGCATCACATTTTGGAACTACAGAGAACAGTCAGGGTTCAGGTTTTAACAAAAAACCTCCTTAAAAGCACAAGCAAAGATCTAAAATAATTTCAAGCTGAAGATTGGAGATGTAAATCTGTGGCAAAAGGGAAAATGGAGAAAAATATATTTTTTATCTGAAAATGGGTCATGTTCCAACACAACCAACTCCATCCTGACCCAGCATTGGGAAGTGTCTTAATGAACCACAGCTGAAGTAGAAGGTGGAACTGTATAGGTTCAAAGACGTGCCATCTCTGTTCTACAAGGCTTGGGGAATTCGTGTCAGGGTTTCAGGAGAAACCTTCCTTTGGAGCACCTGTTCCAGCCCAGTGCAATGCAGTTATGAGCACAAATTAAGGAGTTGGTTGATGCTGTAAATGAAACAAGTTAAAGGACTCCATTCCTATCTCTATAGGATATATCTACGCCTATACTTATGCATCTTTTTAAGGATATATATAAATACATAGATTTCATTTCATTTATCTTACTTGCCTTTTTCTGGGCCTCCTCTCAGGGGAGAATTAAGGAAATACAACCTGAAAACTTAAATTCTATTAAGACACATCACCCTTTTGAGGTAAAGAAGATGCGCTTTGTTCTGGGGAAATCTCTTCTGGCTATAAAGCAGCCTCAGTCTCCAGGTCTCTTTGTAATGTGGCTTCTCTCAGGCAAGGGCTATGGGACAGACTGTTCTTTTTTGCCCCAGACTCTTCTGGTCTCCCAGCCTCTCACAGAACAAGGAAAGGGAGGAAAACACATCCACAGCTGGAACAAAACATTCTTGTAAAAAAGAAACAGATCTTCCTAACCTAGCATTTGCCTTCACTAGTTTCAGCTATGCCTAGGAAACAGAACCTGTTCTTTCTAATCTCCATAGAAACACTCAGTCATGCTTCCTTCCTAACCCATGCACAGATCACTGCAAATTGTAGACAAGCAAGCCTTACTGGCGGTTTGGTTTTTTTAATTAGAGCAATTTTGGTCCTAAATATGCAGTAAACAATTACATCTGAGGGGATTAAAAAAAAAAAAGTTTGTTCTCTTATTTGCAGGTACAAAGAATTCAAGCAATCGTTCCACCTTTCCTGTTTATTGTGCATTAAAATGGGAAACCTGAGATGCTTACTGTTGTCTGCAAGTTCCTGGAAATGCACAGACTTTCCCATAATGTCTGATGAAAACTAGGAGTAAGTGTTATAACAGCAAAAAAACACTCTTATGGCAGGTGTTGTTCTTTCTTTTCAGAACACCAGGTTATTCTTCATGTTGAGATTTTGTCTTACGGACTTCTGGAAATCTTAAAAGACATTTGGGGTCTTGTTTGCAGCTTAAGGCCAGAAATCTGATGATGGCCTAAAAGAATCACACAGGCCACTCTGCTGTCATCTCCTGGGATGGTCTGGGAGTACCTGGGAGTTCTTCACCTCTTTTCCTTGCAGCTTCTTGACAGACTGTTGAGGGCTTGCAGGTGTACTTCTGGCACTCAGGATGCACGTGACAGGGTAGAGATCTTCTAGGTTTGCTCACATGTATGCGACAACCTCCTGTGGAGAGTACCTTCACTAGTATGTGGGCCCTGTGGGGAGACCCACTGTTGAGACACAGAGCTAATCTGGCTGTGGGAAGACCTTCAGATGTCCGTCCTGTAGTCTCGCTGAGAGGTTGTCTCCTCTCAGCCAAAGGCATACAGACCCGTTCAGGATGGCCGTATTTACACTGGCACTGTGCTTTCGGAGCTCCCCTGGTTTGCCTGTGCTACAGACATTGAGATCATGAATCTTCACCCAAACCAGCATGACACCCATGCTTAGCTCCAGAAGCCATAGCGTGAGAATAAGATGTCTTCTGCTGAAGAAGGTAGCTTGCTTGCCTGAAGTGCTCACCATGCTGACTACTGTGAGGAATTTTGCACCCTATACCCATTATCATTCTGTGGCATGCATGTTCTTGAAAAAGTCTTTGTGTCCCCCTGTTCTAAGTTAACTTCTTTCATTCCTTAACTCTTTTTTTCCCTTATTAGAGAGGGGAATGGCTTTTCGGCCAGCCAGTCTCACAGTAGCAGTTCACTTAGCATCTGGGAGAAATCCTAAAGGAAAAAAAGTATTTCCATTCCAGGAAGCAAGTTTTTTGCGACAAGTATGGGTTCCATATCTGTGCCCCAACTAGCATTTCAAATCCATCTTAAAACAAAGCAACTGAAGTGTATTTGCTCTTTATAAAAACAAAATGTGAAATCCTAGACTAATGCTTTGAAATAGAATCTAACTGTTCACAAATGCCATGTGTCATGTTAATCTGAAGGCTCTGCCTACCATAAACATATCTGAATCCACAACTGCAGTTAATGCCGCCTCTGCCACACTTCAGTGGAAGAAGAGAGAGAAGAAAAGCTCTCTCAGCAGCACTAAAAGTAATCAGTCTTAGAATAATCAGCTTTATATAATCAATCTTAATTGCAAAAATGTTTTTAAAAGAGAAAGGATAAAGTAGAAGTCTAGTAACAGCAACAAGAGGATTGTTTGGACATTGGAGTTTTAAATTCTATTGTCTAGTTAAATTAGCCAATTTCCTCAATCTTTCCAGTGACAGATTTAGCCAATTAACTCTACCAATAAACTTTATAATGAGTAGATTAGATTTAATTTTTTTTTAAACAAAGTTAAGGAGGCATGTGCAATTAGGCTACATCACAATTCTGATGGTAGTTGTAATTAACTGGAAGCTTCAGTGTGAAAGACAGAAGGCCAGATGCTCAGCAAAGCACAACTGACAGAAAGATAATTAAGTTACATCACATGCCACTTGCTCTCTTTTGGACTTAATCCAGAACCATGTCCTTACACTAGAAGAATTATTTTAATTATATACTGCAAAAGGAGAACAAGATTTTCACTGGCTGTGAGTATAAATCACGATAACAACAAAATTCATACATATCAGGGAGTACAAACATCCATGCTCGGTCAAACCAAAAGCCCATGTAGTCCTCAGAGTGCTTAGTAGCAGACCCCTGGGGACAGCCTTACCAGCTGGTGCCACTGGGGTTTAAACAGCATAAGTAAAATTAAGCAGGGGTTATTTATGTAGGGGTCTATATGTCAAGGAAATTAACCTGGATGCCTGGGCAAAGGGACATGCACAAGTGGAACTTGTGCTGCTTTGTCCTTTATCGTTTCCTCAATGGAACTCAGATTAATCTTAACTTAAATGGCTGTAAAGGTTTAGGAGTGGGTACTTCCATGCTCTGTGACCGGCGGAGATCATTACTAAAAGGAGCACCTTAAAACCTGTGAGAAAATCCAAGGAGACCAGAAAACTGTATGGAGATGGATAAGGCCCCAAATAACATGAAAAGAATGGTCACTCATTTCCGTGTATGGCAGAATGTTGTAGCCAACTGTCATCTTGTAATGAATACTGCACAAAGTTTGTGCTTGGCTTTGAGTGATACAAATTGTTGTATGATTGCACTTGATTATTATCTATAAGGTGATTAACGTTTTCCCATTCTCCCACAAACACTACTAAAATCTACAGCTTAAGTATCAGAGAGATGAGAAGCTGAAAAAAGAGGAAGGAAAGGAGAGAAATACGCATTGCAGATTTGCAAAACAATGTGGACATTTCACTTGATTGTATTAATATATCTGGTTATGAAGCGTGGGATTCATTTCATCCAGCTTCATATATCCAAGAACTGTCTGAGTTTCCCTGTAGAGGGAAATAGGCACCCCCTGAAGGCAACGTATGCCAGCTATCTTCAGTGGCTGTGCCCAAACTTCTTCCTCTGAAGATAGGTTTTTTTTTTTCTTTTTCTCTATGGCAAGATTTTAAAGGACTAACTTAAAAGGATGATTGAAATTTCAAATAATTAGAGACTATTGGACAAGCTCTACCCAGGGAGACCAGAAACGTGTGGATATTTCCAAAAGAGAACCATAGAGCCAGTCAGTGATTAAAATGAGTAGGAAATTGAGATGAAGAACAGTCTACTCTAACAGTTTGTTCCTTTATCTCTCTCTTCCCATTCGTTTGTTTGTTTGCAGCATTTAACTGTCAGGCATTGAGTCTGAATCTTTACATTGTGTCAGCTAAGCAAACTTTCAAGGTGAATGGGAAAATTTCAGAATAAGGATAGAGATAATACTAAGAATGCACATCTGGATTTCGTCCTGAGAGAAAAATAGGAACAGTCTTACTTATCCTTTGCTATAACAGATGAATGTCATCACCCACTAAAACCTACCTACAAGATGAGTAAAAAAGAATTCACTGTATTTGAGCCAGGTTTGGACAACTCTGTTCCTGGAAGTAGAAGTGCTCCTTTTAAGATTATTGGTGCATTCTGCACGGTTCAGATTAAAGTGGGAAATTGTAAGAAGTTTTTTGGAAAATAGCATCAGCCTTGGGCAATACTTTGTTTTGGAAGGCTCTGTAGCATTTAAGCCTTTGCCAAGACTTTGCTTTCTTCTTATCCTACTTATAAGAGTAGCTGGATTCTTTATTCTTCTTATTATCCCAGCCCATTCTCACTTAAGCTTTTCCCTGCTGCATTTTTGCAGTGTGTTATGTAGGAGGTCAGGCTAAAAGATCATGACTCCTCCAACCATGAAACTGCTTGATCTTTGTTCATTTCACCTTCCCTTTCTTCTACTCTTCTTCTCACGGTTTCATGCTCACATGTAACTTCAGTCTTCAAAGTTTGTTTGGCACCATGAGATCCCTGCCTATCCTTAACCACACTCCTTACCATGTTGATGTATTTTAAATACATAATAGTGATGAAAGCTTCTCTTCAGTTTTTTTGTAGAAAACCCCTTTAGGATATCCATTCTCAAAAACTGCCTGTTTCATGATAGTTGGAATCCATCTGTGGCCCCTAAAGAAGATGAGCCTAATCCTATGCAATAAAACTGGCATTTCAAAGTAAAAAAAAAAGTCCAAAGTAACTGATTTCACAGAATCACAAGGGAAGAATTTAGATCCATTGAGTTTATGCTATTAATGACCACAGCTTAATTTAATTTGTTTATTGGTTTCAAACCTCTAATGCAGTTTGTGAACTTGTAATGTATGTATTCATCCCAGAAGACTTTGCTCTACCTCACTGAGAGTGTCTAGAAAATCTCTTTGTTTCAGAGGCAAAAATACTAAATTTGTGCCTATCTCATGGCGGAAAAGAAGTCTTTCTAAGTGTAATTCAATTTTATCTACCTGGTTTGAATAATTTATTCAGCTAAAGGCAACCAATTCCTTTTCTAGGCAATCATCTGTGTTGGTAGATGTACAGACGTAGGTGACAGAAAGGTTGGTCCACTCTTTCCAAAGGTGTTCAATGTCAGTCCCCCCCTGCTTGTACAGCTGATTTACAAAGTGGCTGCCTGCAATAGCAAAGATGTGATGGTGAGCACAGATGTAGCTTATAACCTACGCATTTCTGTTGAGAAGTGTTCCTTGGTGTGATCTCAGATCTCCTGTATTACACTGAAATCCCAAGTACTAGTAAATATATACCTAAGAGAAACTTTCTTCTCATACCTGTTGGTTTGAGTTATTATGCCTACAAATCTGAAGATATGTATATACTTGTTCTTGCCATTTTAAGGTTATGTTTAAAATAAAACATGTGGGATGTAGAATAGCAACTTTCAAGTTGTTATCATTTGACAAGCATTAGTATGGATATTAAATCTCAGAGACTTGGACATGCTCAATAGATATGCATGGGCTGACCCTGATAAGCAGACAGTGACTAATCCAGGATTTTTTTGTGTCTTAACAACATCATCACTGTTGAGGGTGGAAGGAAACTACCTGCCCTGCGCTGCCCAACCTGCTATATGGTAAAGAGCTAACACAGTCAGACTGCACTTACATCCTTCTTCTGCGCCAGTCTTGTAGGATCTGAGGGTAAGCAACTCACACACTGGACAGAAAGTATAGAAAATACAGAAATACATCAGAGAGGCATGTGTAGAACTGACTGAGGCTGTCATTGCTGAGAAATACTAAAGGAATTTTGCTGTGCTTTCGAAGGCAACATGAGGTTACTGCAAGGTCCCAGAAGTATCCCCTCCCAAGGCTAGGACTGGGCTGCTGGGTGCAGAACAGCTGCTCTGGTGGTCCCCATGGCACCCTTTCACTATCAGCAAAGGAACTAAATCCCAAATCTTCATCGAGAAAATCTCTGATGGGATGCAGTGGTCTCTGAGAGCTGGCACAGAGTCATTATTGTTAAGTACATTGGGACACCTCAAATATGAATGGAGCTCCATAAAACTCAATTCTATTGTAAAGAAAACAGCTGTCATGAATTAAGGCTACACTTAGCTTTTTGAGATGTGGACTGGTGTCCAGTAGGAAATGAACAGAAAACTCAACCCAACTTTAAAATGGAGATTTGTCTTCTCTTTCCCAGAAAACAAAACCCCAGAGATTTTAAATCTATAAACCACATATAGCGTATCACCCAAACAATTTCTTCTGAGGTTTGAAAAACCCCTTGCTGCTAATTATTGCTTATAGATGGTTTGAAAGAAAAATGTAGTTTTAATGCTGGGTTTAATTAAAATGCCTTTAATAACAGTCATGGATTTTGCAGCATAAGTGCTAAAAAGCCAAGTCCTGCTTTTACAGTGAGTTGAGTTCAGAAGAACTAGATGAGCAAGCAGCCCGACCCAGATTTGGGCCAAACTTTGCAAAACAATTTTGTTTTTAATGTTACTGAACTCTGCTTTCCCAGTAAGAACATTTTCTGGAAAGGAGTGGTTTTAATGTTTGAACTTTATCATTTCCTTTTCCACAAAACAATAGGAGAGAAAAGGAACACTTCCAATTTTTCAACCCTTTAATTAATAAGACGTTCTTTAGCATATGGCAGGAAAAATATGTGATGAATGTACTTGATAGGTTATGATTAATAGCAGTCTAGGGAGGTTTTAGAGACATGAGACGCCCCATAAACACAGAATTAATACCAAAGTGAACATTTTTATAATGTCCATTTTGGCACTCTCACTGACCTAAGATGTTAGTAGCTTTATAAGTCATTTAATTAATGCATTAAAAAAAAAAGAAACACAAACAGCTCTTTTCAAACCATAACAATTCACTGCATGACTTATGTGGATTTGAACTGGCACAGTCAGTGAAAACATTTCCAGTGCCACTTTATTTCCATAAACCACTTGTATTGTAAACTTTACCAGAAATTTCTGTGCCAGGTTTGAAAAGTTCAGGCAGAGGGCATTTTGAATAAAGAGGTTGGAAAGTAGTCTGCTCTTCAAAGTGATTAAATAATGTAATTAGTAATGGTTAGAGAAAGAAATGGAAGCTACAACCAGCAGTGTCTCTAACCCATTACTGAAGTCTGCTGTTACATTTATTTTAGCAAAATGAATCTCTTGATTCAGGTCTGAAAATACTCTCCTCCCACTTACCTCTCTCACCGGTGGAAACCACGAAAGTCTAATGATGTCAACACAAAATAACACCAAATAAAGATTTCATCTGGCCAATTTCCAATCTCTTGCAATAAAGGTGATGTTTCTCTCATGGTCTTCTCATGGAGAGGTCCTTAGTCCTGGGCTGCTTTGGGTGCTCTATTGAGCTAGTGGCAAAGGCAATCAACAATGGAGATGAAAACAGCTAGGAAAAGGGTATAAAATTAGAAGGATAGAATTATACATGCCCTGTGGCGGTCACTACAGTAAAACACAAAAGCAGTATATCAGTGAAGGGTGAGCAGCAAGAACATGCTGCATGCACTACTGTCCTCTTGCTTCTGAGCACTCAGACAACGATACCAGCGTTATAAAATAGAAACACTCTCATCTGCCTTCCCCAGCTTTCAGATAAAAATAATGAAAGGGAGGGAAAATTGAGGGTGAATACTGAAAGAAAACACCCAAGTGATAGCACCCTTGGAGGAAGGACTGCATCTACTCTAGTTACTAAACAAATGATCATTAAGGGAAATTAATCATAAAAGGAAAAGTGAAGTGTCCATGTTTTCCCTAAAATGAAAGGGGAAATTAAAGACTAGGCAATGATGTGAAATCTTGAATTGACAAGGATAAGGGAATAGGAAGTTTGAAGGATTTGTGATGAAAAGGAATTTTTAAAGGAAAATATGGAGGAGTAGCATGTCTAAGGTGGAGTAATATTACACGATTTTCTATGAAAGACCATAAAACCGTAAGCAATGACATAGTATGGATAATACTATTCAGAATATATAACATGATAAAATATATCGTGAAAAATAAATATTAATGATAAGGTCCAGGTTTTCCTAAGTAAGTATGATAGCAGAGAATTTTCTTTATCAACTAAGATAAGGTTAATTGAATAAGAGGGGACCCTTAATTTTTCCTTGTTTTTATAAGTGATAAGAAATAAAAACTTGTTTCAAGAGGATCACGGGTTGATTAAGTTAAAATACAACTTAAGGGTAAACAAAGGCAGTTTTGTAATTAAGGTTTTAGATTTCAAATAGATAAAGAATGAAGAATGAAGGCATCTAATTAGTCATCTATCCAAAAAGAAATCAAAGACCTGAATACAGAGGAAACAGAATTACTCAAAGTCAAAGGGATAAAACCTATCTGGAATCTGTATCATAAGCAAAGGAAAAATCTTTGCAAATGTGTGGGGAAAAGACTCCAGACAGAAAGAGGTAAATAATCACCTCAAAAAATGGATTAAGGTTTTTTAAAAGAGCCTTGTCAGGAGAAAAAAAAAAGGGGGGGGGGAATAATCAGCAAAATGAGCTATACTAGATGTCAGGAAACAGGCAGGTAAAATGAGAATGAAAACAGTTCAGGCTAAATTACATCTTGAAAAAGAAATTGAGATAATGAGAAAAAAGCTGTTTTACCATACGTAAAACAATTTTAAAAAGTAAAACTACTGAAGCAAAGGCAGTGTAGAAATCAGTGACAATTCAGATACAGTTTTAAAATTGTGTCTTGTTTTTTAATAAAGATAGTGGAATAGAGTAGGGTGGAAAACCACAGCCATGAAATGGCTTGGGTTGGAAGGGATCTCGAAGATCACCCAGTTTCAACTCCTTGCCATGGGCAGGTCTGACAACCTCTAGAATAGACTGCCCGGGAACTCACCAAGCCTGGTTTTGAGTGCCTCCAGGGATGGGGCACCCACAGCTTCTCTGGGCAGCTGTGCCTGTGCCTCATCGCCCTCTGAGTGGAGAATTTAACCTGAATCTTGGTTACTTGGTAACTTGCGGGTTCCTTCCAACTTGGAATGTTCTGTAATTCTGTGATTCTATAGCTGAGGTGAAAATATGAAAGTAGCTGATTGACAATTAGGGACTAATCTGACTTCAACGGTATTCAAAATCTAACAATGAATTTTGAAAGAAATGATACCTCAAGAGAAATGAAAAATGTTATAAAATGCAGTATGACTTCAACAAAACTGAATTATGCAAGAGTAAGCAGGTATATTTCTTAGTTGTAAAAATGTTTTCCTAGACAAGAAAAAAGCAGCAGTTTGTCTGGATTTCAAGCAAACATTTGATATAAAGCCATAGGGAGAACATTACATTACACACAGAAGCCGAGAATTCATATAATAACCATAAGGTCATCAGGGAACCACCTAAAGGGAGGCACACAACAGGCTTTGCTGAAGAGAAATTATCAGGTGAGTGAAAATCGCTATTGTTTGACAGACTGACCTTGGGACCTACTTACTTCATAGTTTTATTAGTGACCTTGACACAGGAAATAGAAAATGAGAGTTATTTACTGATGACATAAAACTGGAAAGCATGAAAAGAGCTGGAAAGAAAGAAATGGATAACCCTGGGGCCTGGTGCATGAGAAGTGAGATTATATGTAACAGAACTGAGAGGAATGCCCTTACACAGAGAGAGCAAAGACAAAGGTCTCCGTCTGCTTGTCTGCTACTGGCTAGTCTGAACCTTCAGACATAGCTGACTGGAGAGTGTCCAGAGAAGGGCAATGGAGCTGTGAAGCTCTGGAGCATAAGTCTTGCAGAGAGTGGCTGAGGGAACTGGGGTTACTCAGTCTGGACCTGAAAGAAGGCTGTAGTAAGGTGAGAGTCAGCCTCTTCTCCTATGTAGCAATAGGACAAGAGGTAATGGCCTTAAGTTGTGCCGGGAGAGGTTCAGATTGTATATTAGGAAAAATTTCTTCTCAGCAAGAGCAGTGCTGCAGTGGCACAGGCTGCCCAGGGAGGTGGTGCAGTCACTGTCCTTGGAGGTGTTCAGGAACCATGTGGATGTGGCACTGAGGACGTGGTCAGTGGGCATGGTGGGGATGGGCTGGAGGTTGGACTGGGTAATCTTAGTGGTTTTTCCAACCCTAAAGATTCTGTGATTCTATGACTGATAGCAAGCACACACATACATCATGAATTTAGGCCATCTGCTTCTAAATCATGAAGTCTAACAAGGATTCCTACTGGAGAGAAAGAGCTGAGCGTATGAAAGGATCTCAGAATCAATACGAACCATCAAAAGGATGCAACCATGATTAAATCCTGAAGGTACTTCCAACAACAAAAGGAAATGATGGTATTGTGTGAGAAAATGTGGGAAGCCCATAAGGTTTTCTTTCTTGTTTTTTTTTTAGCAAGAAAAAAAGCACTGAAAATAATGAAAATAATGCAGAGAAGGATTTCTCAAAAGAGAGACTACTTCCTGAGAAAATGTATCTGGGTTTGTTTAGCTTTGCACAGTGGAGACATAGGATTGTTCTCTTTGAGTAGACTGGGGGTAGAGCTGAAGGACAGCTCTGGCACAAGAGCTGTCCTTTATACACTGCTTGCTAATCAGAGCTGTAAGGTTTTGAAGTTTCCCAGTAGCAGTGTTTGAAGGAAAAACCTTCCTAGCTAGATGTTAATCATTCTATGCAATGAACTTTGTGTCCATTAGTTGCATGACAAAGTAAGCAGAGGTCTCACAGACTGCAGCATCTCATCCTGTCCTATACTCAAGATGCAGCCACATGCCCCTTGCCAGCTGAGGTTTACATAATACCATTTTTCTCTGACAGTTTCAACATAATTGATTCCACTTAACATCCATCCTTGTGAATATTTGGATACGTTGAAAATACTGGCCTTAAAAACAAAGGCTTAACCTTATTGTAGGAATTTTAAGAGTTAATTGTACTCAGAAACACTAGAGCTGAAAAAAGGAGCAGGGAGGGTGTGGGGCAGCAGGGAGGAATTGTCAAAAGAAGGCAAATTAGGGTAAGACCTTTCTGAGTCCTGTCCTTTCAAATTTCCTGAGCTTGACACATCATCAAGATGATGTCAAAGTGACTTAACCGTCTATGACACTTCATTCCAATGATGTGGCCAAGCAGAGGAAATTTGAAAGGATGTGGCTTATGGTACTGAAAACAATCATTTAGAGAAATGCATGACTGCTGTTTTTCAATTTAACTGAATTTTAAGCCCTTGCTCCCCTCTCCTAAAACAATCTTGCACCTCTTGGAATATCCACATTGCTGCTGATCTTGGCCAAGTCTGTTAGAATGGCTTCACCATGTTTAAAGAGTAGTCCTAGCTTGGGTGAGAAGACTTCATCGTATTTTCTGCTGTGTATTAAGATCTCTACAGCACTCCAGAAATAACTGCTAAAGATAATTTCAAAAATTCTATTACTGTTGTTGCTAATAATTTTAATACTATGAATGTATAATAGTAAAAGTAGAAATACTTTCTTAGCAACTGCATTTTTCCCACATGCCATTGGTTGCCACCGCAAAGGCTGAGCCCTGTACCACCTGCAAACTCTACCACTCCAGGAGGCTCAGAACTTTCTAAACTCTCACTTCCTCACATCTCCAAGCAGTCTCCTGTCTATAATTATCTCTGAAGTCACCACAGTCTTCAAGAGGAACTGGCCTGGCTGTGGCTGGTGCCTGCGAGATCAGTTGACCTCATCTCATGGCCTCTATTCTAGCAGGGACAGCCATCTGCAGCATTGTCACAGGGAGGATGAGGCAGTGTGCTTGAGAGACATGGCATTTTCCCAACAAATAGAAAGCCTTGGAAGCATCATTTTCGACAGAAAATTTATTTTTAAAAAAGTATTACCCATCAATATGCTTCAATATCCCATGTCACAGTTTCAGCAGCATTTCAGTTAGCAAGGCATGAAAACTCTGGCTGTTCTTTCCTGGGTAATGAGAGGGAGCAAATTGTCCAAATATTTAGGATCCATGCAAGATAGTTGTCTTTGGGATAATTAGCCCAAAGCTGGGAGCAATAACATAATTCATAGGAATAGAGGGACTATTATGTCCCCCCCCAAAAAAAACATATCAAAGAATACATTATATTTCAACAAAAAGAATTGATAATGTTTCTTTCTGGATGTAAAAAAAAAAAAAAAAAAAAGATCAGATAGAATTTTAAAATCTTAGGGAGTAAACTAAACCAAATCAAAACAGAACATTTATTTTTGAAAGGGAGAAACAGAGGGAGAATACCCAGAAAGAATACTTACATGACTGAGTCACTAAAGTACACAGCAACTATAGCTGTTTAAGAGGTCTGAGAGCTTCATTACTTACACCCTTCTTTGTTACAAACAGATAGCTTTCATGTAAAGAATGTGAATCCTTTCTTTGTTTCTGTCAGTCTTTCTTTGTTAGATGCTGTTTTACAGTGTCAGCTTCCATTGCTGTTTTAAGCAAGCAAAGCTTTATCACAAACACGGTACATAATATTTTCTGGTAAGTCTTAAATCCTTGAATTCGTCTTATCTCTATGGTGACAAGCCTACATTCGGAATAAAGCATCAACTCTTTTCAGAGTAGAGGCATTTTCAGATAAAAGCTGGTGCATTTGATTTGTGGCCAGTTCTCATTTTCTAACATTTGAAAAAGAAATCCATGGTTATTAGTTAGCAATAGATTTTTCAGGAATAACTATTTTGAAGTTAAAAAAATCGATAACTATACAACATAATAAAAGCATAATTAATTTACATAGAATTGTGACTGCTGGCACCAAATGAGAGCGTCATCTGTGTTTAGGCACCATAAAACTTATTGAGAGGGAGAAGGAGAGGAAGGAAGCAGCACAGACCACTTCAGGACCAAGAATAAAATACTTTTTCCTTTGTCATAACTTTTACAAACAGTTCTGAAGTCTTCCTCATTCATGTACTCCCCCTGGAGCAATAGCAGTTTCAGAAGCCCTTAGAGTAGCCCGGAGCTGTTCACATATTTGTCTTTCTACCAAAACAAATGTGATGTTCAATTTACATTACAACTGGTGAAAGATACCAAAAAGCCAACCACTTTACACAACATCTCCATTTGAGAACAGAGCCCTGCTCTGCAAGCAAAGTCCATCCCATCTCTCACAGGTCTGCAATGCTCACCTCGCTTACGCAAAGCATCATGTTGAAAAAAACATATTGAAATATGGATTTTTGAGTTCAGGGAGCATTGAAACTGCCTGCAGGAGGTCTTGGATCATGCCTGAGTTAAGGTCTGGTGCTTTGTGGGCACCGTGAGCACACTGAAAATAGAAAGAATCCTGCTAAACATGTGCAGTAGAGACCATGAACTTTCTGATGGAACATTAAATTCCTTTTTTTTTTTTTTTTTCCTTAGAGAGTATAATAGCATTATTTTGCTGAAATAATTTATGTAATTATTTGCAAATCCCAACAATAATTCTTTCATAAAGATGCTATGGAAGATTGTGAGGCTGGCACAATGTCTTTTAAAAAGAATGTGTGAGAACAAGTATTAAATTTCCAAGCTTTTTCACTTCTGAGATGTGGTGCTAGTTCAGTCATAAAAACCCAGTGGAAACTATGAACAACACATATTTGATTAAATTATCTGTGGATTTCACCCACTTCATATATATCAGATCTTGTCCATGGCAGCAAACAGTTTTTCTACTACCAGTTGATACCTTACACTAGATCCTCAGAGTTTGTATCAAATTTTAACATGTATAGGCTTTAACTGTGTACAAAAGGGGAAGAAAAATGTTCCAAAATCAGCTTTTCTAGAAATCAGATATTTTCATGTGGAACGTCCCTATGGGTCTCATGAACTCATTATTCATGAATGAAGATTAATAGCACTGGGTTTTTTTCAGAGTATGTCAAAGTGGAAACTAGTATTTCAGGCCCCTTAAAATGTTCTAAGAAATATGGTGTTGGGAAGGATGTGTGGGAGGAAAGGTAGTAACAACAGCCATAGAGTTCCCTGAAGAAAACCTGTTTCCTCCGAGAAGCAACATCTTTTGTCTTTTGGGGGAACTTAGTGTTAAATGAGATATTTGAAAGGAATTCTAAACTGGTATCTCAAAGGGACCAGACCAGACAGGAGCATGTGATTTTGAAATGCTGCTGAGCTTGAAGGGAAGACAAGAACTGCACATCTGTGGAAGTCATAGAGAACAAGGAGCTTCGGGTGTCTGCCTGTACAGTATATGCTGTGAACTTTTGTTTTGATACTTACTTCAGTCTGGTGCAGTCAAGACCCATAGACAGAAGTATGTAGCTACTGAGTGATACAAGACTAAAGTTCCAACACAAAACCTCTGTCCTCACTAACATTTTTTTTAAAGCAGGAAACAATATTCTTTCAGTGAAAAGGAGTTAGAAATGAAACTCGAAAACAATTATTTTCATAGTCTACAGGCAGTTATATGCCTGCAACCACAGCACGTAACAGTTGTAGTCCCATCATACAACCTCCACACCAAGAAGACACATTATGCTAAAATGAAATTTCCTTTGCTGGGTTCCTCAAATGATTTCCACCACTTTCTTCTTGGCCTTATGTTTTTTTCCCTCCTTATCTGTAATCTGCTTTTATTCCTAACCTGCTGCTATTCAAAAGGCTATTTGAATGCTGTTTTGGCTTTGCACCCCATGCCAAACCATTAGTGCTCATAGCCAAAGGGATTCTTATGATTGCAACTGAAGCAAATTCTTGGGCTGCCACAACATTTTTAAGACATGACACTCTTCTACAAACATCGTAAGACCTATTCTTCATACTAACACTTTATCAAACCAGAGTTTCTTCATGGTCTTAGCTTTCTACAGCTGCCACGTGATAAATCATGCAGAAGACAGGCTTGGTAGCAAGATCTATAGTAACTCCCACATTTTGTCAGCTTTTGGACCTCTGGGCACGTAGTTACAAGCAAACCTGTTTAAATCAAATATGAATATGAATATGAATATGAATATGAATATGAATATGAATATGAATACGAATACGAATACGAATACGAATATAAATATAAATATTTACAAACCATGGACCTCACAGAAAAAAAAAAAGTTGTGTTAATAACTATAGTTTAGAAGCAGAGAAGGAAGCCATCAGGGATAGCCAAGGGTTATGTGCCTCATTAAAAGCCCAGTGAATTCACTAATAGTCTTTGCTTTGACTCATTGGGCATTGAATGAAAACAGCATCCAAGGGGGAGTACTTAACTGGGACTAAGAAAGTTTTTCTAAAAACAGCACCACAAAACACCAAGACATTAATTCCCTGTCTCTTTGTGGACTGCAAGCTTGTCAGAGCTCTTCTGCAGCTTGTTCTTCAACTCTGTTAAATCTATGCCATTCCCTCTTAGTGAAAGACGCTGAACTGAGCTGTGCTAAGGCTTTCTACATGAAGGCTTTTCTTCACATATGCTGAGCAGTTTCTGCAAGATACAGTTTTGCTTAGTGCCTTGCATGACTGCAAATGGAACAAATGAGAAATTCTATGAGCTTTTTTCTATTAAATCCTAATCAACAACTATATGTTTGCAGTCTTTATACCAAGATCTCTCTCTTTAGTAGAGAGAGACTACTTCTAATAGTATCTTAACGATATAAAGGATTTTTTTTTTTTTTTTTGATAGGTCAAGTGTACCAGGTAATGCTTCGAACAATATATCTTTTAAAAAAAGGCTGGTAAGAATCATTGTTACAGGTGAATCATAGCAATAGCACAATCAATCCTGTAACCGTAGTAATTACAGCAAAGATTTTAGATGCCATACGAGATCCTGTGTCCTATTCGGACAGACTTTGTTGTGGAGGTGGGAAGTTAAACCAGACCAATCTCTCTTACATTAAAAAGGCAAGTTAGTTCATAGGAAGTATCCACGTAATGTCTGTATGGTATGTAATGTCAGCCTTCATTGTAGTGGGAAGGAATTCTGTATCTTTTAAAACCTGGATTGTTCTGAAGTGGAGGTGGAACAGCCATCCTGCCCATGGAAGAATTCAGAGTAAAACTGCAGGGCTAAGCTATGAAACTACAGCAGCTCTAAAACTACTTATCTAGGTATAAGATGTAGGCCTCATTATAAAGAAGAAGACAATTACTGATTAAGTGCCATGGGATGGAATGCTGCAGAGGCATGCTCTCAGGACAAAGAGCATGATTTTGTTGTGTGCATGTTTGTTCAGAGAAACTTCACCTTAAAAAAAAAAAAAAAAAGGCTTTACAAACTTCGTAACCCAGAGAAAAGGTTTACAACAGGGCTTGTTGACTTCCTCCATTCCATTGTTGCTCTTGGGTGTCAGGGAGAGTTGCTCATTGCAGTATGGTGCCAGTAGCACAAGTAACAGTGCCCAGCCAGGCAGATGCATGGGTTCCCTATTAAGGGTACAAAGCTATGGCTGAAACAAAGTCAGCTCTCATCTTGTGGTCATTGGCAGTTCACTCAATCAACTTGTAGCCCTGGCTGCTTCTTACAAATTGACAATTTCACAACAGCGTGAATAAAATATATGGAAAAAGTAGGAAACAGGTTTGCACTGAAGGTGTCATTACCTTTGACTCAAATAATCGCTTCCATAATTATTCTCCTATGGTAGGATTTACAAGAACAGCAGTAGCTTGGTGCTAGCTTCATTTGACTGTGAGGAATGAAGACCCAACAAGCAAACCTTACCATCTGTGTTTAAACAAACCCTAACTGAATTGCTGGTAGGAAGTGTCTGCCTTTGATAGCAATTCATAATCTTTGCTTTTTTCCTGGAACCAGACTCCTATTTTCTTTTATTTCACAAACTAAAGCTGGTCTTACATCTTTCAAAAGGTAAGCGAAAGGCCTGCTTCCTTTCTAGCCAAGATCCCAGCAGTTAACTAATCCCTGTTCATCTAGGAAACAGGTACAGTACCAGCATCTGCCTGGGGACATTTGTGAGCACATTACCCACATCCCTGGATGAACGCTCTCATCAAGCAATGATTTTACATGAAGCTTTCCTCTTAGAGCTGTCTTTTTTAACTATTTCAACACTGGTTGAGCATAAGAAGACGGTGGCTACATATCTCCATGGCATTAGAGCTCTAAAGGATGGGAAGAGTTAGGGTTTCTACTTCCATATCTAAGTCAATGCTTAGAAAACACCAAAACTGCATAGGAGAAAATTGCCCTCATTCCATTAACATCTGTATTATTCTACACAATGTGAAACATTTATGGCACTGTGACAGCCTCAGTTCAAGGGCTGATTAGAGACTCTGTCCAGAAGATGAGTGGTACAGGGTTAAACATCTTCTGGAGAGACTTGTATCTGCTTAGCTAAATCCCAATATCATTGGGCTACTGATTAAAAAAAAGAGAAATCTCATTCTCTAAAAAATTAAGTAGATGTTACAATAAGAGAGAATGAGAGATACTATCTTACAACAGCCACAAATTGCACTTTGTAGACTATTATAATAGCTAATTGATTGTTGCCTGTGGTCTGCATGTTAAAAATGGATACTTACTTAAGGAAAAATCCTAGAAGCCACTGTAATAACATACTTGGAAAGAGTGATTTCCCTTATTGCAGAATTTTCTGGACTCACAGCTGATGTTACACAAGGTTTCTGAGCAGGCTATTGCATTGATACCTTGTGGCCTTAACAGCCATTTACTGTCTTCCAGAAGCTTATTTGTAAAATATTGATGAAATTATGTGCCTTGTGTAACAAATGGAAATTCAACTCGACGTGTCTACTTAAAAATAAATAAAGCTTCCACTTTTGCACAGCACCTACATAGACTAAAAACTCCCTCAGATTTTTGTGTATTTAGGAATTATTCAAGAAGATGAATAAAATCTGATGTTCTCTGATCCTTCTCTCAGGGAGTTTTAAGTATGAAAATTCCCCTGGTTTCTCAGAGTCACTCATTTTTCCTTTGCTTTTTTTCAAATCTTTTGAGAACCATAGTTTCTGAAAAGGCAAATTTTTGTAAAGTATGGACAGTTCTAAAAATGAACAAGCAATTTTATGAAATCTCTGCGGACTGGAATACGGCTATTAAGCAAAGGAACCTTGTTCCATAGACCACTGCAAACAGCAATTAGTTCAAGTAGAAAAGATTATGGCCAGGTGTGAGTTTTGAAGTGACTTGTGGTGGGAGGAGGGAAAGGTCTCTCTTTTGTTCATTGTCTGTGGTAATTCATCTGGTATCTGAGGAATTTAGGGATATTTAACATTTGTGTTTAGCCAACAAAATACTGCCTTCATGGATTCACGAACTGGATGGAAATATAGGGCTTCCTAATGGTTGTCAGTCCACTGTGAAAAGAAAACACGAGGAAAAAAACTTATATTTGTCATCTATGGCATATCTATTTTCTGGGGACTTTGTCAGAGGTCCCATTAAGAAGAAAGGCAGAATGAGCCCATCCAGTGCAGTAACCCATGAGTGAGCTCAATGGCCCAGGGCAGGCACAGGCAGATGAAATGGCTGCAGAGGTCCTTTCAAGTCTCACAGATCTATAGGTGACAGAAAATTACAAAAGGGGCTAACACAGCACAGTGTGCCCCAAGAAGAAAGATACTCTCCAAACTTCAAAAACCTTTTTAGAAGATTGAATTAACTTCTTTTAATCCTTTGAATCATGGACAGATATGAGTTCAAAGGACTAATGTAATTTTATTATTACATTAAATCAAATGTTTAAGTTAGGAAATAGGAACTGAGCTAAGGGCAACCTTCCCTTATCAGCTTCTAGTGTCTGAAAGCAGGAATGAATTAATTAAGCAAATGTAACAAGTTTAGAGGAATAACATACAGCAGCAGCTGAGTCAGCTTGACCATCAGCCATTTATTGGGGTGAGATGTGCAGCTCAACTACTACCAGATGATTGAATTCTCATATCTTGGCAGTAACAGATAAGCCAAAAGGGATGCCCAGAGGGAAATAGTGTCATAAATTGGCAAGACATAGAGTCATTCACCAGCTTAAACAAAATGCTGTCATCAAAGAAGTTGCACATTTAATTCATATAGCAGAGCAGGCTGACCTACAAAATGAAAGCAGATTTTGCAAGTTAGCTTCTCACTAAAAGAAAAGTGATTTTTTACCAGAGCTGGACATACTTTACAGAACTAGATTACATCAGGCCATGTACTCCACTGCTTGGATACTGGTGGCTACCAAGAGCAGAGGGCTATCCCTTTCTTCTCAGAAGTTTCAGCTCATACCAAGTAAGAACCCACTGATCACAGTAGAAGAGTTAAAAGTAAGGAGCTAGCATATCTGCCCTTTTCCACATCTTTCCGCAGGCAGAATATTTCTCAAAAGTGGGGCAATAATGTAAAATTGCATAAAAGATGGCACATTTGCTTGCATTATGAATTGGGAAACTGTAATAACTAATCAGCTCCACCATCATCAGGTACATACAAATGACGTATGACTAAAAATCTTCTTATAAATTAACTGTATGAAATATGACTAAATTCCAATAGTTTTCATTTCTGCACAATCAATGAATTCATTGTGTTTGAACAAAGGAAATTCCTTTCTAACAGCACAGGTTTCAGCACAAATAGTTCTCTTTAGATGACAGGTCGAGATTTTCAGAAGACAGATAAGCAAAGGAAGAAAGGAATTATCTGAAAAATCAGAGGACATTATTTTGTATTTTCATTTCAGTGGAAACATAAGTGTTGCTGAAATAAAGGTAAAGTGCAGTGTGATTAGAAGGAAACATTCCAAGGGCTATGGATTTCTTCTTTGCTAGCAAATTAAAACCATGAAACATCTAGAGGTAAAAGAGAAGAAACAAATCTGAACCCTGTGTTGTTGCCTCATTCAACTATCCAAATTTCAAAAAATCACAGAAGTGTCATGAACAACAGCAACCTCAAACTTAACCAATGTATACCTATGAAGAGAAGGACCCAGCAACATTGTGCCTGGACTGTCAGACTATCTAGTTCAGACCAAGAACAAGAGTTAGGAGTTTCGGAGACACAAAAGAAGAGTCTTCCTCTGCTTCAAGCCTTACACCTTAAACACAAAACCAAAAATCACTTCGGGCTGCCCAGTTTTTGCAGCTGTGGCTGTTTGCTACATACATTTGTATTTGTGTACATCATATGAATGATGGAGCTCCCTCTGATTTCATTCTCTCTCTTATACGGTTTCTGCAGAAAAATCAGGTCATTGAGTGTGCAGTGCTCAGACGTTCCCATGGCAACTGATGTCAGAAACATGGGATTAGGAGCTGCTGGCATTGCTGAGCTAGAGGAGAATCCCATCCAGGAAGGAGAAAACTCCACTCCCAACAACTTCCACAATAGAAACAGGAATTTCAAAAGCAGTGAGTGAAGAACTCCCAGCAGTAAGCTATTCAGAAACAATCAGAAATTCATCATAAAAAATTCTGTTGAACGAAACAATCCCAAAGTAATTGTCATGAGGATAAGTCATCAAAACCTGTGGAGCAAAGCCTGTGTTGTGTCACCATTAACTGTGATGTTAGAATCAAGATCATTTTGCCATTTTACCAGTGAAAGCAATGTACAGTGGTTGAAAACAGCATCTCTAAGTAATTACATTATGAGTATTTTGGCTCTGCTGGTAAAAAGCTGAGTGCATTTTTACACATATTATTCTCTTGAACCGAAAGTTAACAGCAGAAAAGACAAGGCAGGAATTAGGTGTGAGTACATTTCACATAATCAGATGCCTCATTTTGAATACAGGGAATACAGTGCAAAACTTCAGGCAGTAACGGGAGACTTGACAGCCAAAGTCCACTCCTACTAGCATTACTCTGGAAAAGGAACAGATATTATCAGCCATCAGCCCTGTCCTGGGGGGCTGTGACAGGGCCCCCAAACTGCAGCAGAGCAGATTACAGCAGGGCTGAGCAGCACTGGTTAGAGCAGCTGGCACAGGGCAGTCAGGAACAAATTAAAAATGGGGAAACAAAGGGAGGGAAAGTAAAGAGGCCCAAAACAAAAGTTGAAACCAAGTCACTTTCTCGAGGGTGTTTTGTAGTGAAATGAGCTGAGGCATTCTCTAATCTCACAAAAGAAGGAACTCAGAGCACAATGCCTTGCCCCTCATCTCCTACCTGGGTGGCCGTGATCCTTCTTTCAGTCACTACTGCAGCCTACTTATATGTTTGCCTGTCATGTTGGGACTCTGAAATCAGAAGAGCTCTCCCTGTTTCCTAGACAGGAAGTTGAATGACTCATATTGGACAGGAGTGATGTGATGAGCTGAAGGACCTCAAGCACTGTATTTCAATGGAAAACTAAATAAGCTGAAAGATTACCACCCACCCATCATGATTTTCAAAGGTAACTTTAAAAAGCAGCATGAGAGTCAGCATCTCTTCAGCACTGTGCTGCAGTTTAAGTCACATCTATGTGCAGCAGTGAAGTACAGAGGCAAACTGCCCTGAGCTACCTATTTCCAGAGCCGGATGCAATATAATTACTAATTGGCCTTGCTTCAAAAAAGGAATTTTTAGTTTGGGTGCAGCTTCACATAAAGCCATCTGTGTTGCAGCTGGGACAAGAGCCAGCACCTTCTTGCATCCCCATGTTTTGTGATGGAGGCATATCTTACCGCCCTGCCTGTGGTCTGTGCCCAGCTGTGTGGGGTGGACATGCCCATGGGTTACTGCCTGATTAATAGCTGTGGAACAGCTTGTACAGAAAAAGCTTCAGCTCATACCTGTGCTTTTGGAATCAAATCTCTATTTCACTTAGCTAAATTCCAAGCAGATCGGCCCATATAATTTATGGTACGGGTGTTGTACTGACTTCTAAATGGTTTGAATTGTTGGTTGGAATTTTGTGCTTGTTTTGCAAGCCAGAATCCCTGAGCTGTAAAACAGAAGCTGTGATTCCAGTGGACAACATTTTCCCCAGCATTTTTGCTGCTCCTTTCAGTGGCAGTGAACTGTGAAGAAGCTTAGCAGTGAGCCCTTTGCATTGTGCTCTGCATTGTCGCATGTGGCATTTTAAGCATCTGATGTGTAGACGACAATTGCTCTGTTGTTGGCACGCACCTACGTGCTACTGCTGATTCTTCCCATTTTACTACTAGGGCTTCATATTGGCCTTAGAGAATGAAGGAATGTGCATAGAAGGTGTTTTTACTATTGTCTGACCACCACTCTCTGACAACCTAGCTCCTTCTCAAGTAATCCTTGGTTCTTACATCTGCCATTTCCAGTATCACTCTTTGTAGAAGTGCAGGTGATGCAAAGAGTTGGCTGCACATTGAAATGACAGCAACAGTGTGGGGACTCGGAGCAAGGAGTTTGACCAGAATTAGCCACAAAACTCAGTAGAGTGGGAAGGGGACCTGTGGGAAGGAAAAGAAAGATTCATCCTTGCTTTGTAATAGGATACCTCCACTATCTTCTGTGTGCAGTCAAAGTTGCCACATGGTAGCAGTTATGTCAAAACTGTTCTTGAAGTTGTGGTTGCAGAAAAGGCACCTACTCATATTCATCTATCTTTCCAAATAGTTCTGACCTGGCCACTAACATTTTTTCTGAAGTTCTCTTAGTAACTAAATCTTGCTTTGTAATTAATATGCCCTCACTTAAAACTTACTGGAGAAATGCTGTGCACCTGCAACAAGCCACATAAAAGTGTGGAAACAGTCATTTTGTGTCCTGGCAGCTGACATGAGTGAATTGCAGAGGTTTCAGTACCACACAGCATCTCCAAAAATACAACTAAATGAGTATTGAACTCTTACAGCCAAAAGTGAAGGAGAAGGAATTTGGGTGGCACTGGAATACACAGCGGCCAGAGGAAAAAGGACTTCATTTTATCAGAAAATATTTTACTGCTGACAGTTGCCTCCTCGTACACCTTGCTACACTCAGAGCAAAACAACAGATCATGCAGAAGTCATCTTTAACTTAAGCTGTTTGCATGTTGCATTCTGTATCGTGTTCTCATTAGACCCAGTTCACTAAGTATAATTACACCACTTAAGAAATCATATGAAAAAACAGTCGAGTTGCAGACATTCTGGTATCAAGAGCAGACTCATGTACACATGTTCTCACTTGTGCTCTCCCACGCTTTTTCCTCCTTTAATTATGTTATTTTTCTAGTAAGTAGCAGATTACCTGACGTGTATGTCAATTACTCATCCTTTTCCCATTGCAAATCTTACCATCTGTTCAGGACTTCTTAGGATTCAATTGGAGTTTTCAGCTGACTTCATTATTCACCAGGTCAGACCCTCAAATATTTTTTAAAAATGCATGATTATACTGGAGTTTAAATTCATGGTAAGCTTTATGGAGGAACAACAGCTCCAGCTGGATGTAAGAACTGGATCTGACTGAACAGATGTTTAAAGATGGAGACCTAAATTCTTGTTAACTCCAAACGTATTGATCGACTGTTTTTAATTATCACATAACAATTCCTGGTTTTATATTTTTATATAGACAACATATCTCCCATAGATTGCTCATCATCTGCAAAGCGTAATATTCCACTTTGTGCTCACAGAGGTGAGCAATCCCTGGGAGCTGCTGTGTAGGAAAGGAGTTGTCATGTTTTGCTTTTGGCCACTCACTCCTCCCAGAAAAGCATTCAGGTTTTTTGACTCCTAGATTAATTCCTATAACACTCTCAGGTTGTAGGCAGGTACATTAAACCCCAATTACTTCCAGGAAACAAGCACAGAGATACATGGTTTAATCCTCAAAAGATAACTAACTATAACTTTTATTAATTTCAGTGGTATATGAGTGTGCTCCATCCCTTTAGGGATGACAAACACTATGGACAAACACAACTTGCTCCATCCTGCTAAAAAACTATCCTCCCCATTTCTGTTTATCAGCACCATTTCTGTAATATTCTGCTACAACATAAAAATAGAAAGTTGATGGTGATCTCCTTGGTCTTCGAAACATAACATGTAAAAAAGTTGACATTAAAAGATCAGCCTCACAGGATGTTTTTAATAGATTAAATAAAATATTAAGCAATACTTCCTCTTTGGTAAGGTTCTAAAAATGCATCACAAACACCAGAAATAAGTGATGCTAATAACCCTGCCACTGTTCCAGCCGACTAAAAATAGAGGTCTGTGACAGGCTGAGAATAAAAATATTCAGTCAGAAGTTTGCAACTGTTAGTCATACTTTGATTCCTTAAATTGAGCTTCAGTGCAAGAAGTGAATAATATAAAAGCAAACTCAAAAATAAACTTTTGGAGAGCTGTGAGGGTGTATTCAGTAGGTGTCTGTTTCTGTTCCAGTAAATTCATTATACCAAATACCTAGCACAATAATTAGATTTTTGCAAGTATATAAAGTTCATCATTCATTATATTGCATGCACTTTTGGCCTATGCATGCTGCTCTAGAGAAAGAAGCTTCCCATCCTTTTTAGAGGAAAATATATCTCTAGTTTACCATTCCTGCAGTCTCATTTCCTTCCGTTAGCAATTACTGCATTCATTGATTCATTCATTTCTATGTATGTTTAGCTTCACAATCTGAATTTCTACAGTCACACACATGAATAGAAGTCACAGAAAAGCAGAATTGTGGAGGTTGGAAGGGACCTCAAGAGATCATCAGTTCCAGCCCCCTGCTAAAGCAGGTGCCTTACAATAGGTCACATAGGTAGGCATAAAGGTGAGTCTTAAATATCTCCATAGAATGAGATTCCACAGCCTCTCTGGGCAGTCTGTTTCAGTGCTCTGTTACCCTTACCGTATAGAAGTTCTTCTGCATGTTTGTATGGAACTTCCTATGTTCAAGTTTTAGGCCATTGCTCCTTGTCCTATCACTATGCATCACTGAGAAGAACCTGGCCTCATCCATTTGCTTCCCATCTCCCTTTAGATATTTATAAACACTAATCAGATCCCCCCTCAGTCTTCTTTTCCCGAGGATGAACAGACTCAGGTGCTCAGCTTTTCTTCATAAGGGAGATGCTCCAGCCACTTTATCATCCCCTCTTTTTTGAACTGGGCAGCCCAGACCTGGACAAAGCACTCCTCTGATGAGATGTGACCTCATCAGGGCAGAGCAGATAGGGAGAATCACCTCCCTCAACCTGCTGGTCGCACTCTTTGTAATGCACTCAGGATACCATTGGCTTTCTGGGCCCCAAGGGCACACAGCTGGCTAATGGCCAACCTGCTGTCCACCAGGACACCCAGGTCCTTCTCCACAGGGCTCCTTTCAAGCAGACCAGCCCCTCACCTGTCACTGCTTATTTGTGATTAAGTGTCACTGGTGTTTAATGGGATGTGGCACATCCTTGGAGTGCACCTGGTCCCACAGGATTCTCTGGGGGAAAGAGCTTCCGTGTTGGTTTCCCTCAAGCAGGATCATGCTCCTTTGAATTTTGTTCCCCACTCCTTTTGCAAACTTACAAACAAATAACAACCTACTTTCCAGAGCACATTTTTTTCATGCCACCATACTTTACAAATCTCACAATCTGCAGAGGCTCAACCTATCTAGGAAACACACTTAAACGTTAACTTACTTTGTCCTTAGTTATATTCTTCTCTGCTATCAAAAGGATGTAGGTTTTTAAGTAAGAAAATGCTCTTTTTTTCCCTTAGATCCACAAGACCTTTTTAAAAACCTAAGGTTAAGAATTCCAGCATGAAATCTTGTGCAACAATCAGGGAAGGGTGGAGATATAAATATCATGAAGTACAAATTCATCACTGAATCTGGAGCACATCCACAAATTTAAAAGCCGGTGGGACACTCGGCGTAGAGATAAACACAGATGGACAAGAGCATTGCCAGAGAGGAGGATTAGACAGGACCCATGAGCGACGTTAAGGAATGGTCAGATCAAGGCAGTGCATTTTACTCCCACTAACATCCTTGTTTTTCACCTCTTCCAGTAAGACGAGGCAAGAAATGTCTTACCCCCCACTAAGAACTCTTGCAGCAAAGACTTTTTAATGGTGCAGTCAGTGTGTTCTGCCTGGGTCTGTGCTTCTGGCATCTCTCTATTCAGAAAACTGTCCACTCCATGACCTTACTGTGCTCTTCCCACTTACTATGTTGTTACTCAGCAATGGGCAAGGCCAAAATCTCCCTTGTGAACTCTGTCCTAAATCCCGTGACTACCCTTGTTGGCTATGTGTCCTCCTCTAAAACATTCAGCTCCCTGAACCACACATGTATAAGCTTGTTTCTTGGTGTAAATTATTTCACTACATACAAACACATTGCATACAAACACCAAAATCTTCCTCTGAAGAAAATGTTGTTTGGTTGTTGTACCATACTTGGATTGCATCCTCCAATAAAAAAAAGACACACAACACTGCTTTCTCTTCTGCCTTGCTTCACCCTGGTTTGAACTCACTGTTTGTTTCAGAATGTAAAAGGAAAGTTCTCATTTCTGAGATAGCCCATTTCCTTCACAGTTCTTTGCTTTCTAAACCTGTGTAGTCACACATCTACTATCAGCACCTCTATCACAAGTTCTTCATGTCCTATCAGCAAAGAGTGATGCCTCCATCTCAACAGTTGACACCCAACACTAGCAATGCTCTAGCTGATGTTTTAAAGTAAACCCTGAATTGGTTTAAGCAACTCTCATTCGCATTTCTGTATGCAGTGGGCACTCACAATGAATTTAGTAACCTAAAAAGCATCCTGCGTGAGTCAAAGTAAAAAAATTAGTGTGGGGTTTTTGATTTTGCAATGCACATCACTATATTTATCCACAAGGAATGATAGGTCAGAAGTTACAAGAACTCGTGCAGTTTTGAAAATGAAACCTCTAGGATGACTCTTAAGATTTTGCTTGACTTATCTGGGAAAAACAGAGTTCCTCTTCAACACCAGCCACAAGATGAGATGAGCTTAACACAATAGCAACTACTGCATTTTGGATATTCACACCTAAAAGATACTTGTTACTCTGAGACAAGTCAGCCTTACTGATAGAGTCTCTGTCATTAGATGAGACTTTTTAGACTTTTTCACTTCCTGTTTATTTTTTAATATATGGTAGTTGTGGATGCAAACAAATCCTGCAGCTGCTGGCTCCCATTCATTTCTGAGTGTGGCTGATGCATACTGTGTTGGTGCGCTGAGATTGTACTGGTGCCTGCATTTCCAAAGGCTTGATTCCCATTTAAACTGAGGCCTGATTCCCTTTTACAGTTCTATAAAACAACAGAAAAAGTCCTTAGCAGGAAGAACAGGGAACTGAACAAACTGAAAATAGCTATTTGTGAGGTAGCTAACCCAGATATTTTGGCCACCTATAAAAACTTTTTCTACAGTCATCACAGAATGTTAATAGCTCTTCATAGTAGGGCCAAGACACACTTTTTAAAGGGTTTTAATGCCCACTTCATTGCAAATCTGATCTTTGTTTTTGCCTTTTCTACAGCCAGCAGCTATGAACAAAATAGACTTTGAAGCCTGCAGCATTATTAATCTGAGACTTATAACAGTAACGGAGAGAGAAGGAAATAAATCCATTCTCTTAGCGCTACTAACTCAGTGTAATGGCCCCAGAATGACAAGCTAAATATTACTCCAAAATTATCAGGTTTCATTTCTCATGACAGATAGCAAGCAGCAGATTGTACTTTATCTTTCCAAGCTGAGTTGACTGCAAGCAAGGAATGCGCAGAATGCCACAGCCCTCCATTCCCCCTGTGAAGCCTCTCCCAGCAGAAGCTGTCTGTCATAACACAGTATTTAGCACTTTGTTCTTCTACTGCTTGGTATAAGACATACCCAGAGCAGGATGGTTCCCCAGAACATTTAAAAAAAGCCAACAACCTGAAGCAGCTTTCCTTTGCAAGCCTACTGAAAGTACGCCTGTGTTGACTCTGGAGGAGATTGCAGGGCTTGGTTAGGCAAAGAATCTCACAAAATATATCATCAACATATCTCTTGAACTCAGCTTTGATCAGCTTCTTTTACTGTCCAGCAAAGCAGTTGGTAACCACTAAAACATGCGGAATGATGTCATGTGGTACAGCAAGGATCAGCCCTGAGTATAGGATGGTCAAATGCCTTTAGAGTGAAGGCACTCTTCTCTGTCAAAGGCATATTAGAGTAATGACAGGTCCACACTTCACGGGTGCCCAAAGGCTTTGCAAGTGGTCAGAGTCACCAGGGATAAAAGGGCATCTTAATTTCTAGTGAACGACTTTCATTTATCATCATGCTCAGTGTTGCATGATGACAAACTGCCAAGTTTTCTGCTGTTTTTTCCTTCTTTTATTTCTCTCCTGATAGAAAAGTTGCCTAAATAAAGAATCTCTTTTATATTTTATCATTATTCTTACCAGTCTGATAACTTCAGTTCCTATAGAAAGAAAACAAGCAGCAAACTGAGTTTAGCACTGAAACATGGGGAAGGCCTGGGGGAAGCATTTACCCATACACTGTAATTAGATATGTTTTGAAAACTAAGATTGAAATAGAGTTCAATTAGGAATAAAATTAACTGAGTTGCTCAAAGGCTTGCAAGTAAGATTTCTCCTTTAAAAATATTTGTGCTGATTGTTAGGATCTGTAGAAGTTGCAACATATCTATTAGAGGAAATTTCAAACTGGTTTAAATACTCAAAAAGCATAGAAAGGCATATTTAAGGGAAGCAGATCTAAAGATGCATTATTATGTTAACAGCTGATGAATTACCGTATTAGGAAAACAAACAAAACTAAACAACCTTGATTCAGGTCTCTTCTGTTCATTTATCATTCCTTGAGAAGTTTTCCCCTACATCATAAACTTAGGCTAGGTATGTTGGAAACCATCAAGAGCAAATTAGAGTGCATCAAAACATATATTTCAGGCAGCATGGGAGAGCCTGTTCTAGGTGTGCAGTATTGATATTCTGAAGTTGCATCAACCCCAGAATGATCTCACTGATCTCAATACGTAAGGAAAATGTTGCTGGAGTCATCACTCCCTGTGGCTGCATTTCAAGAGGGTGATGAGCATGCACAAAGTCCCTGGTCCGTAAGCACCTAGGCTGAAGGCTTGCACATACCTAGGAGTAGTTCTGCACTCCCCTCCAACCCCACAGGCCTAAGCTTTGCAATTGATACCACTTGTACCACCTGCATCACTTCTCTTTGCTAGGTGTGGACCAAACTTTTGCTCCCTCAGTATCATCTTCTTTGGATTGAGGTGCCCACTTCTTTTGCCAAATGTGTAGGGAAGCACCCACTGTGCCAGTCAAATGTCACTGAGGATGCTGGGAGAAAACCAGGAGCAAATTGTTTTGTAGCCCATTGGTTTGAAGTTATGGTGAATTAACCTCTCCTTCATAAAATACATAACCAGCAACACAGAGCTGCCTCTTCTTGCATTAATTGTTTTGAAAGAAGAATACAATGTGGCACCCAAATACTACAGTCCTGCTTTACTGGTACTTCTCAGCAGGTCCGAAGGTAAAGCTCCTATCTCTCAGTAAGTCTGTCATCATGTCCAGCAGAATACACAAAATCCACACAGCTCTGTCTCCATCCTTGCCCTATTTTCCCCTGTTTAAATGCAAGAGCACAGGGACAGAGTTGCAGTGTGCAGACTCTGGGTTGAAAAACTTGCTCATCTTTCTATATTTCCAAATTTCCTTGATGCTTGTTAAAGGCTAAGTGCTTTTTCTACGAGAAAAGCTTATGTATTTTCTTAATTCAAGCATTTCTGAAAAATATTATGCAGAAATTATTCACCTGTTTCATACAAAAATCTCTTCGCATTGTGAAATGAGCTCAGTGAGATAGAAGAGAATAATGGGGTAGAGAATGGCAATGCTTTCTTTACTCTGTCAATAATGTGCTATTATTAAAAGAATGCTTGGGGTTATATTTTTTCTGTGCTGGAGTAATAGATTGTGTTTTAATCTTTTGTCAGTCCAGTTGTTTAGATCCCACTTGGAAAGCTGCAGAGAAAATGCTCTTTTCATAAAAACAAACAATCCAGTTCTTCTGTAAATATTTGCTGTCATATTTATCCTTCTGGAATGAAATCTGTTTTTTTGTTTTTTTTTTTTTTTTTTAATTTAACTTGCTACCAGAGGAAGCAATAATTGCAAAAACTGTTTAAATAGGTACCATTTGTGAATGTAAACAGTTTCAGATTTTTTTGTCTGAAAGCTTAAGTGGTTTCATAATTTCTGGTGCTGATCTGCAAGTGTTGTCATGCAGAAATAGACTAAAACATGCTGAACCAACACGTAAGCAGCAGAGAAGGGGGAGGAGTAGACCTGTTTTAAAAGGGACTGGAGATCAGAATGGGAGGCTGCGAACACAGATGAATTACGTTTATGTGAGTTGCAAAAGGGAGTCATTCTCCACATTCGGAAAGGATAAGAAATATCAGACTGCACTGTGATCTCACCATTCAGAGCTGTAAATCCAGGAAGAAAAAAAAGATCAGTGGATTACAGCTTGAATCAGGATATGAGCCTTCTGTGAACATGACAAGGTAGATGTCTTTACTACAGACTAGTAGTGGTTCATTAGACACCACGGCATAAATGCCTTTGAATTTTTACTGCTATTTAATGTCTACTTACAGGGGCACTTAAGCAAAATCACTTCAAGGTAAATCACTCACAAAGGGCAAAAAGAAAAAAAAAGCAAAGGAAGGAGCAGAAGAGGGCAGATAGCAAAATGAGAAAAAAATTGTTTGCTATGTAATGCTAAGTTTACTAAAAAGTAATAAAACAATGACCCTGATGAGGTTCCAGTACAGATGTGAAACTTCCCTCCAACAGTTTTGGGGTATCTCTGCTCTCAACAAATGTCTGGCAACCTTGACACACATGTTCCATTCTTGTCTCAGGCAGGTTGGCAAGAGGCACCCACCAACCACTGCACTGGGAACATGTCTGTGATGGTGTAACCATGTCACAAGACTGGTCTCCATGGAGCTTCCAGCATATTTGAAAGATATTTCTTTGTGCAGGCTTAGCTGTTTTGCCCAGCATCATCTCCCCCTCCGTTGAGTCCTTAAAGGCCAGCTGCTGTCTGAAGAATGACTTCAGCCCCACGAGACCAGGAGATGTGGGTAGTCACACCAAGTGATGCAAAGCCTCTGAGGTAAATGATGGCACAGTGAGCAGGGAAATGGGAAATTAGACCCATGTGGCTTTCATGGGTTGGAGTTTTCTTTTGTATTTACTGCCTTGTTAAGAAGAAGGCTGTCTCAATAGTCAGAAAGAGAGCAGAACTGGTATCACACTATTCTTCATTCACAAGCCCAGCCTAGATTTCGCTTAACATTGATTCACTCCACTTTGTGTGTGTGTATGTGTCACACAGTATAGCAACCACCAATAAAACTCGGGCATTCAGTTTCATCACTTCAGACACTGTGTTAGAGCTGAGCATTGACTTTTCTGTTCTATTGTTCCCAAGCTGTATCTGATAACATTTCATGGGCTCTGGACATTCACTTGTCTCCAGGTTCCAACACTTGCATACTTTATTATAATTCAATTATCTGAACAGAACTGTTTCATCTCTCCCTGTTACAGAGCCGTGCATCTGCTTCCTCCAAGCTGCTAAGTTACGGCAAACTCCTGATTCCGTCCGCAGCTCTTTTGAGCTCTGAATGCCAGATGCTGTGGTTTAAAAAGATTAAAACCAGAGATGAAACCCGATTGTTGTTCCATGCATCTGCTTGAGATTGGTTGTTCTGTTTATTTTAGAGAATTCCATTGGTGCAACAAAAAAGCAAGCATCCATTCTGCAAATCTTGTTATGCTAGATTTTACATACACTTAATATCACAGAATTGTAAAATGGTTAGGGTTGGAAGGGACCTTTAAGATCACTTAGTTCCAATGCCCCACCTATAGGCAGGAATACCTCCCTGTAGACTAGGTTGCATGAAAGCCCCAACCAGCTTTCATATAGAGATAGCACTTAATTTAATGGCTTGTGCTAATTGTTAGTCATGTTAATTTTGCAGTGAATAAAAGATTTCAGTAATGATTCTCTGAAAAAGAAAAGTAGATAATTCCTTCCAGTACCTGAAGGGGCCTACAGGAAAGCTGGGGAGGGACTCTTTATAAGGGCATGTAGTGACAGGATTGAGGGGAAATGGCTTTAAACTGGAAGAGGGCAGATCTAGTCTAGATAACAGGAATAAATTCTTTGCTGTGAGGGTGGTGACGCACTGGAACAGGCTGCCCAGAGAGGCTGTGGATGCCCCATCCCTGGAGGCATTCAAGGCCAGGCTGGATGTGGCTCTGGGCAGCCTGGTCTGGTGGTTGGCGACTCTGCCTGCAGCAGGAAGGTTGAAACTAGATGATCACTGTGGTCCTTTTCAACCCAGGCTGTTCTATGATTCTATGATATGATTCTATGATTCTATGACTACATAGATGAGACTTTTTGTAAACAATTTTTAGAAGGTAGGTAAGAAAAGTGAGGCTCACATTTTTGATTTAGGACTACCACCTTCAGTGGTACAGATGTACAGGCACTCACAAATCAGAAAAACAGGACTGCTCCCTGCAATCTGGGCAGCCAACCCCCAGCCTGGAACTGCATTTCCCACACAGCACTGAAATTCCTGTTAGCACCAGACAATGGCAAACATCAGTGTATTCAGCTACCATGCCTAAATGACTTTTTAAGGGACTGTATGATGCCAGTTTTGAGGAGCAGACATCAGAACTATTGCCATTTGGATGGTTGTTTGCAGAAACAGGCACCAGTTAGAATAATTTGCATAGCTAAAGTGTAAGGTGATTTGCAACTGCTTTAAGAAAAAAACAATGTAAACTGGTGTATTGAAAAGTTCTAGGACAAGGATATCAGCCATTTCTGTTACAAGGGGTGCAATAAGTTTAACCAAATGTAACTGTGGCTTTTAATTTTGGAGTCAGTAGACAATGCAAGCTTGTGGCAAGCTGCAGTAGCCTGGCTGAGCCTCTATGATGTATATGGACTTGACATCCAATTACATCCCAGGGCATTCTGGGAACATAGATAATGTTTGTGGTGCCAGGCCAGGTTAAACGCATCCGGCATAACAGATCCTGCAGATGCTCAGTTGGACAGATGCAGAAAACTTAATGTTATTCCATTTTAGGATGCCAAACAGAGCTTATTTTGTTCTTACAAAGCAAGGACATAAGAGACATGATGAGGAAGTGGTTTACCGCAACAAAGGCGTTCATGACTTGTAACGCCCTCCCAATTACAAGGAGCAGACAGTTGTTCATCATAAATGTTAGAGAGAGAAAGCTGGAATAAAAGAAAAAGCAGCTTGCCATGAGCTAGAATAAAAAGGCTGTACATGAAAATGTGCACTCACATAGGCTGATGCACATCTGGCACAGCTCCACTGTAATCAGCGGTGTTAGCCTGTACTTGCATCCCTCTACACAACAGCTGCACCCGACCCCAAAATCGTCTCCTGTAATTGTGGCAAATGCCGCCTCACCCAAACCACTCCTTTGTTCTCTCCAGAATGCTGGACTTCCTGACTTTCCATACTAGGCTTTTGCTTAAAAGTCATAACGAGGAAAAATTATACCCTGCCATCTCTCTTTTGCCACATATTTTATTTGCCAGGGGACTTCCTAAGAGGAAAATATCATCAGTGATGCAAACTCCAGCTACAATGAGAAGTCTCCTATCATGTTGCATCCTAGTGAAGGCCATATTTGTTCTGGGGCTGAGGAATCACTCTCCCTGCTTTTGTCCTATTCTTTTGTTATCAGAGGAGTTGTGTTAGCATTAAATGGAACAGCACAATTGTGAATTTGGCTCTTCAACTTGGGCTTTCTGTGAGGCAAGGGGGAAGGATTTGAGCATGGATTAGGAATAAAGAAGGTCCCAAACCACTTTTGTTTTCAAGCTACTTGAGTCAAAATATATAAATGATATGTAACACTGGGAGAATAAATTTTTTAAAAAGGCAGCACAAAACCCTGAGGTTTTAGTGAGCTTTTATGGACCTCTGTGAAAGTGGCTTTCTGTACATGTCCAATTGGCAACCAATAAGACTTGCTTTACATAGCTGTCAGTCAGCTTCAGGAGATAAATTTGAGGCTCTTCACTTCTCATCTGTGTGTTTCAGGCTGAGACATGCAGAGTATGTTATGTTGCTAGGAAGTGCATCACTTCCTAGCAGTGAAGACTCAGAGCAGAGAAAACTCAGAGAGCTTCCATCTGCCCCCTAGTCATGAGTGGCCATAGCTGCATTATGAAACAGCAATAATGTCTTCTTACTGTATCTTACTGCAAAGCTTTGTGATTGCTGAAAAACTCGTGTGGGAAATGATGGAGATACATCCAAGACAGAGCGTTGAAAAAGAGCAAGCTGTCTGTCACCCAGAAATTGCAGCTGCTTTTAGCAACCCTGATGAAAACAAGTTTCCCATTTGAAGGAAAAGAGTATGTGGTTGTTTTTTGTTTTTGTTTTTAACAAACTAAATGGAATCATATTAATCATCAGCAGCAATTAGATGTCAAAGAGTGATTTCATTCTAGTGCTTTCATTTTACATGAAGCTGATGAGCAGTGACTGCAGGACCAACAAAGTCACTTATTTTTTTCATATTCCATGTCTTGGGATTGCCTGACGAGATAATTTCAAAGCTATGTGGAAGACACATTTCCCTTAATGCAGCACCTGAGGATAACACTGAAGTAAGGGAACCTTTGTAGCACAACACAGAAAGGGCAGTGTTGTGGGCCCTTGGTCCCCACCAGGTACCCATTGGCACAAGATAACAACAGCAACATTTCACTAATATATCCAGGGCCTCAAAGAAATAAATCTTGCTATTTAAACTCAGATCAGTCAGAGTCACTGTAGACTGGAAGATGTATCAGTAAGGCACTGGCTGCTACTAAGATATGGTCCTGGTAAATGAGCGGCTCATCTCCGATTAGCATGAATGTATGGCCAAACCTTTGTTAAAAAAAAAAAATCCATTTTTCTTAGCTGGTTGATAAGAAAGCTGGTATTTTCAGTTCAAGACAAAGCCATGACTCAGAAGCCATGAATCAAATGACTAACCACAAGAGATAAATTGGGTATGATGTTCCCTAGCTCAGCCATGCCAAAGAACTTCTTAGCTTAATAACACTGGTTGACACTGGCACAATCCCAGTGGTTCCCAGCGTTTCCTTATTAATGTGAATGTTTTCGACTCAGCACTTCCACGGTTTCATAAACATCGAAGGCTGACATCATTTAAACTGTAAAAAGCATTTATAAGCATTAAAGCTCAATAGCAAAGCTAACCTGAGGCTTGAGTTAAACCCTGATTTATGCACTGAAGGTTTCAACTAACCAGGCTATGGGATGCCTTCAGAATAAAACTGAGTTTCTCATTTGCTCCTTTCTCTGTAATAGAACAAGTTAAATCCCTGGAACCAAATCCTCAACTTCTAGGTATGATGTGTTCAGTTTGGGTCCAGTTGCAGTCATTCTGTCACAGATGTATTATAATTCACTTACTGTTCTGAAGGTATGAGGAGACACTTAGAATAAGGGCAGCTTTCACAAAAGAAATCTTCCAGGTCATTGCTAACATAAGTATGACTCCAAGCAACTACCAGTTCTTTGTATTTTGGAACACAAGATAGAACTAGACAAGACCGATTTCATGGTAACATCATCCCTGTCAAAAAAGATCATGCACAGCACACACTATGCCCAGAGCATTAAGCCAGCATTTGCTTAAAAGCAATGCCATATTTACCCTTTCCCCTGCAATAGTTGCAATGGGAAAATAGTCCCTACTCCATGCTTCTGTGTTACAGTGAGCTTTGGTGTCTGGAAATCTACATATCCAGCCCGAACTGAAAACTGTACCTAGTACTTCCAATGAGCAAAAATGGTTCTGTGGTTCAGAAATCCTAGCTTAGAGCTTTTCCTTATGAATACAGGATCTTGAATGAAGCTTCAAAAAGTCCATTTAACCAAAATTGCCAAGTCTGACTCCATAATTTTGTTACTACATCCCTTGTGGTCAGTGGTTCTATGTCAGGGTGAAGGCTAGACACAAGCAGTGTCCCCCAGGGGTTGGTATTGGGACCAGTGCTCTTCAACATCTTCATCAATGACACAGATGATGGCACTGAATGCACCCTTAGCAAGTTTGCTGATGACATCAAGCTGAGTGGTGCAGCTGAAACATTGGAAGGACAGGAAGACATCCTGAGGGACCTGGACAGGCTGGAGAAGTGGGCCCATGTGAACTTAATGAGATTCAACTAAGCCAAGTGCAAGGTGTTGCACTTGGGTCAGGGCAATCCCAGATATTTATACAGGTTGGGTGAAGAACCCCTTAAAAGCAGCCCTGTGGAGAAGGACTTGGGGGTCCTGGTGAGCAAAAAGCTGGACATTAACCAGCAGTGTGTGCCTGCAGCCCAGAAGGCCAACTGTGTTCTGGGCTGCATTAAAAGAGGAGTGGCCAGCAGGGAAAGGGAGGGGATTGTCCACCTCTACTCAGCTCTTGTGAGGCCCCACTTGGAGTGCTGCGTCCAGACCTGGGCCCCCCTGCATGAGAAAGATTTGGAGATCTTGGAATGAGTTCAGAGGAGGACAACTAAGGTGATCAGAGGGCTGGAGCACCTCTCTTATGAGGAAAGGTTGAGGGAACTGGGCTTGTTTAGCTTGGAGAAGAGAAGGCTCCAGGGAGACCTCATTGTGGCCTTCCAGTACTTAAAGGGAGCGTATGAACAGGAAGGGGAATGGCTGTTTACAAGGTTGGATAGTGATGGGACAAGGGGGAATGGTTTTAAACTGAGACAGGAGAGGTTTAGGTTAAATATTAGGAGGAGGTTTTTCACACAGAGGGTGGTGACACACTGGAACAGGTTGCCCAAGGAGGCTGTGGATGCCCCATCCCTGGAGGCATTCAAGGCCAGGCTGGATGTGGCTCTGGGCAGCCTGGTCTGGTGGTTGGCGACCCTGCACATAGCAGGGGGGTTGAAACTCAATGATCATTGTGGTCCTTTTCAACCCAGGCCATTCTATGATTCTATAATTCTATGACATAGATATTTTAAAAAGTGTTCAGAAGCCATGCACTAACAACTCAGTATAAACAGATTGGTGTAAGTTAACAGAGTAGAATAAGAATAAGCAAAAGCAAAAATATGTTTGGGGATAGTATGGAGGCTCTGGGGAAGAAATAAAGAATAAAAAGTGAAGACAAAATCAAATTGAATAGAGCTGATGCAGACATTTGCTGATGAGCACATCTGTACAATGACAAACACAATGACAGACTTTCCAGCATATCACTTTCATTCTTTGCTACAGGCAAAGTAGAACAGTTCTCTCATAACAAAAAGCCTTTGCTTTTATTTTCAAAATTCAAAGAGTGAAAGGAGCAGGCCTGCAGCCTTTATGGTAGTAGTGTAAAACCTGAAAGAGTGACCTGTGCTGAGAAGTCCCAAAAGTCAGTCAAAATATTATGCTGGGAGGTTTCAGTCACTTTGAGAATCCCACAACAGATGCTATTTCAAGTTTCTGGCAGTAGGCTACAGTTCTCCACTGTGCTAGTCCAGCTTTACTGAATTAAGAGCTGTAACCCTGATGTTAAAATGCTCTGCTATTTGTCCCACCTCCCCAGCACAGTACATGCTGTGAAGTCAGTGCTATATCTTAGGGCTGACCTAGCATATGCAGTGGAACAAAGCTGTGAATCCCTTGTCTTGACACATGCTTTAACACCAATTGCCAGAGAAAAGGCCTTGGTACCTTTAGACTGTTTCTTACTTGATCTGCTCTTCACTGAGTGAGCTGGCACCAGGCAGGGAAGATGGAAATGGAATGGGAGAAGTGGACAATGCTGAGAAAATCAGAGCCATGCTTTCACAGCATGCCTGAAGGGGACAAATGAAAGAGTATACCTCAACAAGCAACAAGTCCAAAAAGTCTTGATCTATTATATAGGAGAGCCTGTTGACTAATGTAAAAGGAATGCACAATCAGGTTTTGTCAGGTTCAACTCCATCAATCTTTCTGCTGTACGTTTCTGTCTCTCAGATGTGATGTGAAGGGCTGGCCACAAAACAAGAATTTTATTTCACAATTCAGAAGGAAAAAAAAAAAATTGGGGGGGAAGGGGCTACTTTTCAAATCTGTTTTCATTATGCACCAGAACAAAGCCATCATGCTTCCAAAACCTTCACACATAAGAGCCAGAGAGGAAAAAGAAGAGGAAGCCAAACAGCAAATAGGTCAGCACCTGGGTTTTCCCTTCCAAAGGAGAAGGCCCAGCTCCCAAGCGCTATCAGGCAGATGAGGGACACCAATGTGAACAGCCCTGCCAGAAGGCCGTGGGCAGCCAGGTTTTCTCCCCATGCACACTCCTCTCATTAACTCTCTCTCACCCTCTGCCCCCATCTCCTTGGAGCCTCTCCACTCCACATAAATAATTACATATGAACTGAGCTAGCGAGAATGAGAGTATGCAGTGCAGTGGCTAGGAAGTTCCCTGGAGATAAAAGGGAGCTGCAGATTCAAGTTCTTGCTCCATCTCATTCGAAGCTGATTTCAATTAAGCATTCATTGGACAAAAGAGAAACGGCCCGTATACTTCGGTGGTCAGGGAACCACTCCAAATCAGAGTGAGGACCCGAACCTGGGGACACACTTCCCTGGGAAGCCTTCTAACCCCTGGCAGATCAATCAGCTCTCACACGTGAAACATGAGTGGGAGGAAGGTTGGAGCACTCAGCCAGGCCTAGGGGATATGCCTCTTTGGGGGGCTTTTCTCAGAAAGGAAACCCATTGGAAGGCAGGAGTCTAGACGGTGTGCCAGAGTCATCAAGTGAACCGATGGATAAGCACGTCCCCTCCTCTCAGACGCATCATGCAGGCCCCCACACAGGCTCTCTCCCACTAGAATTTAAGTAAGCTGAGAAGTTGACATAGGCGTCTCCAAGATAGGACTCATTTTCTTCTTTCCCACAGTTCCCCCACCAACCTATGAAGGTTTCTGCTGATCCTATAGTTGAAACAGACATATTCTCTCAACAAGTTCCAGAGAAGCAACATTTCCAGGTGAAAAAGTTGATCTTGGTATATCCTGGATTGCATAGGATGGATCCAATACTGGTAAAGAACAGAAAAATTATCAATCATAACATGAGAAATGGAGAATTACTTGACAAATGTTTCTCTTTCTGATTCAGAAGGAAACACTATATATTCAGACCCTAACTTGATACTTGCTGTTCCACTGGCAATTAGGGATGATGTTAAACAGAAGTCATTAATAACATTTGTAAACTCACAGGACTTGATTACAGTCCTGGTGAGGATTGCCAGCTTGGCTGACAGAAGTAGCTGAAAAAGGGAAAAATATTTAGGCCTTTTAAGGTGTTTAACTCACTCCCACATAACGATCCATTAGCTTTAAATGGCTTAAAAGCTGGTTAACAAATGGATCTCTAAAAGTAATTTAAGCAGAATAGCTATCATTCAAGGAACTGGAATTTAGGAGAGCTCTATTCTTGGTGCCTGCCACAGCTACCAGTTTTGTCTGAGCCAACAGTTCAAGCAAAAACAAAACAGAACAAAACAAAAGGTAGAAACAAAGCCAAAACCACTGCAGGAGAAGTTTTTAAACACAAAGGGGATATAGGGTGATAAAAGTGATGTGGGGAACAAGTCTGTTATAAGGATTAATTCCCCGTCAACTGTATTACTTGCATTTTCAGAACAAAGAGCAAGCTCATACATCTTGCAACAAAAGCTTTATGTCACTCTTTTAGCAATGAACCAGGCAACTCACATGTAATTAACTTTGAAACAACTTCGTGCTCACATTAGATAATCAGTTGAACGTGACTCTCCAGAGCAATTCCAGTCTTTAGATAAATAAGCAAGGGAGTTTGAAAGAGTCAGTATATAGCTCTAGTGAGAATATTGCTGAAATAACACATGTAGTTCTGGCATCCAAACTTTACGAAGTGTATTCAGAATTTGGAAAGCGTTCAGAAAAGAGCTACAGGAATGACCTGTGGTCTGGAAATCAGACTGAGACTAAAGAAGTTTAATCTGATTTATCCCAGAGAAGTCTAAGAGGTAATATGATCACAGCTCACAGATACTTGGATGGTAGAGTAACTAGTGTAACCATAAGAAAGAGATTTTTAACTGTAGGTGTCATATATAGCGTAAAAAGCATAATGAAATCCACTAGGTTGAAACCAAAGCTGGACAGACTCCAAACAGAAACAGGGCATGCATTTTCTTTAAACTGTGAAGGGTATAATAATTGAACATGATGAACCAAATGCTCTACCCAACAAAGTCTTTAAGGAAATCTGTTCATTAACATGGACAGAAAAAAAATAATGAGTCGTTGCAATTAAGTTTGCTGATATTTTATAGACTTATAGGAACATTAAGGTTGGAAAAGACCACTAAAATCAACTATTCAAACCAGCAGCCCACCTCCACCATGCCTATGACCACGTCCTCAGTGCCACATCCACACGGCTCTTCAACACCCCCAGGGACAGTGACTCCAGCACCTTCTTGGGCACCCTGTTCCAATTCCTCCACAGGTCAGACCTCCGGAGGTCGGTCTGACAGCCATAACCTATCATAGATTTAAAAAAATTTTAAAATCTCTGAATGTGTGGGTAGAATTGGTTCATTGTTCTTTTCCTAATGGAACACAAGAATTTATTTCACTTCATGATTTCCTAAGACAATATTGAACTGTTTGGGAACACAGTTATGTACAGAGAACCCTGTTAAATATCCACTGCTGAGAATAACTTTTAAGGAGTTTCAACTCTACTACTGTAACCTAAATAAGGGTTTCTGCCACATGCTGCAGAAAAACATTGCTTATCTTCCTGTAATAACATGAAGGTATGGCTCCAGAATATTCATTCCAGAGAGAACGATACTGGTCCTGAGTGTCTGCTCCCGTTAATAAGCTTTATGTTATTCTGTCAACCAAAAGAAGGCTACAGAAAATAGCAGAGGAAAAAAGCATGCACTTAATAAACAGCAATATTTCTAGCTATTGGTATATTCCTTCACACTGTAACAGAGCATTTTGTAATGCAATCACATCAATGAATCAGCTGACATTCAAGAAAACTCATCCCGCTGCTCACTCTTCATCTCATAGGCCATGCAGAAACTATCTGTCACCCTTATGAGATTGCTACAACTTCACAGTAAGAGAAGACCACATTTTCTGTAGGAGATGGCTATATCCTTTAAGACTGTGCAGGACAAATTTACCTTGTTTTCATAAAATCAGTAACATGAGAAAATGTACCTGGGTGTGGGTTTCAGTAGGAATTCTTCTACAGTTCAGTAGTACTCAGTTCATAAACATTTCAACAAATCTCAAGTGATTAATGATTAAATCAGACTAAAATCTTGAAGTTGTGCACAAGTATTCCCTTTTTGTTTTGGGGTCCACTGACTCCAAAATACCTGAAAAGCATCTTTTGAAGGATAGGGGAAAATTCACACGAAACTGTACCAGAGTAAAAGCCTTGAGGTTTTTTGGGAAGTTTTATCCGAAACCTTGCTGCAGAAAGCTCACAGGAAAACACAGAATGCTGGGATTAATTTGACATTACCGAATGGAGAAAAACAAAGCACATTGCCAGTGTCCTCAGAATTGCACCTAATTTCAGTAAATAAATACTAATTTATACCTTAGGTATCATGACATGTAATCTTAAAACAGTGACAATGGTTTAGATAAGGTACTGCCTGGGACAGCCATGAGTTGGTCTCAGGTACTGTTGGAAGAGAGAAGTTCCAGTGCAGGGGTTGTTGCAGCAAGCTCTTCAGGTGGCAGCCACAAATACTGTGTGAAAGAAAGTTTCTCCTATGACTCTCCTCCCTATGAACTAGTACCCAAAGCAGAAACAAAGCTGTCAGTGGTCTAATCCACATTATACAATAACAAAAGCCCTTGATCCCATTAGTCAAAGCCCTGAGCCCACAACAGATGCCATGTTGGCATTTCAATTCTCAAATCTGGACTGGTGCTTGGACAGGACACTTGAAAATCTTATATTTAGTGCTACTGTGACAAGCAGCAAAGAATCATCTGCCAGGGATCACTGTGCTCTGACAGCAAAGGTACCACTTACTCTTTACATAAGTCTTTCATTCCTTCATATCTAGAACAGGGAAAATCATACACACATATCTCACATCACAGCGTACAATAGCCACTGCTAAATACTGGCAGTTAATAGACACAATTCCATGTAAATTTCTGCCTTTATACATCATAGAGAGCATGTCTGCCTTCATATGACACTGAATAGAGTTCCACAATATCTGAGAAGCAGCACAAGTTAAGAAGAGTCTGCTCTATCATTTGCATTCTGAGCTTACAGAAATCTTGAATTGCTATTGTTCCTTATTATTGTTATTTATTGTATTGCACTGTGGTAGTCTCAAATGGGGAGTAGCACTTCAGCACACTTGGCACTGTATAGTACCATACTCTTCTTAATACCTAAATTATGTGATCCTCCTCTGCCCTCTCTGCCTCTCAGTCATGTCCCAGCTTAGCACCTGGAAAGGGCATGTTTCAGACTTTTCTACGAAACCTTGAAATACAAAATCTTCCTTTTTGAGACGTGACAACGTGAAAGTTGGAGATGACAAAAAAATCCAATAGCAGTGCAATCTGGTCAATATTTTTGCTGCCCAGAAGGGCAATGCAGGGCCTCCAGGTTACAGGGGATATGCCATACCACCCTCCTCAGCAGTGGGGTCAGGCAGCTGCGTCTGGTGGAAGCGATTTTCCACCGGCTGGGAAGCACACCTTCCAGCACAGCCTGTTTGCAGACGCAGTGCTGCATGCAGCACAGCACCATGGCTTCCCTCCAGCTTGGGGCCGCCTGCAGCAGGACGGAGGCCTGCACTGCAGACGGAAGCAGGAGATGGGGTCTGAGAGCATGAGTCTTGCCCCGACAGCAATTGACTAGACAGGTCTGGTTACAAGCAGCTGAAGATCTGACCTACAACACACAAATCCAGCATGAACAATATAAAAATGGAAAGCATCCTGTGCTAGGGGAACATCTGTTTAGGTGGTGAAAACCCCTTGGAGTGCATCATTCTGGGTGAATCAGCACTGCTGAGACGGCTGTTCAGCTGCCCGAGTGGCTGATTTCATTTTTTCCCAGCTTAGCTGTGTGCCATCGCTAAGATTTATTAGCCGCAGCACTGCACAATTCCGGGAGGTGCGGTTATCAGGAAGTACTTGGCTCCCCAGCACTGTTACCAGGCTTCGCACAACATAAATTACAAGGGGAGCTCTGACTCACAGATAAGCAGACCCTCTGTTATGCCTTGCACTTCTGAAATCGTCATTCCTAACTGGCTTTCGCCGTTGGTTCTGAAAGTACAGAACAAGACCAAAACTCTTTATTGGTGTAAATGAGCATCACTCCATCAAAGGCAGTGCAATGCAATGCTTGCAAAGCATCTGGCCCAATTTCAAAACTCTCTGAACTAGATGTTTGGTGTTCAGAATTTGTAGGCCTGTTATTCCTTATATTTAAGCCGACAGACTTAGTTGGGTTTGTCTTCTCACTACGCTTCTGTAATCTCTGTAGATGGGCAGAACAAATCTTGTTCTTTTGATGTGTCCTTTGATGAATCAGGATTCTGCCTGCTTGACACAAGATGAGTACTGAGAGCTTTATCATCCTCTTAGTGGTGAACTAATACAATATGATGTTCTTAATCATGAAATCAAGTCTGGATAAAAGAAAAACCTGAGAAGCCTTGTGACAAGCTCTGGAGGTCCTTATTTCTTCTGCAGCCCTTCTGTAGCTATGCCATCCCAGTGCTGCCCAGTCAAAAATCACAGCCCTCCTTTCTGCTCTACCTAGGCAAACTAGTGGTTCCCAGACAGATTTATCTTCTACCAGTCAAGCAATGTGCCAGGCCCATGCATAGGTCAGCTGAACAGTATTGCTTTTTTATGCATACTAGGAAGTTACCAGCAAATGAAAACAAAAATGTGCGTATAGCAAAATACATCATCAGAAAACTTTAGCATCGTGGCACAATTTGAAGCACCTGCAGACTTCAGGATGTCCTCTTCAACTAAAAATATCAGTTTTCATTTTATTTCTAGGGGAAAAAATGTAAAGCACTTTCCTATGTAGTAGACACTTCAGAGGTACTGAAATATTACAGAAACTCCAGTTCTCTGTCAAAGTTGAAATTTATGAAGAAAAATGTTGATAGTCTCCACCTGGGTAAATCTATAAAAAAAAAATCTGTGCCGTTGCTTTCTTACATATACCTAAGCAGTAGCCATTTTATGAGCATGGATATAGAACTAAGACATAAGCCAGAATTTAAGGAAGGCATGAAAGTATTAATCTAGTCTAGCTCTGAATTTTGTCACAAACCTCACAGCCTTGACAGAGACAAATGCCTACCAAATTTCAAAGAATGTTTTTCTCCTTAGGTTTTATCCTAACCTCTAGCTACAGCCTTGGCTTTGCTTGAAGAAGACTACAAGATCAGATTCTACCTCTTTAAGCAACAGATTCTTGTTAGTTACCCATTGGTCAGTGACCCAGGACGCAGGAGAAATGTGCAGCTCTTGAAAAGACAAGTCTTAATTTCTTAACACGACAAATAGTAGTATGCAACACCCCATCTACTTTATTATTTGCCCCAGCACACAGAATAAACTGGTGCCCAAGTAAAATCTGTAAATACAGGCAAGTACAGCTTGAATAATTTTTTAAATCAGAACTGTAATTTTGCTGACAGTATTTTATAAATGTCTTTTTGCTCTTCGAAATTAGAGTCTGGCTCCTCATTATGCCTAATGAAACAGTGGTTAAAGCACTCAGCTGAGAGTCCTGTTTTCATACCCTTTACTTGGTCTTAACCACCCAGCTGAGTATCAAGTGTTCTGTTACAAACACCCTATGAATCCAGCGTAAGCAGTTTGGTTGGAAAATACAGATATTTGGAAACATGTGCTGCTTTTATAGTCTTGTCACTGGGATAGACCAAAAACCCAAGACCTAAATGTATCCAAATCCTCCAAGAAAAGACAGAAAAGGGAACAGCCAGAGGATGACTGAGGAATCAGTAAACAAAAGAAGACTTGTTTCCTCCACATGCTGCAGAAGCATTACTTGGCACAAAACAGTATGCTTGAGCTGCTGATGTATGATGGTATGTCTTGTGGCAGAAACACCAGCCACATTTAAAGACAGACTCTTCTGTCCCCACCCCTTCTCTCCTAAGCTTGGAGGGAGCCATAAGTTGAGTGACATAAGTTGAGTGACAAATGTGCATCATTCAGCTGACCTTAATCTTGTCCTCATACAAGCAGAGCTCAGTTCCTGTAAGTTTTATCTGAGTTAGTGTTGAACAATTGCTAAGTAGAAATGGAACAAAAATGTCAGGTTGTCAACTCATAACAACAAGTTGCTGAGCTTTGGCATACAATAAAATTCAAATTAATGGAAAATGATTAAAAGCCCACAGGATAGTCATCTGTCAAACTGACACACACTGCTGCTGTAAGTATAGTTTACCTAATCTGTACTGCCTAATGCTGCTTGAGAAATGTGGCTACTCAGCCTAAGGGACAGATTTCCAGGTCTTCATATCACCTCCCTCCTAGCACTTTGTTCCACTGTTCCTGACAGCAACATGTTGAAGATGAATTGCATTGCTTGCATTACTACCTTTCGGTCAACATCTTAAGCACAGAAATGGAATGAAAGTAACCACAGCGCTTGCTTTCATTTCATTGCAGGGATCTTATCTTCTGGAGTTCTGTGTTACAGATCAGCATGGTAAGGCAGGATGTAACAAATAACTCTTACAACAGTGTGAATGTGTTATTCTCATACCATTAGGCTGTCACATTTTTATGCCATATTTCCAAAATAAAACTGGATTGGTTGCAGATCACAACCAATGGAAGCTATTTGCTATTAATCACTCTGGGGAGAAAAAAAATCACTCTCAGAACCGTGCATTTTCAAAGATAATTTTCAAACTAAACTTTATTAAATTTTGTGTTTGAATACTTCTCCATTTGGTAAAGACCTTTTATCCATTAACACTGAAAAAGAGCCTTCGTGGGATTCATTCCAAATCAAATTTAGGAGAGAAGAAGGGATAGTGTGTTCACAGACACATATGTGCAATTAAACAAGTACATGCTTTCATAACAAAGAGCCAACTCAATTACCTCCCAAGTATAAAGCTTACACAGAGGCAGATGTGATCTTTATTCCAGAAGGTTTACCGAGCAAACATGAGAGAAAGAATGTGGAAGAAATTTATGTGAAAGCAAATACTTCTTACCTTATAAAATCCCCATTGGCTGATTACAAAAATCTCTTGGAAATGCCAATTAGTCAGGTGTCTCTTTGTCCTTTTTAATTCTCCTACCTTTATTAAATCAATATTTCAGACAATTTAATGGCTCCCCAAAGTCTAGGTTGAACAGAAAAGCAAGAGAAGGTAGAATGAAAGACTGTGCTCAGTTTTGTGCTGTGATCTAACTGTGGATGAGGAGAGAAAGAATAATTTGGCTTGATTAAATAACTAAATATACAGTGCCTTGAAAGTAAAATTGGCCTTCACTCAGAGAGAACTCTCAAGGCAGTCCCTGACTAAAGCCCGTTACTGCCGTGGGTTGCAAAGTTGTTGCAAATTCTCTTCAGAAGCATTTATTTCTGTCTGCCTGCTTACTGGGCTTTTATCTCCTCTCTGATACCACTCTGTGAAGGGAAACCTTAAAGCTGACTCAGGACCCTCACTGCACTCAAAACTCACTCCACCCTCACAGGCAAAGCAAGACTCTGTTGCCCACATATTTATGTTTCTCTAAGCCCTTTCCAACAGGTGCATAAAATCTGATCATGGCAAGGAATGGAGAGCAGTCATTACAGACCTTTGTCAGGTTCAGAGGTACACCAGAATTTGGCTACAAGAGAATATCATGGCATAAGGAGAATTCAATGAATGCAGCAAAACTGCTCTGACTGAGGAGAGAAAAATGAGGAGTATCAATCTTTTCCACAGGAAAATTTGGAAGGACAAGCTGAGATTAATTGATACATCTCCATTCACCATGAAATAGATGCTACTGGTTCACAACAGTGGAGATATGGATGAGGATGTATATTATAAGCCACTTCTCTGTTTTAAAATGATGGTGGTGGGTCCAGCTAAGAACTGAATTATTTGCTGAATGTGCTATGCTCATCTCACATGAGTAGATAGGACTTCAGAGCACCAAATCTCCCAAAAAAGGCACTTAAGTTTGGTATCTAAATTAATTTCAAACCTAATTATCCTAAACCCTTGCTTCCCATTCCCTCGAGACTGCTTACATTCTTGCTCAGAAATCAGAGTTTCCCCAGCTCAAGGATCAGACTTTTAAGGAACATCATTAAAAAAATAAAAGGGTAAATATGCAAAAATAAGCCCATGCATTTCTAGGAACTAGATTAGATTTAACTGCTTCTCAGTGATATTCCATATGCCTCAGAGTAACGATATGAAAATGTTCAGAGGACCCAAGAAGAACAAGAAGTGGGAGTACACTAATTAGTGAATTTTTATCTTAACACTCGCTATTAGCTAAAAGCAGAGAGGGAAAGCAGAGGCAGCACTGCAGGAAAAGGGCAGAAAATGGGACAGAAAGAAGCCATAAATACAGAAGACCTTCCCTTTGATTTTGGAGATCAGCCAGTCGCTGAGCCAGAGCACACACAGGGACAAAGAAACTGGGAAGATACCAAGCTAGGACAGGAGGAGGAATTGTGCCTCTGCACATTTCTTTGCCTGAACAACTTGAGAAATGGCACCGCAAGACACGAGAATTGGAGTAGGGTTGTAGCTAAAAAAAAAAAAAAAGGAGAATCTTTCCTATTTTCAGAATGTTATTCTCATAATATTCCTGTAGTGCAAAATAAATGGTGTCACCTTTAGTCTGACAACAAATAAAATAAGATCCAAAGTGATCAAAGCAGTGATTTGAAAGACTTAACTCTGCAATTCATAGTAAAAATCATCAAGTTTTCAAGGAAGTTTTTATGTAGAGCTTTTACTGTGTTGGTACGTTTGCCTACTGGAAAGAACAATCATAAGAAGCATTCAGCAAGAATTAATTTCTAACTGATCTAAACCAGCTCTTCCTTCTCACCAGACGCTTCACTTTCACAATGAAGTGCTTGAGGAAATTAGAGCCTTTAATAGGTTGACTACAAGGATTCACTCAGCAATGATCTGGACAGCTAAATTCTTTCTTAAATTTCTGAAATGAAAAATAAGCACTGAAAATTAAGTTAAAAAATACCAGTGTTTCACCTAGAAAATGATAACATGAATATAATTCTTTCAATGAATAGAAATTTTTTTTCAAGGATCTACTCACTTACTGAAACAGAGTACTTTGTAATGCAAAATCCATTTTTTTGCTATAAACATTAAAAAAAATTGGGAATTCCTACTATCTTTGAGCAAGCAATTATGTTTTTTACAAAAGGCAATGCCATTTTCATCTCTACAGCTTTACTCTGACTTGCAAGTTCTCTGTAAAGTTGTGTTGCAAATGGACTGGACTAACAGTTTTCAGTGTACGTGGATGGATTTAGTTTAGTACAATTCCATAATATCTTGCAATTGATTTGGTCTGCACTTTTTAAATATTTTGAATGCTGATCACATGGACTGAACAAAGTAATATAAACGTCTTCTGCCACTGAAAATGAATTAAAATTTTTTGTATTCCTCATTTGGCAAGACCAACTAATATTCACATGGAAGAACAACAGTTTCTCTTCTCTATTATTATTGGCTATCAGAACTTTAATGTGTGTGGCATAACAAAAATGATAGCAATGTCAGTGCTTAGAGAGTTTCAGCTGCCAAAATAAATCTGTACACCTGCACAATTCTAAGACAGAGAGGCTCCACACCTTGAGGGGATCCATCTCCACTGCAGAGTTTCCTGGATCTGGGCCATTGCTCATATTATACCCGTGGACTGAAAATTCCTGAACTCCTCTGCTTTGACTTCTACACATTACAGCAGGGCATGAGTCATTTTACCTCCTACCTAACGTGTCATTTCCCATCGTCTATTGAGTATGCACAACCAGAAGAAGAAGAAGCAGCATAACCAGAGATATTTCTTATCTCACGAGTCTGTTTATTTTGAGCTGATCAGTCATACTGACATCTGCTTGGCCCTAATGCTGGTTAATAACCCATTTGGATAAATCTGTACTGTGCAGGACCATGCTTTATTGTAATGCTGAAGACTGACAAATATATCTTGAAGTTATGATTTAGAATAAGCCCATCTAGAAACTCCAGTAATTTTCCTACAAACATTGCCCATGAACAAGCATATGAAGTTCCAGCATGAAGACTAACTTTATCCCCAGGGTCAGAGTTGGACAGCAGGCACATCTCCAAGTAGGAAAACAACACAACCTCCTCCATCCCCAAGATCTTCCTCCGAATTGGTACTGCTGCTTAAAAAAAAAAAAAAAAAAAAAAAAAAGTCCACCCTTCCACCCTTTGATGTGAACACTTGAATATGCTGAGGTTATTTAATTATTCAGTTTCTTGTCTCCTGGTAATTCTATATCCCTGCTACAACATTGATTCACATTTGTGATGGCGAGAGCAGACCAGATGGATCATCTGGCTTGTCTTCTTGCATAACTCACACCACAGAATTTCACCCTCTGATCTCTGAATCAAGCCTTGTACCTTGTGGGAGATCCAGGGTATCTTGATTTTGTCTCCGAATGCTGGAGAATTTACCACATCCTCACTTAGCTATTCCAGACATTTGTTGCCTTCAGAGTTAAGACATTTAAGTTTCATTTCCAATTCAGATTTTTCTGGATTTATCAACTTTCCAAGACTTACATCCTGCTGTGCTCAAGGCACAACAAGAGCCTTCAGTATCCCATCCTTTACCACAAGCAGAGACTTCATGCCAAGATCCAGGAGGCCTCTCAATCTCCTGCTCAGATAAACCCATCACCTGGAGTTCCTTGCATCTCCAGCTGTCAGGAGTGGGTTTAACAACTAATTGACTCCGTTAATTCCTCCCTGATATCTCTGTAGGTCCTCAGCATTTGTGCTGAGACCAATAAAAGAGGCAACAGGACTGAGTAGCATGGGATGTCTGCTCCTGAGCAGACACAGCCCAGACTCTTCCAGCCCCACTGAGACCTCATGCTTACTCACCACTTGACAGCACTTTGTCACCACTTCCCAGGACATGCTACTTCCTCACCTGGTACACAGTTTGCAATGTTTATTCCTTATCTGCCTAATCTCTAACTCTTCTGGCCTTCCTCAACAATGCTGGCTATACCTCTCCAGGTTTGCCTCTGGCTATTTATTTCCACAGGAAATACCACATCATCTGGAAACTTTGGATTTTCCTTCTTACAACATAAAGCTTATGGTAATTAATTCTTTTCTTTTCTCAATTTATATCCTTGAGAGGCTGCAAAAGGCAGCCCAAAGAGAGACATCTTGAGAATCATGTACTAACTGTCTCTACACACTTCCACAGCTGTTTGGATGTGACTATTACAGGTGTGTTTCTGTGCAGAGACATACAAAGGAATGTATGAAAACTGCAGGACTTAAACAGTTCAGCACAACTGTTTGTATCCACAGCTAGATATTTACTTTCCTTTTGTCCTGCAGTGCAGCATAATCTGAATTTGTAGCAGGCTACTATGAACGCACAGATGAGCATGAAAAGCAGAAGCACTAAAGTCTGTTTTTCTGCTGTCTTGCCTGAGGACCTGTCATAATCCCACAGAATGCCACAAGGATTCAGTCCATCCCGCAGACCCTTCTAGCCGAGGCTCTGGCAGAGGCTCTTTCTCCAAGCCTACTTTCCAGAAACTCCCGAGATCTTAGCAATGCTGAGATCTTTCTCACTCAACTAATTTGGCTGAAATTAGCCAACCACTTCAAAAGCTCCTGAGGGAAGAGGAATGACTTGCAGGCAGGCGGGCAGACAGACAGACAGACAGACAGACACTTATGCAGATGGACAGTCACAGGCTGAAAAGGGGGAAGATAAATCATTTGTGTTGTGGGAATTTACTCCCAGTGTCCTCACTGATCTTTTTCTCTTCTGCTTTACAGTATCTGTTTCTCAGTCATGGGCTGCTCACCCTTGATATACACCGGGACTAATTTTACCAGCACTTGGAGCCTCCTGGAAGTCATTTCTCTGAGATTTCTATCTTACCCCTGTTCCTGGTAAATTCGTATTACAGTAGCCACTAAGAAAACCTATAAAAAGTGACTACTGCTTGTTCTCAGGATTCATCTGTTGCTCTCAGCAAATCCCAGGAAAGTACTGACAGCCTTAATTTGCTCTGAAAGGCCACTGAAATCTGCTTGTTTGAAGTATCCCGTGTCCTGCAAGCCTGCAAAACCAGGAAACATCCTGAGGATCCTTTTTCCAGACCCTCTAAGCCACACATGCCCCCAAAGACAAAGAAGAGAGACAAAATCAGAGCAGGATGCCTCAAGGTGCCAGGGCAGCCATCTTAGCTAGTGGACTGCAGGCAGGCACGGGGTTCCCATGTTTCCCTTCCAGAGTAGGACAGGTGCTCTGTCAGCTCCAGGGTAGCAAGGGAAGGCTCTGCAGCAGGAAGCAGAGAAACAACAAGCTATTAGGTGCCAGCAGAGCTGTGTAGGGAGTGTTAGTGCAGTCAAAATACCATGAACACAAACCAGACCATACACTGAGGTATCGCACAAGGCCTCTTCTATCAGCCCAGGGTGAATTCGCTGCTCCCATGGGAAAAATTAAAGTGTCCAGGGCAGCAGACAGTCTGTTTGCAAGCTACAGAAATAGTGAGTGGTTGATGTCTAGACTCGGGAAAGGAAATTCCTGTTCGTGTTTAGTAGAACAACACACGTACACATACAAATAAAAAAACAGGAAGGCGCATGCTGCTGTAGTCTTTGATAGCAGCCCAAGGGAAACGTTGTAACTGAGAAGAAGCAGCAAACTCAGACACCACCATCAGGCTTGTGAAGAAGCTGAGTGCTTTGAGAAATAAGCCTCAGCAAAAGCAGGTCCAGCACATCAGCACAAAACTGACTCCAAAATTAATGCAAGGGACAAGGCCTTAGGAGAGACCCAGTTAATTCAAACAGTTTGAGACCTCTCAGTGACAGACTAGGAAGATGCAAGTTATCAGTGTCCTGTCAGCTGAGAGAGATGCGTATTTGGTGCCTTTAAGGCTCCTATCTTTTGGCTTGAGTGTCCATCTGTGCTCAGATACGTTAATCTCCCTTTGAGTAGGGAACGGGTTGATATGTGCGCACTTACAAGACCCTACAAAGATCCTCACCCAGACACATTTATCACATTATAAAAGACCTGTAGAAGTGCCAGTTTTAGTGACTACTATGTAATGTGGTTCCAACCACAAAGACTTTATTTTTCCACCGTGATGAGGACCAGAATCTCTTATATTCTAAATAAATAAATAAGTTACAAAGAGAAGGGTCAAGGGCTGCAAATCATACTGACCCATTTCTTTAATTAATAGTACTACAAGCTTTTATTTTCCTTCTTTTTTTCTTTTTTTTTTTTCTTTCCTCTCCCTCCCTAACATATTTGCTACTAGACTGGAGGGCACCCTGATCCACTTAGCAAAGACCAGAACAGATTCACAAAGTCTTGCCAGGCCTCAGACATTATGTGATCTGAATGCAATTTCTCCACCCAGTCAACAAACACTCTATTTTTATTATTTTCATAAGAAGCTAGTAGGGAGGGAGTGAAGAAGGAAGAAGGGAGGGGAGGAAATGCCCTTTGACCAAGCAGAATGCCAGAGCTCAGTGAATTGTTACTAGCACAATATGTTAAAACTAAAGCTGAACCGTGTCTTTTTATTTCACAGCAAACCTTGCCTTAGGACTGGAAAACAAAATTTCTATTCCACTGGGCTGGCATAATAGTATTAGACAACTTAAGGCAGGAAATGAAGAAGAAATTACCAGTGAGATGTCGGGGGAATGTAGAGAAAAGCCTCATTCTTTAACGAAAAAAGAAAGCTGGGACAATAACTCTGCCCCTGCACATCACTAGCCTTTCTCCTGGTACATTCAACCCACAGCTAGCTCTCACTGCTGGCCAGCCCCCTATGGCAGCCCCATCCCATGGATAAGTTCCTTGATAACTCAGGGGAAGGCAATTGTGAGTATGAGAGTGCTGTATGGTGCCCACTGGAACCCTGGTTGCACAGAAAGGCCACCACTGCCAGGTTTCCATCAAGGCAGTGCCTGCAGCTTTTGGGCAAAATGAGGAGGGTTTCAGTCAACCCTATGGAAAAACCAAGGTCAGAAAAGAGAGACTGCCAATCTCATGGCAATTCACACTCTTCACACTGTGTTGTCTCACTGGCTCCTATTAAAAGAATGTTTGTGAGCAGACCAGAGGCTACTTATCCTGGCAAAGTGAGCTCTGTGCATCCAAGCAATCTTGCTATAAGCAATTCTCTCATACCTTGTTTCTCAATGTCTTCCCAGCTCTGCAGAAGAATCTCAATCCAAATATTCAGCAGAAAAGAAGTAGGGTTTAGAAACACCTACTGAGCAACTGTCCAACAGGCTATTTACTGTAGAACATGTTGCTGAACTGTCACATTCACAAAAATGTAGGTGGCAACTCCTGAAGCACATGGGAGACTGACCAGCCTGATATGGGGTATAACCAAGAAAATCTCCACTTTTATAGGAAACACTGATGCAGCAAAAGCCTTAACTACACAACAGTCCTGAAAGTATTGTAAGATTGTTGTAAAGCCTTGTGTCTGATTTTTTAATCGTAGTTAATGCTTGAGATTCCATGGCGGAAAAAATGATGAGAAATTTCAGTAAAATCCTTTTCATACAGCAAATCAGATTCCATTCTTGGAGAAGAGTAATGCGCAGTAAGGGGTCCTAGAGGTTAAAGTCTTGTTTAACTGTATAACTATAAACACTACCGGCTGAGGTGATTCAATCCAAGCGGAGTCAATGCCTGCTTCTCAGATTACTTTCCTTGGCCCAAGAACTGTATCACAGCTCTCCAGCATGGCCTTGCCTCCAGAAAATTGCCCTCTTGGTTCATATCTGAAAACCTCCCAAGGACTCAGCAGTGTTCCCACCTTATCAGAGGAAGCTGTGAAGATGAGTGCGTACTTCATCCTATCATTTCCAGTATAATGCAAATTGTACTTATCTCAGTCTTTCCTGCCATTTGCCTCCAGTATAAAAGATCCTTATTGCCTGAAGATGCAAATGCTTTTCTTCAAGGTAAATATTTTGGTTCTGAGTGTGGGTCACTGGGTGGAATGTAATGCAGGATTAGAGGCTAATGGAACTAACTGTCCCTTAAATTTGCTAGAGCCTGCACCTCTGGTTACATCCAAATAGGACAAAGGGTGAGCTATGGAGAGGGATTTCAAGCAGCTCAATTATTGAAAAAAAAATAATTCACATTAACATTTTTCTTGCTAAAAACACTGTAGCATTATACGTGCACAGCGCAGAAGGCAATATCTGAAAATGAGAGTTGATACAGGTCAAAGCGTTCACCTCTTGTCCAGACCCTCAAGCTTCCTCTCTGACAGATTCCTAGCTAAGAGCTAATGCCACAGTTGCACTATCATTGGTGAAGAGTTGTACAAAAAGGATTTCAAATACCATAAACCACCCCCTTAGAACCTATTGCTAGGAGCAGATGGCTCTACACTGCATTACACTGCATGCCAACACTTTTGTCCAGCACAAAGAGCATTCAGTAGGTGCTAAAAGTTAGTATCTGGTAGGTTGCTTTTTCTTCCTGCACACAGCAGTTTGTTATGAGGTTCCTTACTGAGCCACTTCCATCTTTGGTGTGAAATAGAGGTGGTCACCAGAATTACAGTAAATACTGGGGACAGAAAAACTGCATTTCACATTAGTCCATCTTGCTTCTTACTTGTTAATTCTGCTTATATAGTTTACAATGGCTATTGAATATCTTCAAGACTGCAGATACAGACTAATCAAAATCTTATTGAAATCTGTCAGAAGCTTCTTACTGATGCCTTGGGCTCCTATCATGCCCCAGTTTATTACATGCTGGTGGGAAGAATCAAGGAGAAATCAAGAATGCACCTGGATAAAGAAACACATAAGCTGTATATTTTCTTTCTTCTGTCCTTGCATCATATTCATTTGTAATGGTTAAAATATTTTTTCAGGCCCTGAAATCCCACATTCTGTGTTGGTTAATTTTTTTAACTACATGGTGCAGCCAGATGGTGAACCAATAACATTTTTCACCTCAGTTGACACAATTAAACACTATGATTTTCAACCACCAAGAAAAGTTGGCTGGTTAAGTAAGGGCAGTTTGACAACTGAGATATTTATGTAGAGCCAAAATGAGATAGTGCCCTATATTTTAAACAGTTCAAGTCAGAGGAGAAAAATGTAAAATTGGTTGCTAGATAATAATGTCTAATCTTTGTTTTTATGGCACATTGCTGTGCAATTAAGGTTAGCCCATGAAAGCTGTGCATGAGCACACTCAAATTGCTGAATGGCCTCATAGATGGCAGGAAGGAAAATAAATATTCTACTGTTTATACTTTCTGAAGTAAAATCTTGGAGATAAACAGTGTGTCAGGCTGACAGGTGTGACTTCTTTAGCCTTCGCCTGATGAATTTTTCATTCACAGCAGAGGCTGAAAGCCTAAAACCGTTGATGGAATAAAACCATTGTTCAGATTTTGATAGGAGTATGAATGTCTGGGTCTTAGAAGGGTCTGACTTCTGTGTGAAGAATCGCAGACACTGTTGTGCAGGTGGGGGGAAGGACTGCACTGCAACCATGCTGCATCAGGCTGCTGTTTCACTCAGAGTGTGGCAACGTTAGGTGTCTGAAGTTTTATAGCAAGTTGCTCAGATACATCTACCCATGACACTTGGAGACCAGAAGGTTTTTCAGAGGCTACATAATTCTCCATAAAGCACTCAAAGCTGTGCATACCACACCATTCTTCATTTTGGCAATTCCCACACTCGCCAAAACATTGCCCAGTTCTTTGGGAAACTACTGCATGTAAGCAAGCAGCAGGAGCATTAATATCATCTTTTGGCTAACCATGACTGTTTTGTCCTGGGTTTCTGCTTAGGTCAGCCCCAGTCCAAGGAGGATGGAGATATGGACAGAGAGATATGAATTTGAATAAAATACAGAGAGGAGAAAATGATGAGCAGAGATCATCTGTGTAAGCAATCTCACACTGTAGAAGAAAAGCTGCAATCTCCAGGCTAACCAAATGTGAAAAAAGGCCCTCTGAGCCCCTGCCAGCAAATGGAAATTCCAAGAACAACAAGTTAATCCAATAAGATCCAATAAGACATTGAGATTGAGAAGTAGAGAGACAAATTGTGTTCATACTCCATGAAAATACAGAGCAATTGTAAGTCCTATAAACTCCCCGAGATTATTTTTCCTGTCCAAGAAAATCACTTCTGTCTCATATGGCTTGAATTTAAACCAACTAGCTTAAATCCTGGACCTTAACTCAATCACTGAGAAAATAAAAAGAAGGTAGGATCGAAATTCAAAGCAAAGTGGTGAGGCAGAGGATGGTGCTGGGCGTAGGGACAGCAAAACAGGCAGACTTGGTCCCCTTGCTTCACAGTTCTCATATGGACTATGGGCCACTATGCCAGATGGGGGTCACCTTATGAAGCTGGAACAGCAGGAACCAAAGGTGAACATTTACTCTGCTTTAAGTTTCTAAAGCTCTGTCTCACCCCAGATGGCTTATCAGTGTCAGTGACTGTGTGGATGCACAACAACTCGAAGACATCATTTTGTATTGACAAGCATCTGCAAGCATTTGAGAAAAGGAGGAGAGAGATGTGTACATATATATATATATATACATATATATAACCCATCACCACTTCTTTTCTGTAAAGCTTTCTATTACACATTAGCAATCTTCCCAGCTGTTTCAGGCATAGATCATTTCAAGTTTTTCAGAGTAATTATCTTCACAGTCCCTTTTCCCCTCTGGAACAGTTGATTTATAAGGTGATGGCAAGACTGTACTCCATCAGGATGCTTAGCAGTGAGGGAGAGATTGAAACTTACTCTAAAACCTTTATCCTTTTTAGGTGGTAAATTATAAACATTACTGGGGAAAGGCAAGAGGGCTGGAAAGTGCTAAGCATGACTTAGATGTAAAACAATGGGAAAATCAGGGCTAGGCTATGACTAAACTGCACAGGAGTCTAGACCACACACACACACACAAATACATGAAACTGTTAAAAATTGAAGACCAAATATTTTTTTTTTCCATCCCCACAGATGATAAGTGAGAGGATCGATCCCCTCTCTAGAAGTTCATGTCTACTTAGTGAAGTGTTTTGAAAAAACTTGCTTCCTGTCATTGTTCATTACCTGCCATGCTTACTCCAGCAACAATATATATTGGTTGCTGCTATTAGGACTGAAGAGCCACCGGAAACATGCGAGTCAATTCCAGAATGGAAAGAGAAATGATTGCAACTGAGAATGTGTTTGGCAAACTCTTAACTGCCAGTGGTAGTGTTTTGCTAACAAGGCTGACAGAAGTATAGGGAATGGAGCAGAAAGCCTTTAGCCTGCTCCATTTACCACACTTAATCTGGGCTTAGAAATGTACAGTCCGTATTGCTATTTTTTTTCCCCAAAAGATCTGTTGTCCTGTCCTCAGCACAAAACAACAGACATTAACAGAACTTCTAGAACAGTGTACTATTTTCTTCATTAAGAGTAAGCTTTGATTTCTTCCTCCTACCTGAACCTTTTCTAAAGATGAATCTGCAAAATATCACCTTTGATTTGATTGCTCATTTCCTTAAAAAAAAAAAGAGTAATTAATTGCATATATAACCAGGAGGAAAGAGATGGTTTGTTCCTATAAGGTTGTTTGTATACAAAATACTATGCTATAAATTTGCATGCATGGAATACTCAAACAAAAAGGCGTATGTTCTGCTTACAGGCCCACACCAGAAGGAAATGAAACCACAGTGTTTGCTATTTATATTTACCAAAATAAGAAAAAGTTAGAGAGGGATGTAGAGATGAAGCAGAAGTGAGGGGAGCATACAGTTGAGTGAGATGGGTAGAAGAACATGCAGCTGGGCATGAGGCATGGCTGACAGTGCTGAATTTTCCTGCTGCTGTAAGGGCATTTCCAGAACTTCTGAAAGCAAAACTTGGCGAACAATACAAGAGCTGGATGGAAAGGGAATAATACTAGGGATAAAAAATGACTGCTTTCCAGAAATGAAAACAAAACCAGGCACCAGTTTCTCCATTGCGGAGCAGGATACCAGTAAATATCAACAGTATGATACTCCCACTTAACTCCCCCATTCATATTCACTTGCAGTGGTTTCCTCACCATTTATCAGAGGGAAAAGGCAGCAGTTTTATTTACAGAACAATATAAATAACAAAGCCTGAAGAGAGGAGCAGGATGCCCCAGCTCTGCAGTGGTGACAGCAACAGGGCTGGCTGTCAGACACACTCCCCTATCTGCTAGCAGCACAGTGATCCAAAACTCCGCTACCAAAAGCTGCAGCCACTCACTGCCAGCGTAGGCACAAAACACGACCTTTTCCTCCATAAATAACAGTACACCATCCAAGTGCTATTATTAAATTCTTTCAAGGGTGATGCAAGCCATCCCAGGAATAAATAGTCTGGTACACTGTTATGGAGGATGGTTTTGTGGGGAGGCAATTTAAAGAAAACACAACCCACATCAGATTAGGCTTAGGCAATTCAAGGGAAATTATGAAATACACACATTTTTCAAAGTGTCACATTAAACACTTTTCAAAATCCCAACATCTGACTATTTGTATTCTTTTATGTGAGGCTATGTAATCCCTAGCCTTAGATTCCAGCAACTGAAAACACTTGAGCCTCACACAAAATGGTTCCAGCTTCACCAAAATCCTACTGAGCACCCAGTCAGAGCGTGTCCAGTCAATGCTAACTCCAGTCCCACTTGGTCCAGCCAAGGACTATTCTCCCATAATGCAGGAAAGTGTGAGTTTGCCAATGTTCTGATTTGCAGTCCAAACCAATACTCAGACAAAAACAATCTCAAAATAGAATTATGGTCCTAATTTATCTCCCTTGAATATTAATAGAATGTTACAGTAATTAAAAATAGGCCTTTCAAAAAAAAAAACAACAAAAAAAAACCACAATAACACAATCAAGATATTTCCAAGGTCCTAAGTCAGCAGCTCATCTCTCCCAAGCATTCCCAGTCAGTATTCCTTGCCCTAACCAACTGTTGTAGCCCTCAGTCACTAGAAAACACGTCAACCCCCCAGACCAGAAGAGGTATAAAGAGGTGTCCATCCACACAAAAAGAGGGACTGTAAATGTAATCTCTTGTCTGAAGTATAACTCATACTAGAACTCCCCCTAACCTTTTTTTTTTCCCCCCCCAAATTCCTCTCCTTTGTGAGGATTTAGGCAGCACAAACTGACTCTGCTGCTGACCACATAACGCACCGTTCACATTTTTCCCTCTCCCTTTTGTTCCAAGTGGATTTAGTTGGCAAGGCAGGAAGGGGGGGGGGTATTTGTTAAAATCAAGAACTTTTACAATCTCTAGGGTCTCCTTCATGTTATTCAAGTAAGTCACAAGTTCATTTCTGGTTTATCCTGATGTAATGGCACTTAGATAATTAATTTCTCTGCACTGTCCCTTAGTGCTAATGTAAAGGGAAATAAGCCTGGCATGAATGAGAGCATAGCTCTCATGATACAGGACAGTTTGCCTTTTATCTCAAGTCCTCTCACTTCATAATGCCTTTATTGCACCCATAAGCCTCTTATAAGAACGAAGGTAAGAGAATGACACCATGGAATAGATACTGTCATGGCAATGTGCTGCTGGAAGATGCTCAGACACTGTAATCTCTACAGCCTCTACTAGAGAGAAAACAAGTGGGATATTTCTCTCTCCACCTTTGCCTTGCCATGGGCGACAGAGGAATTATGCTAATGGTATTTGAAGTAGTGTCAGTATTTCCCTTGAGGAGGAAGTCTGATCAAAGAAGAGGTAGTGTTATACCCAGAAGCACGACAAGAGTAAGAGCGTGTGCAATTCAGAAGGATCAGAAGACATTCAAAAATCTATTACACAGGTTCTCTAGCTCATTGGTTGATGAACTCTAATGGCACAGGGAATATTTTGCAGCACTCCTGCCCCCTCTGTGCTCCAGCTTGAAAGCGGTATATCTTGATCTCAAAGCTGTGACAGCACAAACATCTGCTAAAGAAAAATTAAGAAAACGCCAGCTGCATAAAGGATAAACAACACAAACTTTATCCTCTCTGCTTTTTCCTCCACTAGTATTCTGTTTATTCACAGAACTACTTTATTTTATTGGTAACTCTGGTGTTCAGCTGGTCTGAGTCTATACAAATTCTCTTCTTCCAGTGGCATGATTCTGGTCTGTGTCAGCTATGGATCAAGCCCCACATGGAGGAGATGCACTGTATTTCCTGTTTTCTGGCCCTTGATCTCCATGTTATTATTTATCAGAGATCTGCCAGAACAAGAGCTTCAAAGTCAGGCTGGGTTGCTGCTTGATGGACGATGCCTGCCACGTACATTGCCAGTCCTTCATGTGCATCTCACACCATATCAGCCGCTCTATGCCATGCCCATAGATCTTCCATGTGATGTGCTGTAAGACTCCACAGAGGCACAGGAGTTTGTTCACACCGAAGCACCGGGCTAGGAAGGCAGTGGCTGACAAACAAGAAACACTCATCCCCTCAGGTGGCCTTCTCTCCCCTCATCAGCCGCGCACTGCGAAGCGAAGTAGCTGAAAACCAGCTGTCCTTTCAAAAAGGACAGAAGAGTTTCTTGTGGGCAGCGCAACTGCTTTATTTATTTATTTTCCTTATTTACCACACTCCAGTCACTAGCTTGATTTCCCTTAATCTTACAAATCGCCTGCCAAGGACACAGAGCATCTGGCTTTCTTCAGCAAATAAACTGTTTGCCATGTGTCTGCTGTCCAAAAAAGACATGCTGCCCCCAAGTTACAATCCTGAAAAGGACTCTGTCAACATGTTTTATCAACTAATAATAATAATAAAAAAACCTCCTGTGTTTTTCTAGCAGCTATTTATAAAATGTCTCTAGAAGTCAGACAGTGAATCAGCCTCCTTATCCAACTTTTGTTTCTACCAATGCAAATGCTCTCAGATTTGTTATTGGAGGGTTGTTCAAGAACAGCTGGGCTGCTGGCATTCAAGCTATTCCTTTTTTTAACGGGTTTTGTTCTAAGTACAAAGAGGCAGATTCAGAGATCATTAATGGACTTAAAGTCAAGCATATACTTAATTACTTTGCTGCACTGAGGCATAAAGCATTTGTACTGAAGCTAAACCATACAAAAACAGTCTTTCTGAGCAAGTATGCACAAATGTCCGTGACAAGCGCAGTCCTTGCAGAGCTGGTATGGTAATAAAAGAAAAGGGGTTGTAAATTCCCCCCAGTAAACCACAGTAAAGCTAGGGTGAAGACTGCACAGGCAGCTTTCTTATGGAAGGTGGCTGGGGCTAAAGGTGGGGGGGTTTGTACCCCCTGACATTTCCCCACTACTCAGCTCACACTCAGGCAGAAAGGAAGGGTAAGGAATTTTAGCCTTATGTACTGTCATGAGTGCATGCTTCTCCTGGTGGTAAAAATCCACTAGCAACCAACACGCTCACCTCCACCCTTTCATCTTCTGTTTTCCCACTCCCTGCGTCTGCAGTTGCCCAGGCTAGTAAGTGCTCCAAGGAGGAAATGTTGTCATTGCATTTAGTGGGACTATTGCAGGGAACTGTTCAGCCATGAATTTGCAGTGAACTAGCTGAGCATGCTAGAGTGTAATAAGAACTGTTGCTAAGTCTCATGAAATGCTGTATAAGGATCTGATCCAACCCACACTGAAGTCGGGGCAAAGACTCCCACAGATTTAAGTGGGTATTAGATCGAGACCTCAGACTTGTAAAATCTTCAGGGCAGGGGCCATGACTTTGTTACAGCGCACACTGTGCGCTTAATGCGCTCTCTAAGTAATAATAAATAAAAACTTGGAGGTAATTTGATGGGGGGTGGGGAAGAAGTTTCCAAATCTTTCCAAAGGGCCTTGTTATCCCAGCATACCAATGTATCCTACCAAAGCTGTGCTAATCTTTTTAAATATCTTCATACAAAGACTGTAAAATCCTAGTTGGTTACGTGGGCTGCAGTCATTCTGCAGCAGCTATTCACTTCACTCAATAGCTCACCTTGCAAAAAAATAAAATAAAAAGCCTATCTGTTATTATTCCTTTGCACATAATTAATGGCTTGCTGCCATCCTCCGCTGCACAAAATCTTTGAAATCTTTCCCGTTCCCCTTTACGTGCTTCTCCTCCAACATGAGACAAACTCAAAAAGTTAACTTTGCGTTCAGAAGTCAACAAACTATCCATCACTTTCAGGGCACTGTGGAGGAAGACAAATAAACACAGGAATGAAAGGACAATGGAATCTCTAAAATGCACCCAGTTTCCTGTGACTAACCAACTGATAGGCATGGACAGGCTCTTGTGGTTCATGCTCAAGGATGACTGCAAAAGCCTTTGACAGCTAAATGATGTAGGCAGTTGTGTTGGTTTTTTTGTTTGTTTGGTTGGTTTATTTTGTGTGTCTGTGTTTTTACATAAAGATACTTGGTTTAGGACAGTTTATGAGCAAGATAATGTTAGCTCTTGTCAGCTTTGAATGAGCAATAGACTGGTCCCTTCAATCTCACCTAGGGAATGCAGAGGACTGCTATCTGTCTGCCTTGTATTAGTAGCAGACCTTTCCATTCCTCCTTCTCGAGATGGTCAAATTACAACTTACTTATTTTGTGCCGTTGGGTGGGATCTTTTCGAATACACACAGGTATTTGGTGGGACAGACACGGAGCAAGGATTCTCTATTCTTCTGGCTTTTCCAAACTTTTCCAAACTAGCCCTTGCAATACTCCCATTCTCAAGCACTAAAAGAACAGTCCCCAGAATTCAACGTGGTAGCAGGTCTGACATTTCAGGAAGCTTATGAGAAAAACCTAGACCAGCCATACATCCACTGCTTGCTGTCAAGGGGAATATATTTACTTTACTGGAACTGTTTATTCCAGGATCTCTACTGGGATACTGACATTTTGCAAATGCTTCCTCTGAGATATACTATCAGTTTGCAAAACAGTCTCTTTGAGTGCTCTTGTCAATTGTGTTCACAGATAACTAAATTGACAAGCACAACAGATTATCAGCTAAGAAGGAGATGTCAAACTTGGTGACTGTTAGTAGAAGTCTGGAGTAAGTCAGATGGATTCCATGGGGTTATTTGCTCTATACAAATGTCACTGAGTTCAGGCACTGTCATCAGAATAGGGGACGATGCTTGTTTTTGCAGCTTTGTAACGCACAAGTAGCCACAAGTCCTTTTCTCTGTTAGTGAGCTTGTCTGGGGTTGTAGGGTTAGAGGACAGGCTGCTGTGTTGAAGCTGTTTTGCTGGAGAAACATACAGCCATGCCCAGATGGACAAGAGCAGTACAAGCCTGCCTAAAACATCCAAAATTGGGAAGAATTTGCTGTGGTCTCATAAGTAAATATTGGAAATTCTGTGCTACTGCACCAGCATGTTTTTTACCTGAGCAATAGCACTTTTAACTTCCTTCAGAGCTGAAAAGATGTGTGGATAGGTGTTTAAAATGCCCTCATTCATGTTCTTCACGTCACTTCACTAGAGATAACTGAACATTATCACTCTCACTCCCTATGTCTCCCTTCACCTACTCTGACGTTCAAAATTGATGAAATTCTGAGGGTCACTTGTCCACCTGGCCTACCATGGGAGCAGCCCAGAGGCAGCAGAGCTGGAATAGCTGAACATGAGGCCCCATGTGAAAGGGTGTTGGAAGCGCTCAACATGCTCCCTTTCCTTGCCTTAAGTAAGGAACGAGAAACATCACAAAACAGGTCAAAATTGGACAATTCAGTTATGAAAGTTCCACCTGAACCTCTCAGGAGGAAGAAACATGCAGTTCATCTTTAGGTGCATATGAGACAAAGAGAAGGTGTTTTGCTGTTCATTCATCATTTGGCTGATTGAGGATGTTTCCTTACAGAAAATAAATAACTGTACATACTAGCTTTCAGATAGAGAGAGATTTGTTCTGTTTGGTGAGCTGTAAATAGCCTTTCCAAAAATGTTAGAAGTGTCATGAGGCTCAAGTGTTTGGACATGCTAAACAAAAGATCATGTGCATGACTTTGGAAGGAAGAATCTCTCTCAGAAAACATGATGATGGGCCTGAGGAGAGCACGTTAGACTTGAATCTAGGTAAGTACAATACAGCACTTTCTGATTTAAGAGCTTTTCAAATATCTGCACTCTTCACAAAGCCCAGCCAGACACAGAAATCACCTAATAGGGTACAATGAACCTGTATATATTCACCAAAGCAAGTACTGCAGTTACCATCCGCATGTTGTAATGGTACATTAATGAACATGTCTTCAGGTATCTACAATTGCCTATGTTTCTATTTTTGACCCATATTTGTGTCTAAGATGCTGAACTGAAAAGATTGTTTCCAATTAAATAGCAAGGAGACAGTCATTACAACTCAAAATACCCTGCAGCTTCAACATAAGGTTTCACCTTATCTTTTACCTATCTTTACCAGCATGCTTATATTATTAAACACTTTTGCTTTTGCTGTCTTTTGAAGGTTTGACAAATGCACGTGCACCAGGCGTTTTACACTTAAGTATAGATTTACTCATATGTCAGTCAGCCTACGTGCTTGAGTGGGTGATCATTGGCTAAGGCTCACCTCACCTGGAGTAACGGCGCTTCCACTCATGGCAGGCCATTTCAAGATCTCAGAAAGGTGACAGCACTGCCCCCTGCACTCCTATCTCCACATTTTAGCAATCTGGATTTGACCTTTCAGAGAAGGAGAGAAAAGGAACTGTTATTATATCTGACAGGAGCATACATTTTTTATTGGGATCAGGCACACAGAATAGATTCAAATGGGTCATGGTATGTGACTATAATCTGGTTCCCAATTCACTGTTATATTCCACATTGTGTGTAGAAGTCTCACAGATAATTTTTCCACAGATTGTGGTAACCATCTTTTTCTTTTTAAGAGGAAAGGCATAAATATATACCCTTTACAAAACTGCCCAAGTGTATTAGCAACTGTACAGTTGCCTCTCCTTGCCTAGAAAGAACATTACAAGGACTCAGTCTTGCACAGCCAATGGTGTGAAATTCCCCAGTGGAAAAGGGAGCCTGTGTTTGCAAGCAGAACTGTTTGTGTACCGATGTGAGACATGATACATGTGATCAGCCTGGCACATGAGTGCATTTATTTATTCTGTGGATTAATATTGTTTGTGCGCCCTTCAGCACCACACAAATGGAATTAGAGTTAAAGCAGTTATATTTTGGGAGGGGTTTTGTTTTCCAGGCCGTGGCCTTGAATTAACAATCAAGGATATTTTTAACAATACAGAAAGGGATGTCTATGTATCTATGATACTATAGGTGAAGACAGGCACCAGAATGCCTCCCCACAGTGTGCATTCAAGCTGCAGATTGGTAGTGTTGTTATTTCCTAATTTGTGAGACCACAGCTTGACAATCACGGCATTCTTCTAATGTATTTTTGGTGTGCACTTAACTGGGCTTTTAAAACAACTATCTGAAAAAGCAGACATACCAGTGAGTTCCAACCAAGGCACTACAGGGATGGTACAGATAACCTCTCAGCCCTGTTACACTCTGAGGTGGAATCACTCTGACCTCTAGGTAAGTCTTCAACAGGGAAACAGGCAGACAAGATTACACTGTCCTTTCCCACTAAGGAGGAGAGACTTTCATAAGCTCCTCTTTAGTGGATAAGGCCCCAGGCCTGTTTCTGGCCCACCCAAGCGTGGTTTCTTCTGTATTCTGTTCCTTCTGCATCTCACTTCCTGTCCCCATCTCCTGCTCCAGCACCATTCTTCATATTGCCCCTACCTTCCTCATCTCAGTGACCCAAGTATAATCCCACCAAATTTTCAGTGCTTTTTTTCATACACTTTCTGGCACATGCACAATAATATCAGCCAGCTGCTCTCTGTCCTGAGGAGCAGAGGTTAAAGACTCTGCCAAACACTGATGGGAATGCAATGGTAGGGAGTCGCAAGCTCCTGGCTTCTTTTCTGTAAGACTAATGTAAACAGCCCACGGTACCTGGAGGCTGGTGAGATGACCCAGGAGTCAAGAGGAGGAACTTAGGTCTGTTTACAACTCTTATTTTTTATTTGTTTTCTCGCTACTGCTTTCAGCTTAAATGACCACTGTTTTGAGTCAAACAATCTCATGTGAAAGATACAGAAAAGCCAATCTTTGATTACACCTGAAGAGCTGCATGTAAGCAAGTTGTTCAGCCTCTCCATTCCCAGTGTCACTTTTGTCAGACTGAGGGATCCCAGACTTGACAGCTCAGATAATTAGAAGTGGCAAGGGGAGAGGAGCAAAAGAAAATACAGCAACCTATCACAATCCATCAGCTGTCAATCTTCCTTAGATTTCATGGAGATAGCACAAAAGTGCACACCCAGCCTTGGAAAACTCCTTTGCACATCCCGTTACCTGTTTTGCATGTATGTGGGACACAGCCCATGGTAGGCCATTTCTGCTGAAAGCTAAAGAACATTGTGAAGGAGATGGAAAAGGAAATGCCACAGACCAAAGGAAATGACAGCATGCATTTTGCAGATAGCACTCTTTCCTCTGTATCATCATTAATTTACCATCCATGTAGAAGCTGCCTGGTCTGTGTTAATGAGGTCTCTCCCTGTCAGATGACATGGAAAAACCACTGGCTCTGACCCCTGGAGGTCACCAATAATCCCGCAGCACTTCTCAAAACAATGCAATGTTAAGCTCTGTGTCACGGGCAAATTGGCTTTATCTACCCCAAATTTAAAAAATCAATCAGCAGCCATCATTTTAACAAGTTTGCCCCTCCCAGACCTCACTGGTCAGGGCCACTGTTAACAAGTGATCAATTAGCCTGGTTAAAAGCACTGATAACAACATTTTTGTGTCAGAACCACTTGGAGGGCTGGCTGGCAGGGCCTAATCTCCCCTTTCCTCATGGCAATCATTTCTGAAAGTGAAACAGCTTGCTGTCTGGATGACGGCATTAAACCTCTCTCTGGATTTATGTTCAAGATGCCCTCGGAGAAATGAGGTGGACTTGGAAGGCCTAACAGCAAGCGGCCCAGCTTGGTCAGTCACCCAGTTAAACCAGGCCATGCAGGTGACCTGATGACTGCTGACCAGCTCCAGCAAGGTTCGAGTTCAGATAACACAGGTGCAAAACACCCTTTTCTGTGAATAAGTTTCTAATGACGCTTTTGGCACACCAGTGTGGTTTGCCCTAGCACTTGCAGCCCCAAGTCCCTCTGTCATCAAGACTGTTCATTCTTTGCATTGCTGGTGTTTTCCACTCCTATCAGATGCTTTCTGCACTATTAGTCACAGAACTTCAGTCAACATATATTGTGGGTTCAGTTGCATTTACATCAGAGCGAGCTTGGTATTCCTCTCAGTCTTCTTATAGCAGGGATATGAAGCCAAGTTTTGTCACAGTATGAGAAATACAGATGCTATCTCTACAATTTGACTGCAGCTCCGTGAAGAGGGTTTAAACACATACCTGTGGGTGCTGGCCTGATCTCAAGCTTCAGTGCAGCCCAGGCAAATTGCATCTGGCAGGAAAACAATGTACCCTACAGTGATGCCCCTCTTTACACCAGTCTCTGCCACACCACCAGAGCAGCAGGCTGCTAGTTCAGGCAGCTGCTGTACCAACAGTCTGTATTCTCTGAAAGATGTCCTCCATGTCCTCTGCTGTAGACTGCTGGGCAGCCTGGCAGAGGCCATGCTTAGGGCTGGGCTTATTTGGCCCCAGCTATGAAACACCCAGGGGCAGGTACACCCTCCTCTCCCTCCACCCAGAGCATGTCTGGAGCCAGTGGGCCTCTTCACAAGCCCACATAGACACATACACATTGCACGCCAGCTAAAAGGATGGGACTTTGGAAACATGCAAAAAGGCAAAGAACCAGTGGCCCTGTAAGGACATCAGCTGTCATGGCTTATAATTGAGTTGAAGACTTCCTAAGAACAAGAGAAAAGGGGCTGGGACAGCTGAAGCTGTAGCTGTGCCATGACTTTGCCCTAAGTCCTCAGCATTGTAGACTCAAAAGAACTGACTGAGGGACAAGTAGAAGCTCAGAGCCTGCAACCTTCTTTAGCTCTTGGATTGCAGCAGCTGATGGTGCAAATGCCACCACTTTGGGTGTGCTCCATCCCTTGCCCAGATCAGCATGACATGAGGACAGAAAACAATACTGCTCATCCCCCTTCTTTGCCCCCAGATGTAGGACACTTGGCCACCCCACAGACGATGCTGCCTCCTCCTGGGCAGCCTCAAGCCAAGAGCAGTCCCTGCAGGCAGCAGTGATGCATTGTGTTTATGAACCCTGTCTGCTAGCTTGTGTATCCCACTGTCTGTCCCTGAACTACCAATATATCTTAAAATCCTGTTTTTAGTAGAAAATCTTCACTGGAACCAACACAATGCAATCCTTAGTCTAAATTTTGCATTCAGCTTTAAGCCTCCCTTGTGGCCCTGGAAGAAGTACTGTAAGAAGTCCAGTGTATAAAGTCACCCTCAGAATGTCAGCCTTAGAAATGTAGTATTTTCTAATAAAATACAGCCAACCAGGCCAGTTCAGGAAGAGACCTACCTGGGGAAGAGACCTGAATCTACATTCTCCTTGCCAACAGGAGTACTGAATGGTGCCTTAGCACACCAAGAAGTCATTTTTATGAGTGTTACTTTGCAGTACAGCTGCATCTGGTCTCCACATTTCCACTAATTCCTGCAATTTCTGAGTAATTTAAAATAACTCCTGTTACCTCACTTTATCCCCTCCTGCCCGTTATTTTTTTTAAGTCACTGATGTCACCTCAGATTTTTTCTTCAATCACAGCAGAACTAGTTTCTCACTCTCACTTTGGCTTCTCAGTTTTCAGTCTCATTCTCTGCTCCTGACAACTTCCATAAACCTCGTCTACGTGAGATTCTTCTGCTGCTACTTCTTAATACCTTGGCTGTGTATTTTTAACAGACTATTTACACTGTCCTTCTCGGCTTGCTTCTGAGGAAGCACTCTTTTCTTTCTCAAGACATGTTCATTTCTTTTTTTTTTTTCCTTAATCTGAGTACATTGTGATTCATTCTACAAAAGCTACCCATTTTAGACTTCAAAAAAGTCATCATGCTATTGGACGCAAAAATTCATCTTATGAAGCATTGACAAGAGTGTTTAGATAGTTCTATAGGGTTTGATACAGAGCTAATGGCCACTCCCCGTGCCATACAGATGCTAGTGTTTACCCTCACCTTGAGCGAAAATAGATGCAAAGTTACTGATGTGTTAGAGGTGTGCCTCTTGCAGCACGGTTTGTTATGCTCCAACATCTGTTCTTTGTCTTCTCAAGCCATTCCAATGTGTATTCATGGTCCCACTGTATGTGAGGGCATTGTCTATCAACCATACAGAGTGCCAAGAAATGCATTCCTTCCAGCTAGCAGAGGCTTGGGGTTGGGACTCACACCAGCCAGCTTTTCATCTACTCATGGGTCAGTGAGAAGTCAGAGCATCTTCCTCCAGCTCCAGACTGAGAGACTGGAGGCCACACTTACTATAGAGCTAATAGCAGGAGCTTTGCTTCTTTGGAGCCTTAGCAAGACAGCACGAAAGTGGGTGTAAGAGCCATCAGGATGGAATTAGGCCATTGTGCAAGCAGGACTTTCCCAGGGACAGCATACAATAATTGCTCGACGCAATACGAGATCTGCCATGATGATCTCACTGCTGAATAATTCAGTGATTCTTTTCAGTCAACATCAAAAGGGATGAGCAACCTTCAAGGGGGGGTGCAACCTTATAATAGAGTTATCACAGGTGTGAGGGAGAGGGGAGGGGAGCATGTGGAGGACTAAGTTGACAATAGCCTTTTATGTGGGAACATTAGAAATGAATCTGCAGGTCTGGGGTCATCTAACCTACTCTTTGGAAACCTTCCTCAGAATTGCTTTCCACACCGCATCAGAAAGCACTATAGACAGTCAAGCTGCCGTGTGTAGCTGCTCTGATAAATTACATGAAATGTTAGAAAATAAATGCTGGGTTCTCCTTTCTAAATTATTTTTCTCCATTTTGTTTAAATCTTGGAAGTTATTTGATTGTTTCTTTTAGTTTCTTTTTTGGCAGCCTTGGACATTCACACAAACAGCTGTGGAGAAATTGCAAAATAAACCCTCCCCCTTCTCTTTTATTTTCTGGTAGGCTATGTTGGGAAAATAAATATGAATGGCACAGATGTTCCATTTTTCTCTATGCATAAAACAGTTTGTGACATCTTGCAAACACTGGAAAAATATTTCTTTTAAGAAAGAGATTTCTCTTTCTCAAGCACACTGCATTTCAGAGATGTTTTAAGAAGCATTGTAGAGCAAAGCCTGTTTTTGGATGCTTTTTTCTAGTTTACTAACAACATCAGAGAAATAAACCAAATGCTTTTAAATCAATTGTGTTGGTTATTATTTGGATTTGAAAAGCTATTAAAGTTTTCAGTGATGCTCATCAGCTGCTATAGATACATAGATCTCTGCAGGCCCCCAGCAACAGACTTTAAGAACAAAGTTTCAAAATTAATCAGCTGCAAGAGAAAATGTTTAGCGTAGAAAGTGAAATGTTTTTAAAAATTACCACAAAAATTTAAAAGTTAAAAAAGGTATGTTCTTCTCTTTAACTGTGTGAAGAGAAATATAGTCAAGCACTGCAATCAAATGTATAGTCACACCATACTGAAAAGGCCTGCAAGCAGAGAAAATGATAAGAGAACTAGATAAGGTGCCATTCATCATGAATTTCCTCCGCTGTCAACTCACTCCATTGCTCCCATCATAAGTAATTGGACCTTTCCCTCAATCACAGCCATGTGGGCTGGAAAAGACCTTGAGAGGTCAGTTAGTCCATCCCTCTGCCCCAGGGCAGGATCTGCTATGCTTACCATCACTTCTGGCAGCTGCTTGTCTAACTGCTCAAAAATCCTCCAGACACAATTCCACAACATCCCTGGGTGATCTACTCTCATGTCATGGTCTCTTGGCCTTTAAAGAATTTTTTCTAGTGTCTGATCTGAGTCATGCATGTTGCAATTAAAATGGTGTTCTCCACGGGCATGGAGGAGGGCTGATTCACATTCTCTTTCTCTTGCCCATGAGATGCATGCACAGAAATGCTGCTCCACAAAGACTGTGTCTGTAGACCACAGGTCTCCTCACAAAACCTCTTTCCTCAAAGTATTTTTCATCACCTACATTCAGAAGGAGCATTTTGACACAGTAAGGGCAAATGTCCACTATTCTGCTCATTAGGTTACAAACTCATAAATGAAAATTAGGAGATCAATCACAGAATCATAAAATGGCTTGGGTTGGAAAGGACCTTAAAGCCCAACCAGTTCCAACCCCCTGCCATGGGCAGGGCTGCCACCCACCAGCTCAGATGGTTGCCCAGGGCCCCATCCAACCTGGCCTTGAAGCCTCCAGGGATGGGGCACCATAGTGTTTCTGGGCACTTGTGCCAGTGCCTCACCACCCTCTGAGTAAAGAATTTCTTCCTGATATCTAATCTAAATATCCCCTCTTTTAGTTTAAAACTGCTCCCCTTTTTCCCATCCTATCAGATTCTGTAAAATTCTATCTCCTTCCTTTTTATAAACTTCATTAAAGCACTGGAAGGCACAGTAAGATCTCCCCAGAGCCTTCCATTTTCCAGGCTAAACAAACCCATCTCCCTCAGCCTTTATAGGAGATATGCTCCAGTCCTCTGATCATTTTCATGGTCCTCCTCTGGACCTGTTCCAACAGTTCAATGGCTTTCTTGTGTTGGGGACCCCAGGTTTGGACGCAGTACTCCAGATGGGGCCTCACAAAGGTAGATAAATGTTTACTTTTTTAAATGCTACCTGATAACTGGTAATTTCAAAGTGGCCCATCTCCTCTGTTACTTTCCTTATCCCCACAGCTCTTGTTCAGCTGTTAAAGCTGCCTGTTTTGCTTTTCAGGAAGCCAGCAAACCAGAGTTTATGCTTATTCATTCCCCACAAGGCTTGTAAGGACAAAATAGCACCTTGTTTAAATGGTGCCAGTATTAACCATCTTCATTAATTGCTCCATGCTGTGCTTGTATTGCAATCAAGCTTAAAGTTTTCCCTTAGAAAAAAGGTTTTTTTGAGGAAAAACTCTTTTCAACTAAGCTATTAAGAAATGTTCTATGCCATCCATTTGTTTTCTCTTTGCAATGAGTTCATAGTTTTTAGAAAGTATGTAGAGAGACTCCTTTTCTATCAAAGAAAATCAAAGGATTTCAGTAGCAGGAACATGAAGTGGCCTGTGGTATTCACAGTATATAGAAAGCATCTATGGTGTGATTATGCCCATGACTCTCCAGCTGGGAGGTGGGCAGAGCTTCAGGTTTTCCATCCAGCCCGAATCAACCCTCATACTACTGTGGCATCACAGCTTATAAGCAAATTATTAAGGAAAATCCTATCCTCACCTAATAGTCATAGATAAAGTAATTGCCATCAGTATGATAGTGTTGAATCCACCATGGTAGAAGTTAAAATATAGTTCAGCTCACTGTCACTTTGTGATAGCAAAGAAAAAGAAAACAAATCCTTAAAGAAAATTATTAATTCGTTAATAATGACTTTGAGAGGAATCAGGAAGTTCACTGTTAAAATATTACCTGGACAGACCACAACATAACCATAGTTGTGGTTTCCTTATGAAAGATGGAGAGAGAGAAAGGAAAGGCAGGAAGAAGAAACATGACCGAAAAATGGAGGAAAAAATTGATAAAATTTCTCAAAATGGCTTATTCATTTAGCCAAGTGCAGAATATAAAACCAGTAGACCAGATTCATGATAATATACAGGGAAGTGCCTTATTTTGCAGCTATATTTCTGGGAAGGAAAGGGGGAAGGGGGAAAGGGAGAGAGAGGGGAGGGGAGGGGAGGGGAGGGGAGGGGAGGGGAGGGAAAAAAAAGTTCATTAGATGAAAACTTTCATGAGATTTAAATGTTACCATCTGCAGTATAAAACTGGGGTCACCCACAATCATGATTCACCAGCAAACAAGGCAAGAAGAAAAGAAAAATGTAATCAAGCAACTGTTGCACAGACCATGAATCAGGACTCTTCTCATTTGGTTCTGCCAAAGGCTTCCTGTGGGAGCACTTCACTTCTCTACACCCAGCTTCTTCCATCTGCCACATGAGAGCAATGTCTCATGTTGTGAGCCTTACTTCACACACTTGTGAAGCAGAAAGACTCCCTCGTGCAGCATTGCAAATGATCATTTACTAATTGTAAGTACTATTACAAAACAGAAACAGTTCAACTATTTCTATCATTTTTTCCACCTCCAAAGAGATCTCATTCAGTCATGGGCTCGGAAATTTAGCCTTAATAATTCTTTGCATTTGAAAATAATCTCTTTTCACATTTGATACACTAGACTCCAATTAGTCTAAAAGCCTTCAATGGCACCCTATAAACAAACAACATGTGATTGATTTGTGACTGTCTTCTGAGCTAGCAACAAGATTATTCTTTTTCTAAGCCTGACAGCTTATAAACCTGCTTATTACTTTTGCAGGTACTTATAATGGCTGCTGTCTGAAGCTTTTGCATCATAAGAGAGACCAGATGAAATTCAGCAAATGAGGGATTTTTGTTCAAGCCTAATCCTCAAAATAAACAGTGATAGAAACAGATTAGAACAAAAGTTTTTCATCAGTCCTGAGAAAAGAAACCATCAAAGCCATCAGACCATAAAATAATTAGAAACCAGTGTGAAAAAAAATATTTCAGATACAACGAGGACTGTTTGTAATCCACTTTTTATTTACTTTGGCGTTAGAATGCCATTACAACTAAATGGAATTTAGACTGAAGGACAAAGGAGGACTGCAACCCCAAAACCACAGATCAGTCACTCATGGAGGTGCCTAAATTTCAACAGCTCCGCTGTTTCTAACCCCAGATTTTCCCAGGAGTCCATACATGCACATAGAAATGTGATGTGTTACATCCTTGACAGAACTGAGCATCATTCTATCCCACACCTAGAAACGCAGCTAAGTTCCTCCACTTACTGAAGGTTGAGCAGTTTCAGAATATACATAACATAAGAAAGAATCTGGATATCTCATGAAGTGCAACAGCATTTCTTGTTTTTTTAACAGCCACCAGTTTTCTATTCCACTTTACATGAAAAACATAATAAAAATTGCAATATTCCTGTGTTCAGCATTACTTCATCAATGCATCCTGTGAATACTACAATGATACGTTTCCTATCATCCCTATTTCCCAAATCATAAATACTGCTCACAGAAATGTAAAAGTACAAGCATGCACTTAAGGAGCCATAGAGAAGGACAAAAACAAGGAGAAAGGACTTGTGAAATGCTGTGAATCAGGTATTTCCATGAACAAGACAAAGGAAAAATGTGTTCAATCCCTAATACAAATCTTAGCTAAGACAGTGATGCCAATCTTCAAGCTGAAAGTGTGATGTATGTAGGAATAACTCCATATCAAACAATATTTTTATTGAAAATTCCACTTATGTTTTCACTTTCCTAAGTGATATTACACAGGACATGCCGGTAGCTGCATAGATCTTTGGAAGAAAGTGTAGATGAAGTAGGTGAGAGCGTACATTTCAACACATCAGAATCAAAATAATATGTATTCTAACTATTATGGAAGGTATGATGCCTACTTATTTTGCAGCGCTGTTATTCTTCATTCTGAGGCACGCAGTCCTTCTCCCTTTCTTCCCATCCCTCATTTGAGGTGACCAGTCTGGGTCACACACCGCTCATTACAATGAATGAATGGGACCTCCATTAGTGTTTGAATGAATCGAATTTGTCAAATTATTTGTCATCTGCATGAGATTCAGTTTAAAATGCATTGGCTCCCATTTCCCCCCAGCCTCTGAGTAATTTGAAATTAAAAACTTGAAGTTATTTTTCATGAACTAGAACAATAGCTTTTATATCTGTTGGCACATAGAACTGACAGGGTGCTGGCAGCAGGCAATTTGCAGCATGACTTGCCAATGCCTGTATGCATATTTCTAAGAATAACTCAGTGTCCAAGAATTCGGCCTGTTGTATCACAAGCCAGGACTAGCTGACAGCTGTTTTAGATTACAGTGGACTGAATGATATTAGCTTTATTGTAGTTGGACTGACGCTCTGCTTTCTCTTAATCGTCTTAATGTTGTGATTTGTCCCTTAGCCAGCAGTTGCACTGCATTTATTTATAACACTCAAGGTTTAAGTCACAAGTAACAGATTGGTTGGATTGTCCTGTACACATGGAACACAATCAAAGTAATGGACTACTCAGTTAGGGAAATTCAAGCTTCACTGCAAGGGAGAGCCTATATGTTCAAGGCTAGGATTTTCCTTGCGTAGCAGAAAAGACTGACTCTCATGCAGATCTATTCTAATTTTCCTAGAAGGAAGGCATTTCTTCCAAGACTTGCATGCTATTGTGAGCTACATAATCGCATCCTACTTCAATTTCTTCTTGAGTAATCAGGCAAAAGGTTAGCCATGGACCTGCAAACTGCTATGTCCTGCAATTAATAACAGACAGCAGAACTCATTAATTATATCAAGAACTAATGTCTACTGAGGGCCAAATCTCGAGTACATCATATATGATGTTAAAATTTCTGAAAACTTTGCTGAGTATGGCTGTTAAACTTGCTTCCATGTGAAGTTTTGGCAGTTCATTAGAAATGAGCTTTTTCTATAGGAGAAAACAAATGGATGTGGGTTTCATTTTGTTCAGTTGTCAAAATAAGAATTTAAAAAATCATTTCCAAGGAATAGCAAAAAATCTGAACATTAGATTCTGATTCAAGGAACAGGAGGAAATCCTTCTACTCTGCTAAGCATTGGGAGGATCCCAAGTGAGATCCACTCTCCAGCTTGACACTAGACTTAAATAAAGTTGCAGACAAATTGCAGCACATACAGAAAAACAACAAAAGGAATTTGCTTAAATATGTGGCATTTGAAGGAACAAGAACTGCAGGAAGGTGGTAGCAAAAAGAAATAAAACATGCTAGAAGTCTTCATCTTTGTGAAAGACTACAGTATGGCAGTTGAGTTTAGCCTGTTCTTCATTTCCAAAGATATTCAGAATGTAGCAGGCTTAAATGGCAGAAAAAAAAATCAGATTGTATCCTTGGGAAAGACTTTCTCATGGAAGGGTAGCCAGGCAATTGAACTGCTTGCCAGAAGAACTGGGCAGTATCCACCCCTGCGGGTTTTTAAAAGCAGTTTGATCCTACCACAGTTGGAGAAATGGGTATGGTGACATTGCAAGGGTTCTCTTAACATTAAGATCTTATTATCTGCAGGCTTTCCTAGTTTGTTTAGTAGCTTACTTGAACTTAATAGACTGAATAATAGACTTTACTGTTTGCTGTTATTATTATGACTTTATCACATTTGGAATCTTTAATCAATGTACAACTGTATGTAATTAAAAAGACACCTTCTAAATGCTTTTTTTGTTCTGCTATGCCATAGCAGTCCTAAGACTTGAGAGAGATGCAGAGAATAATGCCTAATAATAAGTAAAACAAACAAAATACTATAACGACAGACTGGTCTCAAGGAATCACAGGAAGTTGTGCCAGTCCCTTGCAGTGCCAGTAGTTTGAAGGATAAATCCTTTATTTTGTTTTAGTATACATATACTCAGCCAATACCAACAACAACAAAAAACAACAAGAAAGGAAGCACAAGGCAGAAACCAACATAGGAGAATGAGAATCTCTCCTTATTTCAAGAATATTGTATTGACAAAGCACTCTTAAGAATGGTATAGGTGAGTCTTGCATTTAGAACCACATTTTACTTGTCTTGTTGCATATAGATAACCCCATATATCTTCTAGGGTGTTACAGTATTATGAAAGTGAAGAATTACCTTCCCAAAGCCAAACAAATTCATACAAAATCTTGCACCATGAATCCATTTCAATTAAAATTAAAACAGACAATTACCCAAATTCAGTGCTGTGAGACGTGCCATCTAAACTTCATGGAAGATCTTGCCAGAATAAAATGTATCCTTCAGATTCATCACAGTTTTCATTCATTGGCATCTGCACGTAGGCTACACACCAGCAAGTTCTAATTCTAATGTTGGCAATCAGTTCTCCTTCCCCATTCTTTGCAGAATAACAGACAAACTTAGTTTGGAAGACATCTCCGGAGATCACCTCATCCAAGATTCTATTCCAAACAGGCAAACTTACCATTTAGATGAGGTTGCACTGGATGTCATCTAGGCAATGTTTGAAAATATTTGAGGATGGAGAGTTCAGAGCCTCTCCACGAATCTTCTGTGCTGAGCCACTCTTCTGGCAAGTAATTTTTTTTTCTTAAGATCTAATTAGATTTTCCTCTGCAATAACTCATGACTGGTACCTCTTGTCCTTTCACTTTGCACATCCTAAAAGAACTTGGCTTCAGCTAATCAAGACCTCCCGTATTAGGCTATAAAAGATGATTAGCTCACACATCTGCCTTCTTTTCCCCAGGTTAAACAAATGCCAATCCCTGAGCTTGTCCTTGAACAATCATAACCTCCAGCTGCTTAGCCATCCTAGAAGCCCACTGCTTTCTCCATTTTGTTGCTGTTTATGCTACTGGTTTACCCAAACCTGGACCTGCTACACTGGAGGGTTACCATAAGTACTCGCTAAAGATGCATAAAACTTTTCTTGACCTGCTGGTGATACTGCTGCTAATGCTGGTTACATGTGGCTCACAACAACAACAACAATTTTTTACAGGTTGAACAAGCAACCCTCTTTCAAAATGCTCACCTTTATTGCAGCAAGAATTGAAGCTATAACAATCCTGAGTCAGTGAGCATTTTTGTATAGCTGCCTTCTCCCTCCCAAGAAAAACACAACAGCCCATTTAATGAGGACAGTCTCACTTTGGACAACAAACTTTGCATTGCAGTAATGCCTCATGCCTTCATCACCATACATATGATTAAGCATAATTCGTATATAAATATCCGTAGTTTATACATTCAGCTCTTAATGTTCAACTTCCTGTGCTACCAGTACAGCACTCTGAGATACTTATCACACTTGTGTGATATAGTTTACCCTGATCTACCAATGTGAATTTTGAACTTTGACATCAGAAGGATGGAAGGAAACAGAGGTCTGGAAAGAAAGAAATCATAGAATCATAGAATTATAAATCAAACTGCTTAGGAAGCAATGAACAGTAATAAGATCAATATACCTTCCTTTTAATGTTCAGATCTTAGACTAGATCTTCTTAATTAGAAGCGCTATGTGGTCGTCCATGTAGGCCATAAGCAAATCTGATAGCAATGAACGTACAACTGTATATCACAGATTCCTGCCTAGCAATGAGACTGCTTCCTCTGGGGCTTCTGCTTAATTATACACTCTCATTTGTATTTCAGTGAATTCAGTGAAATTTCAGCTTGAACTCAACGTGACTGTTGGGGTAAAAGAGAACAAAAATCTTTTTCACAAATATAATATATATATAATATTACAAACATCTTTATTTATTTGTTCCACTGTCTGATGGAGATTCTCTCTGAGTCAGTATTTGAGGATTCATGAGCAAGGGATTCATACAAAGTAAAACATCCAAATCTCTCATGATTTCAGAATTGGATAATTTCACTTCATCTTTTCAGCTATCCCTCACCAACATGTCCATTACAGTGACCACTCTAAAACATTCTTCCTGCTAAAGGCAGTATGCCATTGGAATGGGATTTATTTTTAATCACTGCTAACAATCTATTATGGTCTACAGAGCATGCTCAGTATGAAAGGGATAAATCTTCAAAGCAAAATATAAAAATCTGCTAACAATTATAAGGATTTTGTGGGTGTACCTCCAGCATGCTTCTTTGAAAACCTGCCCCTTTGCTTGTCTTGAACTGGCTGAGGAATTTCCAGATCTGACGTATCATTAGAAATAAAGTACTGGATTGTATACTAATGGCACTGTTTGAAATTTAAACATACCAGGCTTTCTCTACATGAAAAAGGAAGTATTCCAAGGAATGCTTGGAATGTATTCAGCAAGAAAATGCATTTAATTATATTGAAACAGAATCCTAACTTTATTATAGATGACTACCCTTGCTGATAGCAAAGGACAAAGAAGGATTTGGGGAAAAGAATTGCAAAAATATGGTCTGATAGCAGAAGGGCTAAACAAGGTTAAGAAATTGAGGTGCTAAACTTGCCATACTTAAGCCACATTAATCTTTTCATTAGTACATAAAAAAATCACAACTTTCCATCTCAAATCATTATGTTGATGGGGCATCTTTGATCTGAAAAAAACAGCAATGATCCCAAAGGGAAGTCAGAAGTGTTTTTGATTATTATCTGTAAAGTCTAAAATTCCTTAGGTGAAATTCAGTATGAAATGCATCCATGCAATGATGAAGGTGAGTGAATATGTCAACATCTGTGCTTTATTAAAGCTGGACTATTTTTACTAGGCACTGAACCAGGGAGACCAAATACCCTGATAAAACCAGAAACTCCAGGAAAGGTTCTTTGAAGGTATTTCTTGCTGTCATGTTACTGAAAAATACAACCTAATGTTATTTTCTTACATGTTTAATATAATAAGTTTGCCCCCCTGCACCATCATGATCCAAAACTGCCGTCTTCTAAAAAGTACAGGGAATGAGATAAATTCTCTCGCTAACTATAGGTATCAAATGGATCATGAAAATGTTTTTTTCCAATGTTGCAAGTAACGATATTTCTAATAAAATACAGCTTAAGAGTTGCTAAGTCCAAAAATCTCAGTAAACAATTGGAACTATATCTCATTAGGATTAATTACTAGGATATGAGAATTGGAGAGATGTGATTTTATTAAAAACAACAACATAAATAATTTCTGTGAATTCTCTAGTGAGTGAATACTGTAAAACAAATATTTGTAAATGCAAAATCAAAAGAAACTATATTGATTTTGTCACCTGAGCTCCTGTTTAGGACAGGCTACAAGGTTCCTTCTGTGCTAAAACCAGTAACAAATGCTGGAGAGTAGCAGACCTAGCAGAAAGGCAATCAATGCAGTTTTGGAGACACCAAAGATGGAGAAATCACTAACTGAAAATCCATCCTCAGATAAGCAGTGAACAGAAAAGCAGAGGCTGTGGAGGCTGCTGTGTCAAATGCCATGTTAGTGAGTGGAATTGTTCCTCAGTCGCTGAGCTTCAGATTGGGTCATACTGCCAACACAGGTGCTCTGTTTCAAGAAAGAATGACTTTAAGTGCACCTCAGTGAACAGATTGCATGTAATCAGGGATTTTCTTCATAACTGGGGAAGCTCCAGCAAACATTATTTTTTGCATCTTTTCTCCAATTTCCATACATTCATGTACATATATGTACATGTTCAATTTTCATTAGGTTTGCAGGAGGCTGAAAATTGATGTGCCATGAAGAATACAGAAACCACTAAAAATTGCCAGAGAAGTCCTCACTAAGCTGTGTAGGGAAGACTCATTATGAAAATAATCATATAATCTGAATAATTAGTACTAATTTAATTGGTTATTTGCAGTACATTTCTCATGTTTAATTCCATGGATATTTTGTGACTCTTTGGAAATTGCTTATTAGCCATGCATAGGGAGCTATAGGCAGATGTGCAGATTCTATGAGCCAGAAGGTAATTTAAAACAAAGGAGTTAGTTACAAAAGCAAAATTAAATTAAAAATTAATTACAAAAGTATTTTAACATTTTACAGTCAAATATGGATGTTGCAGTTTGTCAAGAGGTAAATAGAAGCTTAATTCAATGTTTCATTGTGTGAGTTACTTTTGTCTAAATTTGTAGCTAACTACTCTGATGTTATTGGGAACATACAGAACCCACACTGTCATTGGAAGTTCAAAGGAACATTTACAGAATTGTCAAAATATTTTCACAATAAAGCCTTTCCATTAAAATAATGTTGTGTTCTGACAGGAGGACATTTTTGATGAGGTAACAAAGAAAACACACCTGTTTGATTGGCACCAGATTTGGGCACTTTTCTGGGAAGATGCACCCACTGCTAGACCTTGCTGCATGCACTGTTGAGTTTTGGTCTTTGTTAGATGGAAGGTGATGTTGTGATGGAAGTTGTGATGGAAGTTGTGATGGAAGGCTGCATATTTTATGTTCTACACTAGTACCAGCAGCTATGAAACATCAGTAGAAGATATACCTTTTTTTCACAAAAATACCATAGATTTGCTTTCACTTCAAAAAGAAAGAAAATAGTTTTCAAAACACAGAAGTTGCCATGAAAAATAATACCTTCCATTTGGCTGAGGCATTCTGGACTTCCTTTCAACATGGAAAGTCTTTAAGTACTACCTAAGTATTTCAATTAAAAGGGCACTCGTGTTTTATCTTTCCCCTTTCTCCTCAGTGGAGCTGAGGCTTGGCAACAAATCATACATAAATTAGCCCACCTAATTGCGTGAAAGTAAGCGGATCTGAGCAGGATTTAAATGGTGCATATGTCTCCCATTCTTCATTGCTGTGTTTTGCAGTGTGCTGTTTTTGCTCAATATTACAGTGTGTTTACAGCACAGTATGACAGTAGTGATCAGATAGGCTTCAGTGCTAAGATTCTATGCAGTACATCTATCTTTGTTCTGCCCATGATAGGTCTTGCCAGAGGTTGGTTTGACTCTGTGGAACAACATCAAGCATGTTTGAGACCAGTGTATCTTGTTGCAAGACTCAAAGTTTCCTTTAATCAGTACAGAGAAACTGTGATCATCTGTGGGTCCGTGATCTTATTTCTCTTGAGTATTTTATAGGGAATTAAATATCCAGGAAACTAGAAGGTAAAGTAGGAAAAAGATAACCATAGTCCTTTAGTGACAAAACCCAATCTTGCAATATTCTCTCAATGCACTTATGCTAAATGCTACTTGGATATATATTTACCACATGGAGGTACCATGTAGATCCCTATCCCCCATACCAACTCAATGAAGATACAGTTTATTTCCAATTTCAGCACTAAGTGGATGTGTTCTCACTGTAACTGTTGAGTTCCTACAATATGGAATTCATTTGGGCTGCATGGCTGAAAGCTAAACACAGTACCAAAATTCAGGAAGGCACAGGCGAAACAAGGAAATATGTTTGCTCTTCTAGAAGAGGCTCACTTATAGTTTGTGCAATCACTACAACAGAATTGTATTATTTTTTTTTCCCCCCAGTATTTCAACTTCTAACAATGTAACCTGCACTAATACTCTCTATTCTTTCTCCTTGGGCTGAGATTTGCCTCCTTATCTAGGATACTAATCCAAAACACACTGAGGGCAACACAAGTCTTGAAGGCAGGCTAGAGAAGCAAAAGTAGTTACAATGTGTGTAGGAGTTTTATTATCTCTTTTCAGTGTGTTTTCAGAAGTGAGATAACGTCTGCTTTTCTTGTTGCAAACATGTTACTATCTCCTATCTCTTAAAATACCTGCTAAGACCTTGTACATTCCAGCAACATTTTAAGCCAGAAGTTTATAAAAGTACAGGTCATGACGTTGCCTGAGGGTAGCAAATCTCAAACCCTTTCACCATCTCTGGACTTCCACTGAAACAGACTTGCTTGGTCCTCCTCCACTACCAGCAGCATTCTATAAATCATAGCACCTATTCCTGCATGCATGCTTTGAAGCTCTGAGGGAACAAGCCCAGAGGATTCTAGGTCACATCAAAGAAGGTGAGAGAGAAAATAAGCAACTATGGAGTCATGGCTGGTTGAATACTCCTAATCAGAGCAATTAGCCAGATTGCTGAGACCAAAGAACTCATGATCCAGTTTTATATGTCCAAGAATTCCTTAAGGACACAGACTGAGGGAGATGTACCAAAACTCACTGGGTACAAGACTTACAAGGGGGAGGAAAGGGAAGGGAGGGGAGGGGAGGGGAGAGGAGGGGGTAGGGGAAGGGGGAAGGGATCATGGCTCCAACGTTGTTACTACATTATCAAAATATTTCAGTATTTCAGTAAACAGGAATCATCTCTGTACTTCAGAAACAGCAGAACGCTAGTAAAACAGTGTCCCAAATGAATACTTCTGCTGCTCCTGAGGGAAGATTCTCACATGGATATTAGGTGACCTGACAGAAGGAGTGGTTTTAACCTTTGTCCAAAACAAGCACAGAAATTATTTCTTGACAAATTTCGGGCATTTTCATGAGCAGCAGAGGATAGAAAGTTCTGCCAGACTTATTGCTGACTTCTCTTACTCATTAAGTGTCCTTGGACACATCACTTTAGGCCTCTCTGATCTAGTTTCACATAAAACCATAGTAACATAAAAAGGAGTTATGTATTTTTCCTCCCGTGATCTGCCCTTACCTTGGAACAACACCTCTTTGAAATGTCCACTGCCAGTCCTTGACACAGAGCCAGTACTTTGAAAACAGATACTGTAGATACCTACTGCTTATTTCCTAGTCTGGTCTGTCAGGGTGAGAATGGACTTGATAAAACATCCCATCCTGTAGTTGTATTCACTCTGGTCCACTTTTTCTTTTTGCTTTGGTTTTATACTGCCATAGGACCACTGACTTCTGCTAACTTTTTCCTGGCTTGCAGGGTTATGAATTAATCCACCAGTGAACAGCCAAAATCTGGCAGTTTCCTCTGTGTGCCAGGGAAACTAAACACAGGCTGTGCCAGTTGTCTGCCATGGGAACATCTTTGATGTCTTCAAACTCCTTCACAGGAAGAGCTGAACAAACTTGAAGTCCTCCTTCTGCTCTACTTCACAATCATATTTATCATAGAAGAAAAATCAAACAGTCTGGGAACTGAATAAGGAGTTTGTGCTGAAAGCTCCAACAGAAAATACCCAGCAGGAGAGTGAGGCTAACCCAGACACCATTTGCAGCTAGCTACCATTACTCATTCCAGCCTGTGGACTGTAGTGTAGCTGCATGTTTACACACTGTTCAGCAATGCCCCCAGGCACTATTGTGACAAGCACAAACTTCCATGGAAGTTGTTGCATTTTCCTTATTTTACTTGCATTGGTGCAATCCAGTCACCCAGTAAATCTTACTAAATCTTTCTGATTGCAATCCCAACCTTAGATCACTAAGAGAGGTTAAGGGGGCTGAGGTTTTATTTATTTATTTTTTTTTCTGACAGTTTCTTGAGTTGTTTTTTTGTTTGATTGTTTGTTTGTTTGTTTTTTAGATGTCAGACTAATGCAGCAGTGTAATTCATAGAAGTACCCAACTCATAGCTGCTTTTAAACAGTTTACAAAAAGCTGAATCCTTTGCAGTGGAAAGGTTAAGCCACCAGCACATGCAGTCACTGCTCAATCATTTACATAGGTCCTTTATTTTGGCACAGTCAAGCCTGCAGACCTAGGTGAGCACATAATAATTTTATGGAACTGTTTTAAGGATAAATAACAGCTTTGTAAAAGCCAACCACAATAACCTTAAGGCTTGCAATGACTATTCTGCTGAGGAAAGATACAACAAAAATGAAAACAAACAAAAAAAACCCTACCTTCTAATTCCAGCAACATCTCACAATATGACTGATCCCAGCAGAAACACTGATGTCCTATTTTCCTTAGTTTTTTTTTTTGTTTGTTTGTTTGTTTTAAAGATATACTCAAATAATTGAGAAAAGTTGCACAGACAAGATTCTACTTTCTGAAGTTCTGAACCTCAGGCAAGACTGTGGTAAAATCTTTAGAAACACCTATGATTTCATTCCTAAAGCAGTAAAGCAGTAACGTAAATGCTCTATAATTACAGAATTGAAAGGTTGGGAAGAACACTAAGATCATCTAGTCCAACCATTGAAAGGGTATCTTTGTACTGCCAACTTACTGAAACTTTATTTAACGGGTCTTGTAATTGAATGACAGGGATGGATGGATCAGGCCTGATTGTGGTGTTTCCCTGAAAGTATGTTCTGAAAAATAACTCATAGGAAGAAAAATACAGAAAACCTGTGAAGAAAAACACAGTAAATGTGTAATCTTTTCATGTCATTACTAGGGCAAAGCTGGAGCTATGGATGTAATAAAATGGAGGTTAAAGTAACAATTGCACTGACTGCCAAGCTCAGCCAAGCTACCAATTGCTGGCAACAATTCAGCAAGTTAGGAGTTATCTTTCTCTCTTTTCTCTTGGCAGAGAGATTAAGTTTTAACTGTTTAAAGAGCTAGAAAAAATGCAAAGGAGGTGTCTTTCTTCAGTAAATCATGACAAAGTACGGAGGGGGATCAATATAGAAGAGTGCCTAAAAACTGAGAAATCAAATTTATTTTTAACTGTTGATACAATATCGGATGGTAAATATTTCAGAGGCCTCTGTCTCCTATAAATATATTAGATTTTTTTTAATGTTGTCTTGAATTAGTTTGGAATTAACTTTTTTTTTGTTTGATTTTCAGAATTCCATACATATACAACATGTTCTAGTGACCTGGAATTATTTACTGCATACCGCAGACTTTGCTAGATGAGCTAAATTGGGAGTGGGGCTGAAAAACATGCAGTTGTCATATTAACAGCTGGACTTAGGGTAAATCATTATTTAAATATTGCTGGGGATGTTCTTGATGCAGTCTAGAGGAAGTAGCACCCACAACGTAGACACCTTCAGTGTTGAGCATGTGATGCAGGAATAGGAGTTCTAGTATGTACATCCAGTAGGTATCAAATAGAACAAATACTGTTCTCATCAGCTTTTGACTGATGTATACCTAATTATGTCTAAAGTAAGATAGTCACTGTAAATATTTGTCCTGCATAAAAAACACTGTTGGCATCTTAGGCAGGCAAATTTTGACCCAGGGACTTCAATAATGTGTGTGTTTAAGAACATACACAGACAAGTGTGTGCTGATGATTTATGGCTAATAGGTAATACACTTTCTAATGAAGAGAACAACCAGGATCAAGAAAGAAATTGAGTTATGGCCATTTAGTCACTATATTGTCCGTGCAAATGACTTCAAAAAAACAACCAAAAAGTTAACTATGGACTACAAGTTATTAGCTAAGATAAGCTATTTAAATGACTGCAAATTCTCTTCTGCCAAGAATTAGTAATTACACATTAATTTCAGATTGGATATTAGGAAAAACTTCTCAAAGTGGTTGGACTCTAGAGCAGAGGTGGAGTCATCATCCCCCTTGATGTTCAAGAAATGTGTAGATGTGGTACTAAGGAATATGGTTTAGTGAGCAACACTGTTGGTAGGTGGATGGTTGGACTAGATGATCTTAGAGGTCTTTTCCAACCTTAATGATTCTATGATTAACCTACTTCCAACCTCTTCCCCACTCCTGTAACTTCCTGTGTTCACACACTATTAATTTCAAAGTCATCACTTGTGTTTCATCATTTCCTTCACATATAACCACATCATTATTATTTGTTATCCTACCTGAAAAAATATTTGGAATCTACAATTAACATTTATTACACTGCAGTTTTTATAAATAATGAATGTAGTCTTTTCCATTATACTCTCATGATAAGCAAAGCTAAGCAAGACAGAGTATATTAAAAACTGTAACTCAAAGAAATTGAGTGAACTGCTCAAACTGAAACGTACCCACTGTCAGATAAGTGACTAGAGGCCAAGAGGCTTTGGCTGCTAAATCCTGTGTTGAGACTGCTAGACATAACTTATTATCAATTCACTTGCAAAACTAATCTGAAAAAAGAAGCACAAAAGGCCAATAAAATGATAAAATGATGAATAGTGGAGCACAAACATCTCTTCAAGGTGACTAGTTTTGAGCTGACGATGGCAACTAGCAGGCATCTCTTTCTGGCAATTGCCATACTGTAGTTCAGCAAAGTTCAGTGGATGATTTCAGAGTATTTTGAACTTGCATCACTAAAATAATGCCATAGGCAACATACTCATTACCAGGACATTTGAATAACGCCACATAATTATTTTATACAGGACTTCTCAGAATATTTCTATCCAACCTCATTGATCTTGGTGACTCTCCCATGCCAGGAGAAGTAGCAAACCTGTCTTTACTTCCAGATGTCTGAACTCCAGAACAGTAATTCAACTCTGATTATTCCACATGTAAATAGAGAAGGATTGCATGTGAGAATCAAATATTCTTTGTAAAAATTTTATCATAACTTCATCTATTTATACAGACAGTCTTAGCAGAGAAGAGGGTCCTAGTGGATGAAAAATTTAACATGAGCCAGCAGTGTGCCCTTGTGGCTTGGAAAGCAAATGGGATCCTGGGCTCCATCAGAAGAAGGGTGGCCAGCAATGACAGGGAGGTGATTGTCCCTCTCTACTCTGCCCTTGTGAGGCCCCATCTGGAGTAGTGCATCCAGGTCTGGTGCCCCCAATAAAAGAAAGACAGGAAGCTGTTGGAGAGGGTCCAGAGAAGATCCACAAACATAGTCAGAGGTCTGGAGCACCTCTGCTATGAAGACAGGCTGAGGGAGCTGGGCTCAGCCTAGAAAAAAGAAGGCAGTAGGGTGATCTCATTTCAGCTTCCCAGTAGCTCGAGGGAGCCTACAAACAGGAAGGAAGTCAACTCTTTATAAGGGTAGATAACGGCAGGACAAGTGGAAATGGTTTTAAGTCGAAGGAGGGAAGATTTAGGTTGGATGTCGGAAAGTTCTTCACTAAGAGAGTGGCGAGGTGCTGGAACAGGCTGCCAGAGAGGTTGTGGATGCCCCATCCCTGGAAGTGTTCAAGGCCAGATTGGATGAGGCCCTGGGCAGCCTGGTCTAGTATTAGATACGGAAGTTGGTGGCCTTGCCTGTGGCAGGGGGGTTAGAGCTTCATGATCCTTGCAGTCCATTTCAACCCAAGCCATCCTATGATTCTATGATTCTATGAGAAGTCTGAGTACTATTTAAAAGAAGGCGCACACTAACATAAGTAGCAGCCAAACAATAACCAAAATGAAGAGTAGAGCTACGGGAGATAAGTGAAAGTAAAGAAGAGTCAATCACTCAAAAGTCTTTCAGGTGGATGAAAACTTCTACAAAATCTTTTTGTTGAGTAGCATGCTAACCTGATTTCTCAAAAAGAGTAACATTAATTATTCATTCAAAGGTATGCTAATGGAATTTGAGCAAAAATTCAAGCCTGAACCCCAGAAGAACTTTGCCTTTGAACATCTTCTGTGATATTTTTTTTCAATAAACCAGTACTTTCTGACTCAACAGAAACAGAGACCTCTTAACAACTTACTTTGTACAGCTCTGCAAGAGATGTGTAGCACTACAGCTGCTCAGAATAGGATTCAGTGAATGATTTCCACTCTCCCTGAGTGCCTCGGGTAATCTAATGGATGCTCATGGCAATATATCCAACCAGCAAACAGAATGCATTAAATTCAGAAGCTGAATCTGAACATGTGTGCAAGTGGATGACTCCCTGTCAACTTGCAAAACTAAGGCTGTGTAAGCAGGAACTGCATTCCTCAAGATAGAGAGTCATTTTCCTGCCTTCTGCCAAAGGAAAAATCTACAAAATGTGTGTGGAACCCACCTAACCAATGTTATTGCTTCTTTTCCAACAAGCTTCACTTCTCAGCCCACGGCCTATTTTAGAGGCAGAGCACGGCACTTAGTGCTGGAGGAACCTCTGCTGTGTTCTTATGACTGCAAACTCAAACCCAGCCAGGCTGCAGAGATGCCCTGCAAGATCAAATTGATTTTCAAGGCATGTCAGACCTGTGATTTCTCTGAGCTGATTATTCATATAGTTTTCCACAGCACTCATAGTGGCCACACTCTGTGAAACTGACAACTGTTGAAGAGCTCTGTCAAGGATTTTCTTACTTTCTTGAGTTTGTACGTCCTTGCTATGTCACTTATTTTTATTGGAGAAAAATGAAAGAGCTAGATTAATTACACCACGCAATGAAAGTAGAGTATGTAGGAGGCTATCAGAGAGTAGAAATCCTATAAATCCTTATAATACACTGAAAGGATGCAAGGCTTAAACTGAGAGCATTTCACTGGTGGTAACAGAGGTACTTTGGTGGAAACTTTTCTCTCAGCAAAGGGAGGGCTTTTAAAGGCTCATTAATTTAATGCACTCTTCTGTTTCAGGCAGCCCTAAATCTTCCATTCAAGGCATGGTACTGGCTCTATGTATGCATCATATTTCAAACCCTCCTTTCCCAAACTCTAACAGGTGCATGCATTTATTACCCAGACAGGCTGTTCATCAGGAGGCTGTGAGATCGCTAGGGGATCAGAGGAGCATACCTTGGGTCCAACAGCCCCAGGCTGCTCTGGGCAGTGCTGGGATGTGCATTGCAGCAGTCTCTCCTTGTCTCAGCTAGAGCTAGTGAGACCTTAATCTGCAGTTCCCAGTGCTCACACTAAATTTTACAGCCATACTGACTTAATCCCCTCTCACGTTGTATGTAGAGTTTCATAGAACTGATAAAGAGGAAAAAAAAGGCAAGGAAAATGAATGAGACAAAAGAAAATATGTATGCTAATGTCTTGCTTCATCCTCAACATTCAGATTTTGCTTTAACTCTAAACTGTGAAATGAATAGCAGGCTGTTCCTCTCCCCTTGCAACCTCAGAACTCTAAGAGGAGAAACTGACAACCTTTATAGGAATAGAGTGAAACTCCATTTCCAGGAAACTAATAGAAGATATCCCTTGAATTTGAATGATTGCAAGTTTTTCTACACACTAGTGCAGCATTATTCCCATGGAGGCTACTTCCAACATTTCTGCTGTAATTTTACATTGTATGAACTGCTCCAGATTTCCCATACCAATGTGGCAACTTCAGGGAGTGTTTCCTCTGACAGCTCACTATATCAACTCTTTTAAGTTCCTCACTAACATGGTTCTACAAACTCCTGAAAAATATAAATTAATCTGTTTTGAACAACTCACAGTCAATCAGAATTTGACAGAAATGGGAAATCACAGCTAAAAAAAATGTAAATCCTGCCTTTGTTTCCTGAACTTTAAACTGCAGATTAGTTTGACAGATGTCTGAGCTTCATTAATATTGCTATTGTCTGTCTCTGAATAAAATTCTTATGATCATTATGCAGTTTTGAGACATGCATATTTTAATACTATGCTCATTACTATAAAAATGTGAACCACATTAGCTGGATTTTTTTCACATGGTCATGAAAAATGCACTTGAAAGGGAGACTTGTAATGTTTTCAATTTCATGAAAAACTGTGGAAAGTACTGGAAAACACTCGAAATCTGTTAGTAAGAAATTGCCATCTCTGGAAATGCTTTCACCTTATTCTAGAAACTCTCTGTATAGCAAAGCTGGTTCAAGTTCACAAGTGCCCATCGACACTGGCACTATATCAGGATAGCTGAACGGAAGGAATTACTGGAGGGACATGATTGCAGACACTTCAACTCCATATTCTAGTAGTATTTGACTCCTACAATGGTTTTGCAAAATCACAAACTCCTAGGCAAAATCTCAAGCACCCCTGAAACTTCTCTTAAATGCTCTGAAAGCCTTGCTGGTCCATGGCTCTTTTTCTTGGAAGGAGCATCACTTTGCTCCTACAGTTCATTCAAATTCAGCCTGATTCAGATTCAGAGTTCTGGCCTGCGGAGAGTCCCTTTTCAGAACCAGTTGAACAAATCATCCTGTCTTTGCAGTGTTTGCACGTCCCAAAAGACAGCATTTCAGCTTGAAGATCTGTTGCTTATTTGTGTCTTGAATCCAATGAATCCATAGCCTGGGAAGAAGGCAAAACTGCTGACCTCTTCAAGTGGGCATTTTAGGATGAAAAATGAACTGCTCAACCTCAGCCAGGTTCACTTCTTAAATCTAACCTTCGAGAATATTACAGCAGTTCTCCATGCAACATACCTTCATTCCAGATGAGGATGGCTTTCCCCTCTTCAAATCTAGCCCTTTGTTTAGAATGGTAACTGTCTCCCTCATCTGGACATGCAAACCCACATCACCAACCCTCCTACATCTTCATGCACATAATCTATGTCCCACCCATGCCACACAGACAGAATCTGAAGTGTCCAGTAGCTCTGAAGTCTTCTTCATTCTGCATTCTTATAGTAGAAACAACAGTTTCTACTTTCTAATCTCATCACCCACAGAATAAAAATAAGTAAATACATAAAATAATAAATAAATAAAAAGAATGAGGTAAAGGAGACCTGGCAGGAAGAGGCATCAGAGAATGAATGTATCCAAAGTTATCTGTGATCTTTTCAGAGACTCCACTTATGTTTGGGAATATGGACAGTTCAATTAGTCTACTTCAAGTCCCCAGAAGAAGAGCTCAGGAGAACAAATGATAAATGACTGATTTAAGGCATTCAAGGTTATCTGTAGGGGAGGAGAGATTCCAAGCCTCTGTTTTCTTGGTTCTGACTTTTCCTCTACTTTTGGTTAAGGTGACAAGAATCATTTTACAAACTGTACAAGCAAGAAAAAAATGAAATCCTCTCAGGCTCAATTAAATATGTTTATCTAATTTTTCATTCCAATCAAATGTCATGGGAATTTCCTAATATGAGATTACTACTCCTACCACCCAAGCTAACCATGAGCATTACTAAGGTTCCCTTATTCAGATTTGCCAAAATTCTCACTCTGATTAAGTTTTCTCCATTTTTGTCCTGAAGAGAGTTCTATTAATACCTCCTCCTTTCTTTTTTTGGCAGACTGTTCTAAAACACTAAATCCTTATTTCCTCAGCAGGGGTATAATATCTACTCTTATTAAAAATACTGAAACACAAGCTTACCCAGAGGTGTGTTTTATTTGACGTGAAGAGATTCAGTAAAAATGCTTCCCTGGGAGAGCTAGTGTTTCAGCCATTCTGCAAGGATTTGGCAAATGTTTCAGATGTTCTGTTGGACTCTCTGAGATATTATTAACCCCTTTCAAAAATGGTAATTTCCACCACTTCCAAGCTCGCGTGGATGGAAATTTCCAAGTCTATTGTCTGGAGCTATGACACAGGCAGGAGAAAGACTGAAACTCTTGGTTAATCACAAGGGAATGCAATGTATAAAGATGATAAAATCTGACAAAGTCCGTCTTAGAAACAAAAACTGACTACATTTTACAAACAGGCAGTGAATTTGGCCTCCTAAAAAAGTGACCACCAAAGTGTTTCCATAATCAGTCTGTAATGCTATATTGTCTCACTGTTAAGAGGCAGGAGAGAGCGGGAAATCCTTCCGTGAAAAGTCAAGGGGTAAGAAAGAGACAAATATTCAGTACGGTGAAACAGAGTCCTCAGAGGTCTCATGCTTAGCAAGTACAAGTTCATGTGTACAGAGGGACAGAGAAACGAGCAGATCTCCCACACTTCGTTTGACAGAAGAGCTCTTTGCACCATAGAACAGATATCCCAATGGACAGATGTTAGTGATGGGCTAGAAAAAGCCAAGAGTTATCCACTGAGAGCCCTTAGCCATATTTGAAGAGTTTGGACTCTGGCCATCTCTCAGTGAACTCAATGCAGTCTTTCAATTGACTCAAATGGAAATTGGAATGAATCTCAAGGCTCAATCTTAGTTACTTTTTGTTTACATCATTTAAGATCTCTGTGACAGTTGTCTCTCACATGTATTTCATTAGGCATTTAGCTTTCTACTGAGAAATTTCCCAAGCTACGTTTCTTTTTATTTTTTTTCTTTGGAAATCCCAATGAAAAAAATGTTCTCATTTCCATCTCCAGTTGATTTTTCATTCATCCATCTCTTCCTGTCAGAATTCTGGCTGATAGGCTGTATTTGGATTGTTTAATCATACTGATACCTAATAAAATGGATGTGTTGTCAAATAAATTCTTCTAACTCAGCCTTAAAGCCCAAAAATGTTCTAGATTCTCGTCTGGAGTAAATCAAATTTTGCTGACATCAGCAAAGCCTGGCTGACAGCACTGGAGAATGTAATCTTCTAATAGCATACAGTTTTGATCAAAGTAGAAAGTGTCTTATTACAATTACCTACATTTTGCACAGAATGATCACCCTTTTGGCAAGCAGAAGACACATCAGAATGTGTGTTCAAACTCTTCCCCACAGGCATAAAAAACCCCACTGCTTTTCACTTTTCATCTCAGCTTCCAGACTAGAAAACAGTCCTGTCATATATCAGTAGGACAAATGGTACCACATATGCTAATACAACATACATGTTTTTTCCTTTTTACCTGTTTATGCACAGTTTCCTTAAATTATTTTATTACTGTATATACAAACATACCATGAAAACAATAGTTCCTCTAAAAGTATTGCAGTTACAGCTCAATACAGTGTCATATGATAAATCATTTAGGATTACACCTCATGTGATCTCTGTGGTATGGTACTGAACAATAACTCAATAACCAATGCATAGGCTGGTTTCAGCTAGTGGATTTACAGCCAATTACACCAGCACATACAGAACCAACCAACTGCAAAGACACAAATTCACTCCAATGACACCAATCAGGATTTAACGTTTTAAAATTCTGTTGTTCAAAAAACAAGAATTGCTTCTCTAAACTACATGATAAACATACTAAAAAGTCAAACCAGGGCCATTTTTACTTATGGTACAAGAGATATCAGTTCTTTCAGTTCATAGAACTGTACCTCCACTCTGTGGTGAAAATCAGTCTTCTCATTAAATGTGCGTTTTGCCATGTCCACCAAGCAAGGAAAAAGAATGGAATTTAACCTCTGGATTAATCTTAGCTTTCCCAGATTCTTCTAAGAAATCTTCCCTTCACTGCAGATTACTGGAAGTTGAAGAGATGTAGCCATACAGATTAATTGAATATAAGTAACATAAGAATGCCTCTTACTTCTGGGGCAATAATCCACCTTGAAAAACTAATGCTTCATTTTAGTTGATATAACAGATTCAGGTAAAGGTGATATTTATGCAAACACTTTCTGTTACAACTTTTTCTTCCTTCAGCAAGTGTTGAAGTACTCTGAACCCCTGCATCAACACTTTATTAGTAGACCCAAACTCTGATCATCTCAGCTCTTTTCCAGACAATTGAGCTTGGATATTTTTGTCCTACAACCAACTCGAGCTGATTGCTGATCATTTTCTTGGGACAGTTATCTCTTCAGTTGTGTTAATAAAGACTGTCCCTCTAGCTGAAAACTAACCATATAGTTTGCCATACAGCAGGAACATCCAACCCAGCCCGCAGGCTGCAAGTGGCCTGGCCCAGCTCATTCTGCAGCCGCCCCATGCCGTCATGGCAACAGCTCTGCCCCAGTGAGCTGCCCTGCCTGATCCCAGGCACACACCCATCACTCACAACAACAAAACATTCATGTGTAATTGGTACATACTGGACTGAAACGGGACAGAGGAGAGTGCAGCGCAGTGCTGACTCAAGTTATGGCAGATAAGTTTATGGATTTTGATAGATTGGCTAAACAGTCCTGTGAAAGCAAAAAATAATGTCTGTGCTTTCTGTTCTCAGTCAACATAAATACATTACTTGCAAATTTTCAGATAAAATGTACAGTTGCAGTACAGAATTTGACCATGTCTCTTTACCCAACCTCTATAAGCCTTCTCTTACCAGAGAGAAATATTCCTCATTTCACAATCACACCTTACTCATGTCACTGCTTTTTGGCAATACATACATCTGTGAAAAATTCTTCTCAAGGATGAGGTGCAGAGAGAGTAAAATTTCAGCAAAAATCTGTAAGAAACACATTGAGAGCTCACTGAGAATTGCAGCCATTGCCACTGAACCAGACTGAGGCATCAGTTTCACAAAAACAAAGTCACATATCCCACTAGTTTTGTGGTTTTGTTGCTTAATTTTTTACGTTTTAATTTTTTAAAAAATTAAAATTATGTTTTGTCACTTACATATGTTAAGTATGTGATACATTATATGAGGGCTGCTTCAAAAGTAATGCCTCCTATTTAATGATGTTGGCCCATGATGTCAGACATGGACGTTGGTGGCATGGCAGTAGAGGTTGAACCTTCCCACAAATATCTCATTACATTTTCTTGCTGCATGACAGTTGACAGAAGAGGGACAGACTGGCGGAATGGCATCTGACATGGAAGTGTGTATGAAGTAAAGGGATGCGTGTCGTTGAACTCCTTCATGCCAAAAAAAAAAAAAAAAAAAGGCACTTACTGACATTCATCAGCACTTGCCAAACATCTATGGAGACCAAACAATGGATGTGAGCATAGTGAGGCAGTGGGCAGTCCATTTCAGCAGTGGCAAAACCAACAATGGATCACCTTCACTGGTGAAGATTGTTACGAGTGTAGCATGCAGACTCTAGTTCATTGGTGGTGAAAATACATAGCTAATGGTGGTGACTGTGTTGAAAGAGTGTTTTGTAGCTGAGAATTTGCTCTATTAGTGTTATTGTACTCTTTCTGTTGGTTGTAGTTTCAACAGAAATAATTAGGAGACATTACTTTCAGAGCAACCTTTGTAGATGGGCCCTAGGCAATTTTTCACACAGTGTGGCCCAAGCAAGCCAAAAGGTTGGACACCCATGCTGTACAGTTTGTGCCACAAAAGGAACAGGTAAAAGGCACAGGGACCTTTGAAAGCAAAGACAGGATAAGAGCGTTATGTCATGATCATTCTGTTTTTTTGACTGGCAAGGAACAATGCACACTGACCATGCTGAAATCTGTTTTAAATCCATTTAGGTTGTTTAGAGAGTGAGGCCAAGAGGCCATGCCTGCCGCTTCAGGAGATGGAAGAAATGACAAGAACTCCAAAGGTACAGACTCTCCAAGAATGCTGGATTGACAGGTTCATTTTCTGCATTTAAAACACTGTAAAAACATTGCAGCAAGCCTGGGATTTATTCTTACACAGAAAAATAATTATGAATAGCATACTATTTGCACAAGTCTTAAAAGATATAACTGGAACTCTATCATCTTCGTTAGCTTATCTTTACAGAAATGTTCAATAACTAAATCTTAAAACAGAGATCAGAACAAAATGAAAAATCTGAACACCATCAGAAATGCTGATGTGAGTTGGTTAAGTACTTTTCTAGATGCACGGCAACTTCATTAGCTTGTTTTGACTGGAGAAAAATAGTGGGTAAACTTTTAAAAACATACTCTAGTTCTATTTTGGAGAAGAAAAAAAAAAAGGAAAAAAAGAAAAAAAAAGTAATAAAATAAAAATGAAACAGGTTTCACCCCACAACTTCACTCATGCTTTACTCCGGTTAGCATATTTTGCAAATCTCCATTCTGCATCATGGGAGAGTGAAACGGTGCACTGAGCCTTTTGCAGCTTAGATGGCTGCATAAGAAAAACATCGTACACCACATCAAAGAAAGAGGTCACCCTCAATAGAATGTTCCAAACATCTCTTGTCCTCCTAATTCTGATCAGAAAACAGCAGAAATAAAAAACTCCTGTTTTCTCTGTCAGTACCAACAAAAAAATTCCCACTGGCATAACGTTTTGTAAAAGTTATGAGAAAGTGTGGAAGAAGAGTCACCGAGGCTGCAGGGAGGCTGAGGAAACCAGTTGGATGAGAAAGCACATGATGAATGTTGGTATTATGGTATAACACTGCTCAAGCTGATCCCACAAGGAGCTCTAACTCACAAGTTAGCATGTTTTCTTGCCAACTCATTTCTTATGCTCCTTAATAATCAACAAATTAAAATTGTGCTTTCCTTCTCAAACTTGGGTTGAGCAAAAGGACACATAAAAAGGAGTATTAGCGACTAGAAATATCTTGTAATGTGGATTTACAAAGTTGTTACACCAAACAGACTTGCAAATGAATGAAAGTGGTGATTCCTCCAGGGCTGCATTAAATAACAGGCCAAGTAAAGAGCAGCAGTCTGAGGTAATGGGATGTCTTAACTGGTGGAGAGGATTAACAGTCCAAGGACACATGAAGCCACAGTCTCCATCTGTGATCATTTTGCTACTCACATCTTCAAGGTTTGACCACCCTTGAGCTATCTTAGGACTGCACTTGTGTTAATATGCAGCCTTCTGGGAACATCCTTAGACTTTCAAAGCCAGAACATGTGATTATACAGCATGATGAAAGACAGTTAACTTAGGACTTATTTCCTTAGCAAGAGTATGATTCTCTTCAATAAGTAGACAAACCGTAAATCAAGAATTCTTATAAAATATTCTGGTATCAAAAATTTCACAAACTAATTAATTACATGCAATTTAAACATGCAGACTCTGAGAGCCAATGGGAACTGTCTGAAGTCAAAGGAGATACTAGCTGAAGACGATTTCCTCTCTCAAATCCATACTCTGCTCACTCGACCATTAAATCAAAGCTTGGGCTTTTCAGAGCTAGATTAGTTTTGTGTTTAACACCCTTGGCAAATGGGAAAATTATATTCAAACATAAAACAGCAAATGGCCTTCTAGAAAGAACTGCAAGTAGAAGCTGGTTTTAGTTGGATTATTAGTACTTGTGCAGTGTTATACACATTTTATGTGAGAGCATATTCAAAACAGAGTATTTCCACATGTACGTGTCTGAGAAAACAAGCTGTGGTTGGCTATATCTGACAAAAATACATTAATAAATGAATAAAGATTTTTCCCTTTAGCAGTAATTCAGCCTCCCCACTGTGAAGATAGAAGGTGCTCCAAACCTCAGTTCTATCATTTCCACTCTTGCCAGACATAACATTCCATGGAGAACACTGCAATTGTGTTATACCAAAGGAAGCAATCTCCTGATAGACTAAAAGAACAAGAACAAAAATCCCACTGCATAATTGTTCAGCCATAACAGAAATGGTAAACTTTCGGCTTCAGGTTCACAAGATCACAGAACCCAGCACATAACTACCTATCACTGGGAAAGTTTTTAATGTTTTTAAGTTTACGTGTAGATTTGCCACAGTAAAACCAAGTGTCTGTGGTATGGCTGCAGTGGCAGCTAGAAAGGCAAGGGCAGCAGAACCTGGTGGCAGGCACATGGGTAGTGCCCATGCTCACTATTGCCCACAAGAGCCAGCTGTGTAAGAGCACACCACCCCAGGGCCCACAGAGCAGCTGATCTTCTGTCATCAGCAGGAGAACAAGTTCATTGAGCCAATAGACAGTTACAGGCACCAAAATATTTCCCTTTTTGCAGGATAAGTATTCCTTTCTGATTAAGCTTTAAACACCAACTGGAAAACCCTGCCCCAGTGAAGTCAACAAGAGCTCTACATAAGCCTGGAAGATGAAGATACAGGGCTCAGTCCTACAATGTTTCCCCAGGCAATTTGGAAAAGTCCTAGATTAGTCCTTGGCTTAGGAAAGGAAAAGAAAAAGAAAGAAAGAAGAGGCTGGGACTTAAGGCAAGTATACCACATCTATTTCCAAGCATTGGTTGCGATAACATTAGCTAATATTCCTCTGCCCACTCAACCATTTTGAAGTTGGTTCTGCAAGGTACTAAACAAATGGGCCCCAGGCCAGAAGGACACTTAAACATGTGTTTGACTTTAAGGATGCAAGTAAATCCTCCTGAATGCATAATGCTACACTTTCCTGAACTAGAGCCAACCTGCCCCCATGCTTTGCCAGCTCTTAAGACCGACATCAAACAAGTCTCTCCTGGTAACATTATATAAAATCCTTCATACAAATATGCAAATAGTTCCAGCAACTACATATATTATCTCATTCTTCTGCATATACATGTATGGGTTAGCTCAGGATATTCTGTTTCAAGCTCCTTCTATTTTATGCTTACGCTTTATGACTTTGACCCAAGCACTTCACTGCTCAGAGAAGACAGAGATTAAAAATGAACAGCATTCAGAATTCATTACCCCTAGTAATAGTATTAACCCTGTAGCAATAGTATATTGGCTTCAACATCACTCACACTGTGTTCTCTGGCTGGCATTTTCTCCGATATGTTTTGGTTTTCAGCTTTCAATCAATTCTCTCATCCAACTGGAATAGCTTCTCTTGTCCAACTGGAATACATGCCAAAATGACTTATAAAACACTGTTCAGGTTCCATATAATAAAGCAAACCACAGGAATGGCCTATTAGCATTAAAATTACAGAACCATTGAAACACATTGAAGATAAACATGCCATCAATGTGAGTCAAGCAAGCATACCACTCCAGCATCACTTTTTAATAGTCCAAGTTTGTACATTATATATAAACCTTTGACTGTGATCACTATGAAACATGCCATATTATATTATTTATTTAGTACAGTTCCCTTTTCTCTATTCACTTCTGTTTTATCCCTACGGATGCACAGTACATTCCAGCTAGACAAAGCAATTCAAACTTCTATCCCCAGGCTAAAAGAAGGACCAATAGCTCTCTGTCTACTTCAATTTACCAAAACAGAAGAGAGTATGCCATTAATCCAAGTTGGTCCCACTGTGATTTCAACAATTAACCAGCTATTCCTGTATTTTACAGGAGTTCAGTCTTTAACGAAAGCAACTTTTCTAAACACATTTATTTCTTTGAGATCAAAGCCAAAATTCCATCTTTTTATAGGTTTCAAAGGGTTTCCAAAAGGAACCGACAAAGATCCAATTGCTGAAATTCTCCAGTGCCTTTTAAAAATTACATTGCCATGTTCCTGTACTCTCGATTGCCATTCAGGTATTCAAGTGCTCAACAGCTGATGAACACACTCACTACCTCTGTGTACTCAAATTGTTGATGGGCCTATTTATAATAGCCTCTGGGATCTATCTCAAACAGTACTTCTATCCACAGTATCAACATCTGTCTGCCCTAAAGCTCACTTTTTGACTGTACCTCATACATTGAGGATTTATCAGCTGAGTTAGGTGAAGAAACTGTGAAAATGTCAGTGCACCAGCATGGAAGGTAAGAGTAAGAATCATGTCAGCTCACAGTTTTATAAAACTTTGATTTTCAGAAACCTCCAGAGAAATTAGCTGGGAAACAGCTTCTGCAGATCATACAAACAATGAGCAAAATCTACTGACATCACTAGAATAGATGGAACAGTTGTTACTGGAGTTTTGAACCCTACCCGTGATGAAAGGGGAAAACCATGTATGAAAGGGACTTATGTTTTGGAGAATGTTTTTTTTATTATTATTATTATTTGGCTATCACCAGAGGCATTCCCAGCTTTTTTGTATTTTCTTTCATTCCTTGGAGCAGGACATTTATATGCTGCTGGCAGCCTGAGAAGAATTTCCCCTAGTTACATCAGATTTAGCATAGCTAACAGGATATATCACTTTTCCACATAAGGAACAGCTGCAGTTGCTGCAGGAAGGTTGCAAATAAATGGTATTTGGCCACACATTTTGCAATATCTTGCATTTTCCATACATTGAAAGACTGGTGAAGAAAACAACTTATAAAAAACAGCCTTAAACAGAAGAAAAAGTGATGCTGGTGACTTGAAGCCTCTGCGAGGCTTACCTGAATTCATCTTTGTCTCCTTAAATCAACTCAGGCTCCTTTGCTAGCACACAGTTTAGCCTGTGTTTCATCTGCTGCTAAGGCTGTGCTGCCAAGGCTTTTTAGAGTTCTGGTATATAAAGGGCATCTTTTAAGAGGTTACTTGTTCCCCTTGAAGAAATTATCTGCTTGCCACAAATCTTTTTAAGCCAGAGACATTATACTGCACAGCTCTGCCAAGCAGGACACATGAAAGGGGATTTCCTTTCTCCTTTCCACAGCGGATACCCTTTCAGATGAAATGGGGCCATTCCAGAAAGAAGTCACAACACATCTTCCCCTTCTTCTAAAATGTATTAATAATTCAATTTAAATTTCTACAGATAAAAATCCTGAGCAGCTAAATGTTGAAATCCTTTTCTGCACACATACTTAGCCTAAGTTACATCAGTTCACAGGACTTGCTCCACACTTTATTTGCCTTTGAGGAGCCTGATGTGAGTCAGACAACCCAAGGTTTTGCCTTCTTTTGTTGGAAAATGCTTATGGACAGACAACCTTGCCTACTCTTGGCACATACAGCTAGGCACTAAACATATAGGGTATAAGATTATTATTTTTTCCAACATAGAGATGTTTCAAGACTCATTGGGATGAGCAATTGCTGTCAACCATAATCCCACAATTCCAGCATACACAACTTTCCATGTAGCTTTTAACTGAAACCATACACCGTTTGCTATTTTCAGCAACACCATGAGTACACTGGGTTGTTTGCCATTTAATCTACTTTCCAGACAGCCTTCCACAGAAGCATTAGAGCTGGAAGAAGACCTTTCTGCAGTTCTTTATTCCACACCTTTGAAGAGCAGCGTGTTTACCCATATTAATCCCAGCCCAAACCTTATAGATTGGAGTATCTCCAATGACAGTGACGTCACCATCTTACTTGGCAGGCTGTCTCCTGGTCCACTGTTGTGGAGTCTGCTTTTTGACAGTAATGCAATCATAGCAACACGCATGTACAAATACACATTTTTATCCTGCTGCAACCCAGGCACTACTTTTGCTGCAAATTTACCGAAGTTTAAGAATAATGCAAGTAATTTCATAAATTCAAGTTCCTGGAAAACAGGACTTTCAAAAAAATCTGTGAGCTGCTTAGCTTTCATTTTAATGGTGGAAATCACTTGTTTATATGAAGACGTATGAATATAATATTGAACTGTACGTATCTATGAATGACAAGCACTTCCAATACTAATGATGTTTTGAAAAGGCACTGGGTAGTTCAGACATGTCTAGCTGACATCCAGGTGGATCAGTCCTAGAAGCTAATCCAACAGAGAAAAAAACCATTGTTTGAAAAGCACAGCTGAACTGTGTCTACACCTGGCAAAACAGGAGCAAGCCAGGTGTGGCTCAGTTGATGCGCCTCTACACACTTTTTTGGGGATCTATGATTTCAGAAAGCAAACCTAGCCTATCCAGAACAAGAATCCTTCAGAAGAATTTAAAGCACCCGCAGAGGACAATTTTAAATGCTGGCAGTCAAGCTGCTCCATCTCTTTTCTTTCCCCAAACTGGTAAAACTCTGAGCTTATGCAGAGAAGCAAGCAGTAGCTGACTGTGTCACAGAGAGGGAAGCAGCGTGTGCAACAACTAACTTTCAGCACTCCATTCAGTGCTTAGCAGTGCTCATTGCCATCTACCCCTAAATAAGACAAGTTCCTCCAAGAGACTGATCCAGCACAGGAATCATCCACGCGCTTCAGCTCTCCCTTTCTAGGAACTCCTTTGTCTCTCATACTTTAAGAGCCCAGAGGGACTAGCTCATTCACTTCATGTTTGAAGACAGAAAATGTTTGTTTTTCTCATAACAATCCCAAGATGCAGTCAATTGAAGGATTTTGAAGTTAGAATTATATTGAATCAATCTTTATACTTTTTATAACATATACGTATTGCAGACATGTATTTCTTGCTCCTGGCTCTTATCAATAGGCACATATTTCCAGTTGTCTTTGCCTCAAATCTGCTGGTTTTAATTTTGAAAGTTTTTATTATTTCTACTGCATTCTCCCCCAATTTGTCAGCCTTGCTTTTGTAATATTTGTGGTTGCAAATGACTGGCATTATAATAATCCTTGCTTGCTGTTTCTTTTCAAAAAAAAAAAAAAAAAAAAAAGTAAAAAAAAAAAAAAGTAAAGTAGTTCAGAGATCTGAATAAGTGAATGCACTGACACATAGCTGCTTGCACAATGCTCAGCTTAGGAAAGCCAAAGTCGTCATGAGCACATCACCAAAATTATGTGGACCAACTGTTAGAAGATCAACTCTGTGTATGTCACAGGCTTTTGGGCAGCCTTCCAGTCTGAGAGTTTGAGAGGATCCATTTCAAAACAAACAACAAAGAGAAGATGTGGCTGTGAATTAAAGGCTTTGAAATAAAACCCATACAGCAACTACTGGGTCATAGGATTTGTGAGTGAGCTATGTTACCTCCAAGCATTTGCCAGCAGTAGTACATACATATATGCTTGTACCTTGTGTACTGGGAGCCTGAAGCCACAGTACAAACCTTGAAGTTAGACAAATACAACAGCTTCAGGCAAGGTGAATCCAAACATGGGATAAACAAGTCTTAAAATTACAAAGAGATCCTACAGTTACATTCCAGGTACAGCTATAAAGCTTCAAAACCTTTACACTCTTGCTTGAAAAACGTGAATTAGAAGGAAGGTATGTTTTATGGAAGCTTTGGTGTCTCCAGTATTCAGAAGGGAAATATTCAAATGGAAATACTATGGAACCACATCTTCAGTATGTATCAACATATAAATCTGCATTATCTGTGTCTCAAGTCAGCTGTCTATCTCTGTTCCCAAATCTATGATAGATGAACAACACAGAGTAAAAGCAGAGGCTCATCAGTGCTTTTTCTCTCCCCTGCAGGGTACCACACAGCCTAGGTGTGCCTCTCCCTGAACCAGGGAGCATTAGCAAAGGTGACAGCAGTAACAAGCAAATTAGTCAGCTAGATAACCAAGGTAAATGGAGAATTTGTAGGGATGATAGAGGCAGTTGCTGCTCGGGCTTCACCTTAGACCTGCCTGAAATCTAGCTTTGAGCACAGACCTTTGCAGCATGAGGTAACACAGAGTCGTTGCCACAAGTAGGCCCTGACAGAACAAATAGCCTTGAAGAGTTCTCACGAAGCAGATCGTTTGCTCCCTTTCTTCACCTCCACAAGCCATCTTAGTAGATTTGGTAATACGTATATTTAAGCAGTCCCACAACCACAGATGCCAGGGAAACAAAAGCAAGTCTGTAATGGTAATGGGTCCCTTTGGATCCAGAACTTGATGCAGAATGTCTCCTAGAACGAAGTCTGTGCAAAAACCTGTTACCACACCAGATTTGTACTAGGAACTGAGAACCAACTCTTTAGATGCAGCGATCTATCACTGCACAGAGCTGACTTTGTTGACATAGTCCATGATTGGAGACCTTCAGGGAGCAAACAACTGCCTATTTGGAAGAGGTCCCATGCCAACAGGATTGAAGAAGTGCCAGTAGATGTATGAGTTTCCTCCAAAGTACTCTCAGTTCCTTCTAGGCTAAGAGTGATTGAAATGATTAAGTGTGTTGTGCAAAGATCTGATCTAAGACAGAAATGATATTCAGCTACATCTAGATTCAAACTAATGTTTATGATGACTGTAAGCACTTTTGGGGGATATCTGTGCCTGTACAGAGTTTAACACAGAGATGTAGTCTTTGAATTGAGGTTATATTTACTACTTGTAGAGACTCATCAGATGGAGGTAGATGCCTTCATGTGCATAGACTGAGTAAATCCATGCTGTGCAATGCAGTGCTATACTTAGGCACACCAATCTGCATAGACCTATAATGCTGCATTCCAGGAACAGAAATCTCTGTAGCATGCTCCTCAGCACGGCTGATCCACAATCAACTTGTGCAGAGAGAGAATCAACTCTGGCATAGAGAACTTGGCAGTGCAATCCCTAGTTCTGGTAACAGTACACAAAACACCAGTTGATTCCTGCAGTGTAACACACAAAGCCTCAAGGATTTCTGTCACCATGCAGGTAGTTCATATTAAACAAGATTTTTAGAGGTATGATGGGACTCCATCCTCCCGCACGGTATAAGTTTCAGGTACCAAAATATTAGGAGTGATCAATATCAGGAGCACCAATGCCTTGTCTTATTAAGGGTTTTTCCTACTCATAATCAGCAAGTAAAAGTAAGATTCACTAGCCTCAAATATCACTTAGGTATATGCAAATGGCTAAGCCATGCATGTGGTTACATTAATTGGGACCCCATTTCAGACACCTCTGGGGACTCATTAACATTTAACTTGTGTCAGAGCACAAATAGTAGCAGTGTTCCCTTTGTGGCATCAAATCAGGCCCATTAATTAGTCCCTATTAATACACGATCCCTGGGTGCCATTAGCACATTTCTATTGATGGCTTATTCACAGCAAAGTTTCACTCACTCTAATTGCTCAAATTGTCTTTTCCAGAAATCTAACAGTTGCTTTTGGACAGAAACAGTAGTGCAAACACAAGAAAATAAAATAAAACATACACCAGCTTTAGCACAGAACTTGGAGTGTGATCCAAAGGTCACTGAAGTTAGTGAAACAATTGTCTTCCATGAGCTTTGGATCAAGCTTCTTGAGAACAAATTTTTGCTAAAGTTTCAGCCTTTTTGAGAGCTCACTCTGCTATTTCATGTCCACTCTAATTTAACATAAATAGAAAGCAATTCTCCGGCCCTTTCTTGCATGAAACAACTTGGATCCATTAATTGAAATGGTTCTCACGAGCAAGTGCTCTTTCATACACAGGCTACATACCAAAGTTAGCAGCGTCTAAACAACAGTCCAAGAGTAGAGAAGAAGTAAATTCAACACTGGTGCCAGTATTTCATATTCTGTTATCATCTACATCTCTCTTCCTTCTTTCTCTTTTAAAACTGCTTCCCTGTATTTGATTTCTTGCAGGTTTCCAAATGAATGCAGGGAAAAATCATGACCCTGATTTTTCAATACATTTTAAGTGTTACCCTTCTAAGGTTCAATACTGCAAGATTTGCCTACTAAGATGTCACAACGGCAACACATTCCCACATAAAGAGGAGAAGGAGGAATTCTGATATGTTCCTCTGGCTCAGCAGCAGACTCAAAAAAATTGTCTCTACAAGTAGAGAAGCTGTATCACTTTCCACAACTTTTGCTATCTGCAAAGTAGCTGTTCATTTCATGAGGATTGAATCTGGTCTGCAAATTGTGAAATACTGCAGTAGCTTAATTTACAAAAGAAACATAGAATGGCAAAGATACGGCTAAGACCAGTCCAGCTTGAAAAGAGTCAAATGCAATAAGCATGACTGCACGAGTACAAACACAGAAGAATTATTCCTCCCCACCCACCCCTCCAAAAACATAATGATTCATAAAAAGGCTGGGCCTTTTAATCAGGTCTTAATATCAGCAAAATTACATCACTTGCTAGCACGCTAATGAATTCATCTCCCAAGGTTTTATGCTAAGTGCTCTATCATGACCCTGAATATTTCCCACATGGTATGCTGCAGATTTTAAAAGATCTCTTTGTAAAAATATGACATATACTTTACATTTGAAAGACAGTGGGAGCACTTTTTTTTACTGAAATAACAGCACAAACCCAACTGCAGCCAAGAAGCTAGTGAAATGCCAAGATGTTATTCAAAATTGTTATTAAAATTCAGGGTGGTCCCTCTTAACCAAATTTCTGGCATTATAGCTTCATTTTAGTGTGATCATGGTACTCAGCAGATCAATGCAAACACAGAAACAGCCATAAAAAGTCATGCTGCTGCTTTAGGATCCCATCTCCAATGAAGATGGTACCACCTGCTTTCAGAAAACAGCATAGGATTTCTAATTACTTCATTTTATTCAAAGTGTGTTTAGCACAAGTTATAAAAGAGTTTAGAAGTATACTGGTCAGCGACTCCTGAGAAGAGCACAAAAGAGCACAACAAAGCAGAACGACTAAAGTCACTATGGTTGAGGCTGGAAGCAGGACATTTCCATCTGGAATAGACATCTCAGAGGCACAGGCAGCACCCAATTTTATCACCAGAAGGATGGGCGTACCCATCACCCATGCCCATGTCATGCAGCACTGCTTTAGTTATTTGCATCTCTCCCTTAGCTTCAGGCCTGGCTCTCCAGGAGCCTGAGATCAACTCACGAGGCCATGCAGTATCTTCTGTTCTTGGCAACTCCCTTGCCTATGCGTAAATCTGAGCTGGGCTTTGCCACAGGCTGAAAGCCTCTCTCTTTCAGAGCTGAAATTTGGCACTCATTCATGAATTTGAGTGTAAAACTGACATACTCATAGAAGATTAGATATATATTTCACCAAAGTCAAATCTAGCCTGATGTTGCTCGGATAAAACTTTTTAAGATAAAGATTGTTTATATTTTTTCCTCGTTCACCCACCTCACATCTTACCTTCTCCTTCAAGTAGTTACGATCAGCCTGTAAAATATTAGCCTGGCTTGTTTACCCAGGGTTGCTTCCAAGTTTCACATTAAGCAAGAGCAACGTTGCCGAGGACTTGAGCCAAACCTAGTGAAATCCATAAAAGAAAGCTGCATCAGTTTTAACGGGCTTTGCAACAGGTCTCAGATATTTCAAGAGTAAAAGTTCTCCATTCCTACAATCACAGCATTGGCAGAAGCAGGAAAACACAGTGGCCAAATGGCAGGACGATGTAGGGATGTAACCCAGGGTACAGCTGGTAAATCTCAGCAGGAATTCTTAGCTCCAGTAGTTAAAGCTGAGCTACTGCTCCAGTGCAGAGCTTGTCAGCAAAGGAATTATCACCATCATGACACTAGACCTATTATCTCAGCAAGATTTTAAAGAAAGACTAACGTACATGGGATGGGCTCAGTCACTAGGCACAGAGCCTTTGCTATTTCCCTCAAGACTGTTGAGGAACAAAAGTGTGTCATATTCACATTTCTTTACTGGAATGGAAAAAAAAGGCCTTTTTATGTCTGTGAGGAACTGAGTCTTTGACGATCTCATTGTAGGAAAGACTTTAATCTATCATCTCCATGATGTCTTCTAGTTAGCAGCAGAAGCTTTTCCTTCATTAGACTGTAGATACCTACAAAGGAGAGAGTAATTTCTCATGCCCATAGCACAAAAAAAAAAAAAAACAACAAAAAAAAAACAACCAGCTCCAAGCAGGTTTTTCAGCCTATTAGATGGGAAAAATGGAAATAAAAATGAAAAAAAAAAACCCACATAGATGAACAAATTCAAAGTATACTGAGCATTTTCTGAACTATGCTGCTTTTCAGATAAATCTGACCGTTTGTCTGACAAAGGCAGGACCAGGTCTCCTCTTGCTGCAGTCAGGCATCATTCCTTTCATTGCAATAGGACAGCATATGTGAAACAAGTCTTGTGATGTCTACGTTAGAGTAGACATACTAGAGAAATTACTGCTAGTCTTGGCATTTACTAAGGGTTACCAAATTTCATCTACTCTTCTTCAGAAAAAGGTCTTGTTTCTTCATCTGCTGGGTATCACTGCCTAATGCTATCCATCCTGCACAGCTATGTGCATTCAAAGGTATCTAAACATCCTCCAACACATCACTGGGCAACACAGCTGCCATCTGTTATTCTCTCTGTCTCTCAGCCCAGCAAGAGAACTGAGCCGACAGTATTTTCCTCTTGGAGAGTTATTTTTGTTGCACTTCTGGGTTTCTTGATGCACTGAAAATGCATGTTAGGCCAAGTCCTTCACGGCATGGCAACTGATTGACTGAGTGATGTGAGTAACTGCAATTTCTCAAAGCACCCTGGGATGTGTAGCACTCCGTGTGCATAAATCACTCTTAAGAGCGACTGGAATAAAATCTGTGGCTGGCAGTGCAGGATTCTGAAATGTATCTGAAGTGCTTGGGAAGGCTTTGCAGTGACACAGCTTTTCGTGCACTGAAAGGTATGCACTGAAGCTCTATAAGCCTGGTCACCCATTCCCCTTGATAGCTTTAAAACAGGCCAAGAAGAATGATATACTTCTTCTTTAATCTGTGCTGATGCTATAAGAACCACTTTCTGGAACTTTTTTTTACTGACATAAAAGTATCCCCTCAAACATTTATGTTCATTCTTTTTTCTGCCTCAGAGTATAGAATTCTCCTGGTGGCATATTTATTTTCTCTAATAACACTGAATTTATGCTGAAAGCTGCCTGAAATAGCCCAGTCTCTTGAAGAGATTAGATGTCAGAGGTGATGGGAAGTGTCTGAAGGAGAAACACCCCTTGGCTACCAAGGAGAGCTGAGTGGGTCAAAGAACCTTGGCTTTTGTTTCATTTTTTTGTTTCATTTTAAATCTAGCCCAAATGAAGAATGGGCCATAAGTATCTGTCTGTGAGAAATGAAACAGCAATGCACATTAGTTAATTATGGAGAGGTATCCATGGCAAAAAGCACAAGATGCTTTACAGTGATTTATGTTCTGTCTTCCAGGAGAGAAAAATGAGCCTGCTGTGAAGACACCATGCTCATGAACACATTTGTTTTTCCTGGTGTTCTGCTAGCTTGCTGCTGGCCTGCTAAGTGAGCCCATTGGCTCTGGCATGCCAGAGCACTTCCTAAGGAAGTGTTACTACAAGCTAAGATAGAGCAATGAAAATACTAACTCCCTTCAAAAACACCACAGCCCAATCCATCGCTTGATTGTGCCCTATGACTGCAAAGCCCAAAAAGGAAAAGCACTACTATGGAACAGGACCCATTTCTATGTAACACTCATACCCATGCACAACAGGAGGACAACAACCTTATTTTTATCCCTTCTCCATTGGCAGAAGGCTCATATTACAGCAGGTAAAATTAGTGCATAGATACCAGAGCTGAAACAGCCAGTGAAATGTCAGCAAGGAAGGCCTAATAAGCTAATAGGGGACATACCACCCAGACATCAGTGGGACATAGGTTGGACAAAACCAGCATCTTGCCAATAGACAAGGGCTGCCTCAGGACAGGGGACAAGCCAAGCGTCAGTGCTAGCCCTGCACAAGCTGGCACTTACCAAGGGTTGCAGCCACATAGGGCTGAACACGGGGAGGCAAGGCAGGCAACAGGCTTCCTTGGTGGCATAGCAAAGGTCAAGCCAATATCAGGGTATCCAGAGCCAGGAGCAGACAGGTCAAGGCCACAGAATGGCCCTGGTGGGGCTGGAGACAGACTCAGCAGTAGCCCAGCTCAGCGACAAGGCAGCAGGCTCTAGGCTGGGCTGAAATAGGTGCCTGGGCTCACAGCACAGGTGGGGGTCCAGAGAAAGCCATCCAGAGTCATTAAGGCACATTAGTGCTTTTAGGAATCCCCCTCAATTCTTTTTTATTATTGCTAGTGACGGTAGTGGATAACTGGACCCCAGCACACATCTGAGTAATGGTCTGTGAAGCAGTAAGGCAGATGCACAGCTTTCTGGACTTACCACCCTCAGAAGGTAGAGGGGCTGCTTTAAGGGGACCCATCCTGCACTCAGCACAGCTCTTGCTTTTCTCTCTGCAGAAAAACGTCATCTCTTCCTGACATTTCAACCCCCGGAGGAGAAGGAGACATGGACTGTAAAGGAAACATTGACTGTACACTGAACATACTTCACTGGCCACTTGGGAGGAGTAACTTTGCCAGTTCGCAGCATGTGGGATCAGCAGCCGGCTGCAATCCTGTCCAGTTCAGACTCATCCACAAGCAGCCACAAGGTTTGGGTACTTCTTTTTTTTTTTTTTTTTTTTTTTTTAACTTTTGTTAGCCAATCTTTTAAGTGGTGCACTCTTTTGTTGGGTTACCTTCATTCAGGGCCTAAATTAGAGCCAGTAGACCATGTTGCTATCAGTGGACCAGACCCCAGCTGGGCTAAATTATACTTGATGTGACCTGCATCTCTCATAGTCAGGACCAAGTGCCTCACATTAGGCATAGAGATTAACACAGTGCTCAGCTTGTGGGACAGATATTTTAAATGTTCTGATAGAAAGCATATGAAATAATGAACTCTAATTTTCTCATGCTATGGGTGACCCTTGAATAAAAGAAGATCTGCCCTTCATGAATAAATTCACTTTTAATTTGTGTGCAAGGGAGGTGAAATGTAAAGTTTTCCATTTTAGCAGATTTTTTCCCCTATAAAATAATCTCTCTTTTTCTGAATGTTGCTATTCCTCAGCTGCAATGAGAAAATCGATGCTGTGCGATCATTTTTCCTCTCTCAACGTACCCATCCAACACAACTGCAGAGCTGGGCCCAGCAGCAGGAGAGTAACCCAACCAGGGCTGGAGCAACGCTGCCCTCTAGTGGGGAACTCAACACATGTGCATGCTGATGCCTCTGCAACTTCGCTGTTGCTGGGTCTTACTAACATACCTAGGCTGGAATAACCTCCTTTTTAGTACTTTCCAAGTACACGTGTTTGTAAGGAAACTGAATACAGACATTATACAGTCACCTTGAGCCATTGCATGCTCAGCAGGAGAGATGGAGTTATAGCATCACAGAATCATTAAGGTTGGAAAAGACCTCTAATATCATCTGTCTAGTCAACCACCTCCCTACCATCAATATTGCCCACTATACCATGTCCCTAAAGTACCATGTCTACATGTTTCTTGAACACCTCCAGGGACAGTTATTCCACCTCCCTGAGCAGCCTGTTCCAGTGTACCACTACTCTTTCTGAGAAGAAATGTTTCCTAATATATGAACTGAACCTTACCTGGCACAGCTTGAGGCCACTACCTCTCGTATCACTGTTACCTGGAAGAATAGGCTGACTCCCACCTCACCACCACCTCCTTTTGAGTCCTTGTAGAGAGCACTAAGATCTCCCCTGAGTCTCCTCCACAGTGTATAATCCCAGTTCCCTCATTTGCTCTTCATAAGACTTGCACTCCATAACCTTCACCAGCTTCATCTTCACCATGTAGAGATATTCACCCACTAATATAGCTCTAAGCTTCTTCTAGTTTGCCTCCCTTACACATATACAGGAAAGGGATGGTGAAACTCTCCTTTCTTGCCCAGAAGGTTTCATTTGCTTGTTCCCAGAGTCTACAATCCTTCTTAGCTCCCATCACAAGCAGGACCAGATCTCTGCCTTCCTCCTTGCAAGGTTCCCGCTCCTAGCTGGTAAGCCTTTGGTCTGCCTCTTCCAACAGCTCTTGCTATCTATTCACTTCTCAACATTTTAGCCCTTAAGTAGCATCCCAAGGCAAGGGAGGAGCACACAGACCTTTCACAGTCTACTGCCCTGAGCACCTACAGTATTCTCCAAGTGGCCTAACTTCAGAGTTGCTCACATCACTTACTATCAGTTAAGCAGTCACAATCAGATCTTGTTTCTCAATAGGGTGTTTCCCTTCCAAGGTGCTTGGAACAATTTCTAAACGTCCACAAAGCATTCTGCTTTCTCTTAATTGCTCATTTCAAGAGATACCCACAGATTTTTGAATGTTTCCCTACAATCCATTGGATGAGGTACACTGCATGCCAAGTCCAGGTGGAGATAAGATTTCAATCTCTTCAGCATAAACTCTCCCAACAAACCTCCAAGACTTTTGACTTAACCTCACATCTGCTTTCACGGCATAAGAAACCTGCCAGTCCCTGTGCAGTGAGGGCTTTTGCAGCACAAAGCTTCCACTTCCCTATGTCTGGTTCCTTTTACCTCTCCAGAAAGCCAGTCTGCCACTTTAATCACAGTTGAGCTGTCAGCCTGTAAATCCCCAACTCTGCACACCTGAAATGTGTTCACTGGTGAAACAGTGCCCAGGAATTTCCTGGCAATGGTTGATGTCAAAGGAAGAAGTTGCAGAGTTTGCAAATACCCTGAGGTGGCTGCTGCTGCAGTCAGTTTTTCCAGCGTCTGTCCCACATCCCTTCCCTGGCATCTGCCCCTAAAAGCCTAATGCAAATCTACAGCCCCTTTTACAAACACAGAGGGCCAGGTTATGCCCCTAATTTCCCCATTTTCCCACACAAAATACAAGTTCAGCCACATACCTTCAGACCTCCTTATGCTCTCTGCTGTTTCTTTACTTCTTTTCTCCCTCCATGCACTCTCTGCATCCTCTTGTGGTGCTCTTCCCCCAACACAACACCTTATTTAACAGGCTTCTCTGGAGAGGAGATAAACTTTGTCTCTCCAGTCTTCACTCGGTGCCACCTGTTGACCTCTTGGTCTCTGGGGAATGCCACCAGATCTTCTCCTTCAAAGCACTTTAGGAAAGGAAATATTTCCAGAAAGAAGTGGCCTCACTGATGCTGATCCCCATGGCGACCTCATGGCAAGGCCTTGGCTGCTATTGTGCAACTGGTGTTCAACACACTGCAGTCCCACACTGGGGCCTGATGGACCTGATAACCAGCACACAGCTGGGAGCCCGTTGAGATCTCTCCTGTCATTGCCACTTGTGTGAAATGGATTTTCTCCACCCACAGCTGCAACTGCATGCGAGTGAAGGCCCCAGAGTGGCCCAGCCCTATCGCCCCATCACCATGCTCAGATCTCTGCACCAGCAGGAGCTGCTTGCTCCTCTGCAATGATGCATGCCAATTTGTCAGCCAGAGGGTGTGAATGCAGGAAGAAAAACCTCTGATGCTAACAGATCCAAGGCTGGACATACAGGAAAAACCAAAATATCTCTTAATTACCTCTGTCATTGATCCTTTTCCTGGGCAGAGGGGAAGAGAACGAGCCTTTTGTCCAAATCTTTCCTTACAAACAGAGCTTGGCCACAGCATTTGCGCACTTTGTTAAGGGTAAGTCTGGATTTTTGTGATGTTGGAGTTTTTTCTCAGGCTGGCCTTGTCTGAACATTTTGGGAGCAGTAAGACTGAAACAGTTGCCCTTAGAGTCAGAAGAGACCCATCTGTATGAAATGTGTGTATGAAAAACTTACTGCACGTCCTTTTGAAGGGCTCAGAATTTTGCTCAAAGCCAACAAAAAAAAAACATGCAAGTGAGCCATTTCTAGGACTTTCCATACAGGTGTGCTGGCAGCTGTTCAACCCATAAGGTGGGCACAGTTGGTATTAACTCCAACAAATGCAAAGCAGCCTGCTGCAAGCTGAAAAAGTGTTGTCCATGATGTGTGGAGCTGTGGTCAGCTTGCACAGTTGGCTGCAAGTCCTGCTCCAGGTCTGGCTACAGACATGGTGGGAAAACTCACAAGAAGATCCATGCAGTTGCATTTAGGCTGGGAATTATATCAGGAATTATTTGTTTTTCCTCAGAGAAAAACAAGATCTTATTTCCAAGCTGTTAATGGAAACAGTCACGCAGTCTGAGGCTTTTAAAGAGAAAAAAAAAAAGAAAAAGAAGAAAAACACAGTTGTTTTGCTAATATGAGTAATGTTCCTCAGCATTTGTAATGAAATTAAGCTTCTGATTGCTTCTCCATCTAGAAAAGAGTAATTTCCACTCAAGAAGTGCAGAGAATAGCATTTCAATAGACAGCAATTCATCAGCATTGCTGAGACGCTTGCTTTTCTGCTCATTTCCAGAATCTCCTTCCAGTTTCCTTTTTCTACACACAAAAGGCACACCTCCTTGTCCTCCAGCTGATGCACAGCAGAGGACATGCAGCGAGAACAGAACAGGTTCCGGATTGGGCAGCCCAGCCTCACTGGGGATTGCAAGAGCCTTGGGAACAAACTCGCCAGCACAGGCTCTTGGCTTTCGTTGGAGGAATACTGAGATGTTATCCAAACAAAGGCCCTCTGCTTGGGCATTCAAATTTGAAAGCTTTTTGAAGGTTTTGGGCCAATTGATATAGCCAACACTAGCAAGTCTGTGGCACAGGCAAGACAGGAGTTTCTGATTTCCAGTGCCTCACGTCTATTTTTAGTTCCAAAATCAGATAAACAGTAAGAATCAAAAGCAAACTGACAGAGAACCTGTTGGAAAACAGCAGCTGTGTACTTCTGACTTTTTCCACAAGTAGCTAGGCTTTAAGGAACAATAACAAAACTGCAGTGCCAGAGACACACAAAAAATAAATCAGTGATTAACTGTTTTTACAGGCTCCTCATTTGGCTTTTTAGGAAAACTAAATTTTTGCATCCTGTTCCCAAGCAGTTCCTGGCCATCTGAAGGCAGGAGCTGTGTTTCTTATCAGATAATAAGATATCTAATATTATCTAATATATCTATATTTTATATATATCTATATAAAATTATCTAATATATCTATATAAGATATTATATAAGATATATAATAATATAAGAAGAGACTTCTTATCAAGTCTCTTCTGCCCTGATGCACCTATGCTAGTTTTTGATGAGCAGTAAGGCTACCAGCCTGCTTGCCCTTTTTAGGCTTATTTTGCATAATGGCAACTTCTGAGTTCCCAGTAAATTACAGTAAAGTTTAAGCAGGATTATTTGATCTTGAGGCTTGATATTTTTCCTCATTGCCCTCAGTAGTAAGACTACCTTTGGGTGACCAAGAAGCAGCTTTTAGTAGTTCAAAGACAAATGTTTACCTTGGAATAAAAAAAAAATAATGCATTTGTATTGTCTAGCTTGTGCAGGCATTTCAAGAAAACATATTCCTGGGCAATAAATTGATCCCAAGCAATGGTAAAACAATGATAAAATCAATAAACAAAGATGTGCAAAATTTTCAGGGAAAATACAAATATTTGCTTAGGTTAGTCTACTACAACATATATCCTGTGGAAAAAAAAAGAATTTGATCATATCTTTTAACATCTATCATGATGTGGATATATTAGGAAGCTGAATTTTCTTTAACGTTTCCTTTATTTGTTGTGATTTTAATGGTTTTTTTAATTTGTTGTGAGGAGGGGAGGAAGACAATGAATCTTTTGATCTTTAGACATAGCGTAGACATACACAGTGTGCACTGTAGGTCAGAAAAACACACCACGATGCACACATTTATTTTAAGCTATGTTGTATTTAGGACTTTATACAGAGCACCCAGGAATGGTTGGTTGCCTTTTTTGTTGCAGAATCACAGTATCATTTAAGAAAGACTGGAACAGGGATATAGCGAATCACCTTGAAACTGGACAGCAGCATGGAATTCATTGCAGAAAAAAAGCCCCTAGCACTCAGAAGTGTATTCTTACGTCTTGGATGACAACCTGAAGTAGCCCAGAGCCAATGTTTTTATAGACTCTGTTACCTTTCAGACTTGACCTAAAAACTTCATAAGAAGCAAAGTTATTTAGAATAATTTGATTTATAAGTGATGTCCATAAACCACAACTTTGCCACAAGCAATTGCACAGTGACAAGCAGCACTGGCTATGCTGTCATTGGTAAATACTTTGCAAAAGGAGAGGACTTGTCATTTTAATACCAGCCTCCGAGTCGGTATATTGAAACTAAACCCTAAAGTTAAAAATAAAACAACACAAGTTGTGGGAGTGAACAATTAATTACAGTAATTTTTTTTCCTGGAAATCAGAATAATATGCACAGGCTCTTATCAAAATTTGAAATAATTATTTTGGAACAGGTAAGCTTTCTGCTGGTAAGACTGTGTATATGGATACTGTAAAATTGAAATTTAAGATGTTTTATATCATTTATATCTCTGAATGATATGTTGGAAGTTACAGAAAAGAAAAACAAGAGAGGTGTAGCAAGACTCCTTAGAAAGGATTCCTCATGAATTTTTAGGACTTTTAAACAAGCCTTTGGTATTCTCTCTTCAGAATACTGTTTTCTCCCAGAGGGCTCAGACTCCAGGGAATCAGCACTTCCATCAAGGTCTGCAGGGTTCTTTCCATGGAAGACATCTGAAGAAAATGATCCTCAGCAGCACCAAGAAACATGCTGTCTTTGAACAAAGCTGCTTCTTGAGGCCAGACACAATTTGCTGACCTACTTTGGACAAGGATTTATTGACATCCTGGGCTGCAGCCTGCCTCATGTACCACTGCCAGGAGAGCTTGAAGCACAGCTGCTGACGGGACGGTGATTAATTTGATTGTCACCAGCACTGCTCTGAACATAAGGCTTTCTCAGGAGGCACATAAAAGGAAACTCAGTGCAGTCACTTGGATTTTGCTGCTAAGGGAGTGAGGGAAGCAGAAAAACAAATCCCAGCACAGTTTAACAAGGCCAGCCCCTCCAGCTCAGGGCTCTTTGCACCGGTCTTCTGTCACTGGGTGAGGTACAAGCAGCCAGCGGAGGCTCACAAGTAATACACTGCACAGTTGGCTCTTCAGTGGGAGTGAAGCCGTCATTCCTCATCCAGAGTGCAAAAAAGACAGTAGGATCACCAGAAGCAGTATGCCATTGAGATGTCCTCACCAGTCTACCAACTGGTTATTTCAAACCACCTTGGATGTTTATACTGGTAGACACCACAAAGATGTGCTGTACAGCCACGTGACAAATGCAACATGATGAAAACTGTGAGTTTTTGAATTGTGATGAGCTATACTTTGTGCACATCAGTCACAGCCTGTGATCTAGGCAAAAACAGCATGTGTCAAAGGATCAGCCACTGTCAACTGGAAGTAATTTCCTTACAAGCTACAGAGGTCTGTAGGTGAAATTATTACAAGACTGCAACTACTTGGTGGCAACTGCAATGACAGTACAATGGAGACCTCTGTAATTTCTAAGACATTTACAATACTTAATCACAGGACCTGGTTCCTTATTAACTTGCAATTCTTGTCATCATCTGAAACCTCCCCAAAGAGACTGTACAATTTGCAAAATCATATTCTCATTTAATTTCCTGGTAATGTTTATTCTTGTTTTGCACAGCACTGCTCCAACTGGAATATGATAGAAATACTTTCCCAGCATTTCCTGCACTCTAACTTTGTAGCACAAAACTGTGTGTCCAAAGGCACATCTGAAGGAGGTACCATGATGGCGGTCAGATGAGGTTTCAAAATCCTGTAATGATTAAAGGAAGACTCATAAAACCAGGCCAGTCCAAATTTCTTGATGGTGGAGTCACACGTACAGAAAAAGCTCTTCCTATGGAACAACCAGACATTATCCATGCTTTGGCTAAAGTTGAGAAGAAAACAGCTGAGTGGCAAAGTATTTGGGATAAAATGTTCTCCAGCAGCACCTACTTACAATGCTCACCAGAGTAGAGGTGTAAAGACAGCCCTTTAGCCAAACCAGGTCTGTGGCAGGGCTCTATGGTCAAGATGAAAATGGGGAACAGTGTCTTGGAAAATTACTACAAATTACAGACTCTTATAATAAATAAACATTTTTGCCATGGATTATTTCAGCCAACATGAAAACAAAAACAAAAACAAAAAAAGAAAAAAACAAAGAAAAAAGCCAGAAGGAATAAGACTATCTTTCAATAATTGTAATACCTGAAAGGCATCACATGATTAGACTACTCAAATCTAGTCTAATTCATAAAAAAGTGGGATTCATTTTAAGTGTGAAAATATGTATGTCTCTATGACAGAGTTAGTCCATAGTGTTTACCACTTTTCCTAAACCTTTGAGTGAGAATTGCCTGCAATTGTATGAGAGAGGCTCCTTGTTTACCTTACTGGTTTGGATAACAAATTGGCTTCCTCCTGAAATTCATATTAAAAAAAACTATAATGCTGCTCTTTGTAAATTATTATCAAAAGATAAATCAAAAATCATTTTGCAATTAGAATTTTCATGATTCTTTTCACTGTAAATCTTGGGTTTCTCAGGGAGCAATTATTATGCAAGCAGTGATGTTTTGAACAAAGGCTTCAACAGTGCTGGATAAGTTCTACAACTATTATTCATTCTATTAAATGGAATTTTGAATTTATAGAAACTCCATCTCCTCTGGCTGGCACAGTTTCCTTACTACAAATTAATTTCCTGCCAAAAATGGTTTGTTTTTATCTGATGATCCAAAGCAGTTCCTTTGATAGAAAAGTAAAATAATTTAATCATTTATTTATTAAACTAACCCACAATTTGGAAGAGGAAAAAGAAGTAGGCAACTGGTTTCTTGCAAGTCTTCAAGGATGACGCACTTTGTTATAATAACCAGATACTTGGAGTTCGCTCAAGTTGTTACCATTTAAACATTAAGATCTAATTAAATCTTCTAATTTTATGGAAGATCTTTTGGCTGATTTCCCAAAAGCATGCAAGGCTCCTATGGAAAACCAGGTAATGGGAATCTGTCCAAGTTTTTCCCTTACAGTAATATGATTTGGGGAACACAAGCTTAGCTGGGGGAAAATATTCAAAGTTACAGTCAGTGTAACCACGTACAATAGCACAAATACATTAGACTCAAAATGAAAGGTGTGCATTACCTTCTTGATTTTACTTATTGATAAACATGGCACTATGTTTGTGTTCTGTCAAGTAGTGTTCGGTGGTGACGCAACATGGACTCTCTCCAAAGTCTGAATACCCCTTTAACTTCAATAAACAGTCTTACATTTTCCTACAGTCCAGTCTCCCCCACAAAACAGTTACTGAAAGTGACCTGTCTCCAATTAACATGTCTCTCTGAATCACGGCCTCACAGTAAGAACTCAGTGAGCTCAGCTTTTATAGAGCTGAAGCTGTCCTGCAGACAACACCGAGATTTGGCAAACATAAAACATAGGCAATGTTAGCTAAGTGTGGAATTTAGTTCTTCACATTACCTCTCCTTCACACATCTTTTCCTTCACACTGCCTCTTCCTTTAACACTGGAATCAAAGACCAGAAACAGAACTCTCCCAGTGGGCTGCTAATTCCCTGAACACTGATAAGACCACAGTGATCCATTGGTTGTACAAACAACTTAAAATATATGTCATAACTAAACCAAGGCTTCGCTTCTACCTCTGCTTTGCTTTTCAGATTAAACTCTTTCTGTATGTTCTATAATCTTTTCTGTATGTTCTATAATCTAACCCTGCACTATGCCTGTTAATGATTTTTACATCTTGTGTATTTTCTCAGTTTACTAAAATTGTTTTTCAAAAGTGATGCAAGCTTTCAAAGAGATTAGAGGTTTAAATCTGCAAGGAGAGATGTAAACAAAGGGAACACCATTTGAAAGAGAAGGTAGAATGTTTATATATCCTGGCAATATCCAAGAAGACATATAAGGTTAACGGGCTCAATACACAGCATTAAAAAAAAGAAAGAAAAAGAAAAGGAGAGAAATGGTTTCCCAACAGGTTGCCATCTCAGACTTCTAAGTGTAAGCCAATCTCCATTTCTCTTCAGTCTTAAAATGATTTGGCGATTGTCTACTTCTTGCTCTATGTTCAACAGATGAAAATCACAGAGAATAGAGCAGATGCTTAATTAAACTATTTCCTTTATTTTACATAATTTTCAGTTCCTGACCTTCTTCTGAATCTGTCTTTGCAGCATAATCATAATATAATCCTCTTTCTTCCACGTATTTCCTCCTTTCTTGGCACTCTTAAGTCCATTTCATCCAGGTTCCGTCCCATGGTATCTTTCTTATTCTTTTCTCAGCAGGCTTAAGCTCATGAGTCTTGGTTTAAGAAGCTTCACTATGCTTCCTGGAAAGATCTGTTTCACGGGCAGTGTCCTATCTTCACCTATACCTATTTGATTCCTACAGAATGGGTGGCAGCCATTCTAAGCACTCACAGGCAGGTTTCTACTGTCCGGTGAATACTCCTATGTTTGAAAACTCTTAATATTACAGCAAAAATTGCTAGACTGTGTAAAACAAAATTGCTCCCATTATGATCACTTCAAGTTCTGTGAAAGTTTGTTGTTAAAACGGGTTGAAGCATTTAGCCCAGTCTCAAAAGGTTTCCTGCAATACTGGCACACCTTTGCTTTGTGGAAAGTTTACAGCACGGCTATTTTCTTGGTCTGTTTATAAATCCATTGCAAAACAAAAATATTCCACAAATCACCCTCCTCCAGCCAAGTTCTCCACAAAGCCAATTCAGTTCAAGTGTTCAAATTGCTGTCAATAGGAAGTGATGACAATGTACTGCAAAACTCCAAGGAACTATAACCAGATAAGAGCTTCTTTAATGGGTACACGCACTAGAGGAACTGTAGTAGCAGTCTGTAATAATTGTCACTTCTGATCACCATGGGAACCAAACAGAGATCTGCTTTGCTGAAAACACATTAGTAGTGACTCACCTACTGCTTGGGAAGCATGATTACTGAGAATCACTAGAGTTGTGTGGGTGACAGAGAACAATATGCCAGTGCATTACTAAAAAAACTGATGCCATTTCAACCGTACTTGGATACAGCAGATTCCTTTGCTAGAGATGCAGGATGAAATCAAGTAAATCAGTGCTTTTTGTTTCCGTTCATGTTCCGTTCATTCCGTTCCCCCCTTCATGTTCTGCAGTTTCAGCCCTATGTGGCCTCTACTATGAGAGGATTTTGCCCTAGTGAACAATGTCCCCTGTATCACATTACAGTGGGCTTTACCAGGGTATTCACAACCTTCTTAGTGATGGATTTAATGTTTGAGCAACACAAAAGTTTAGCTCTATGTTGCATCCTCTGAACTGTACTGCAGGGTGGATGGCACACGCAAGATGAGCAGTATCTCTACCTGGGCCATGCAGAAACTGAGAAGTTGAGTCCTCACAACTAAGCTCCAGGTTCTGCACTCAGAAGAAAGCAAAATAAATAAACTGTCCCATTAGTATAATTCAAAGGGCCAGCTGTCTTCCAGGTGGAACAGTTTGTGCAGTGAGACAAAAATTATCACCTAAGAAGAAAGCACAGCTGTTTTTTCAGCAATGGCAAAGTGTGGTTCCAAACCTGTGCTTAGGAGGCCTAGTATTTTTCAAGATTCAGTTGTCTGACCTGAGATACGTGACTTCCAGAATAATATTTCTGGCGTTTGAAAGAAGCCCAAATTGAAGATTCTCAGATTATGAAGCCTGAATGGACTGTCATTGCTAAAGTACTTTCAGAGTGCAAAGATACTTCCTCAGCTTTGGCTGGAGAAAGAGTGACAACGTGAAATAGCACTACAGCTCAGCATTTAAATGTTCCTTCTTTACACATGGTAATTCAAGAAAGTTTTGACAAAACCAAAGCGTATTCCTTAATAATAATAACTCTGTCATTCAATGGCTTCTTGTTTTCTGTTTGCAATTCTCACTCTGAACCATCAATGAGAGCCTAAATATCTTCCAAGGGTGCCATCAAAAACGCAGCTGTCAGCTGGCATATAGGGTTTCTTTTATGTTCCTCCTCCTTACAGAAATATCCATAGATTGTAAGTTTTGAAAGAGTATGCTCATTTCTCCAAGAAATGTCATGTGCTTTCATTAACAAAGGCTTAGGAAATGTTACTCACCATAGAGGAATTTTGATGAGCAGACAATCAGTTTCTTAAGTGGAATTTAGCCAAGACAGAATACAGTGCACTGTCATAAAGTTTCTACATCTCTGGGTCCTTGGGAAAACAAAACACAAGAGTTTGCTAATCTAAGGCGAGTCCACGGCCCTAGCTCTCCAGTTTGACAAGATCTACTACTGAGGTTTCAGCCCATAATACTGAAACATATGTCAGTTGATGGTAAGCTTTTGTGGTGATAAGATGCAGAGGAACAAAATTACTAAGAAAGAAACCACCGTACCTCCCACACATTCAGAGGACAATCGTTATGAGTGCAGTTCTGCAGTGTGCTCACCTCTTTGTAACTTTGCACCAGAAAAATCAGGTGAAGACGTGTAACAAGAAAAAGTTTCAACTGCCAACAAGTTTCAACTCTCTCATCTGTCCCATCACCAGCTCCCAGGAGTTATTCTTAAAGACCACTTTGTTTTGTTCTCAATCCACACAAGGGACTTCAGATGTCAGTAACAGAACAAGAGCTGTTTGAATATAGCCTGGTCCATTTTTTCAGTGATTCTTCCCAGCAAGGGAAGGAGAGATTACTGGTGTCTTCCACTGGCTTTTCTAACTGAACTATGATATATCCTAGCATGACTGGTTTCTTGTTGGTTTCTGGGGGATTTTTTTGTTTGTTTTGTTGTTTACTTTCCTTTGGGAAAGGCAATCATAGTTAGGTCAGACATGGGCCTTGCTGTTCTCTGCTGAATAAACCTGTGTTGTTCAAACCATTTGGATTGTTTGTGGAGCATGTGATATGGAAACTATATCCTTATGCTCCGGGAAGCTGGCAGGAAGCAAAACTGCACATTCATTACCCAACACTATTTGAGTTCTCATCAGCTTGGCTTGTAAGAACAGGAGTCTGCAGATGTAATTTGCAGACAATCATTCAAAATGAGATATTTTAACACCACCTCTTAATCTTCAAGTTATTTCAACTTGGTTCGAGGTTGAAGGGATCAAGTATGAACTGTATATTTGTCTTTAGGAACTGGAAGTTTGAAAGCATTGATAAGCAAAGCAGCAGAGTTCTTGAGAACAGAAGAAAATATTGCCACAAACACTTAAAAGGTGGCAAGCAAGAAGTATTTTTATATACTTCTCTTTACAGACTCACACTAACCAAACTTCTGCTTGTTTTAAAGCTGAAGCTGCAAGAAATCATGGTCAGTAATTGCTTATTTGTCTTAACAGGTATTGGTGAAATGGGCAAGGATTTCAGGGTTCTCGATGTTCCATTTGATGCCCAAGTTTCTGTTTTGCTTTTGCTTTTTATTTTAAAAGTGGTTGTTAATCTACTGTAATACATGAACGTGGTGGGGATTTTTGTTGTTGTTGTTGTTGTTGTAACATTGTGTCTTTTTTAAAAAGTTTGACTAACAAATTATGCAAAAAAGTTTTAATAACTATAATACTTGCTCAGCCATATGGAAACATGCCATCTCATCTGATTCATGTTTTGTGAAAAACCTCCAGGTGTTATAAACGCAATGAATTTTAAACCCCCCCCCCCCATCCATAACTTCATACATTAATACGTGGAAATAATAACACCACCAATTCTGTTACTATTTGCCATATTTGAGATGACAGGAGATAAGTTGGAGACACAAAACTCAAATAGTGATCAAGCTCACTACATTTCAGGAGGACACAAGGCTGGATTTTAGTCCAGCTATCTCTGACAATACCATCACTTCACGCTCACTCAAGGAAATGTCACTGTAATATCACATAGAATGGAAAACATAACATAATAGTTTGGTTCATTCATGTTTGGTTTTTTTTTTCACATAAAGCTTTATAAAAGAGATAAAGCTGAAGAAAATGAAAACAGACATACATATTATGATGAGATACACTGTCCTTATTTAAACAAATTTCCTTGAGCAATGTATTTTTAAAAGGTGAAAATTAAACACTAGTATTTGTTTCAATGTATAAAAGTGATGATAGTAATTATAAACAGCCCAATGGTCTTTTGCCTATTTCATCCTAGTAAGTTTTCACAGCAAAAATAGTAAAATTTGCAATATTACCAAAAAGATGCAAATCTGTTAAATATATTACTCTGAAGTAAATTAACAATTAATTTATAAGAATCTACCATAGGAACTATTAAGTGGACAGTAATAATGATTTCCTATATAAAATCTATTAAAAATTTTTGGAGAAAATATATGAAGCACAGCTGATAGCTGATGAAATCTGCAATATGGCCACAGAGAAATAACTTGCAGATCATCAAAGTTAGCTCTTGTGCAGAAACATCCACCATGAGTTCATTAATTTCATTTTCCTCTGGAGAACAGCAGGAGGTTTCCATAATGCAATCACCATAGCAAACAGATTCAACGTTGTACTTTAAGCTTTACCCGTAGTTGGAACTTGCAACAGCTTAGGTTTTTTGGTGCTCTGATCTGTCTTGCTCTCTGGAAGGCTATGTAAATATAAAAATCTTCAGCAGAAAGACAACTCTCTCTAAAGTACTGGTAACTGGTCTTTGCAGAAAACTGCCAAAAACATAAAAAAATTAGGGATAAAGAGATTTAGCTGAACTGGTAAAGCTACACAGCAACACTACATACAAAGCAGTTAACTAGGTGTCTGTTAGAAGCTGTGAGATTTGAGGACTATGCCCTCTAGATACACATGGACATAAATTCTTGGAGCTCACTGGAGACTTTGAAGCTTTAAAGGTGCTCAAACTGTTTTCCATAGCCCGAATGCAGGCAAGCTTTGATTTTGCATCAATGAAGTCAAAGAGCACTTTCAACTATTTTGAACAGCAAAAGAACTCAGATTCCAGTCACCAACCATAAATGGAAAGCCCCAACCTCAAGAAGTTGCCTCAACCTTGCTCAGATCAAGCATGATTGTGCTCTTGGCTCAGACACCTTGGCCAGGTTACTGAAATTAGTGTGATGACCAACTACAGTTCTCTCTGCATGTGAGGGTAGAGCCCATGGAGCTTTAACTATTCACATGATTAAAAACAACCAGTATAGTTGTGTTCTGCTCTACCGGCTCTGCATCCAGCACCAAGACCAGCCAGAACCGTTTCTGGTTCTTCATCTAAATTAGAAAAGGGTTCTCCTTTCTGTAGGAAATGTTGGTGGCTTTATAATTCCCCCTCCACCCCAGATGAGCAACACAGTTCTCTTTTGAAATTTGTCTATGTTTGTTCAGTTCACATTCTGAATGGAAGATAAGCTTGCTTTGTTTTTCTTCAGACATGAATTTGTAAAGGACTTCTTTTATTTAGTCACTTAGTTGAAACTCTTAAGTCAGATCCTTTTTTCACTGTCCTATTCTGGCCAGCAGAGCACAAAGCACCACAGATTCTCTCCTAACAGGAGGAAAGCTCTAGTGTGTCACATACTGGGTGCCTCACGTTGATCTGCAAGGTGGCCCCAAAAATAGAGAAATATTTGACTGCAGGGATCATGCTGATTACATGCTGCTGAGTGCACAGTACCCATAGCAGGTCTCATACTGCTGCAGGGCCATCCGCAGTGTGGTTGAAGGGGAGTACAAAGACATTCGATTTTTATTCATACACAAACAGGAAAAGATGCAGTTTCCTTGCTTCACACTTCTCATCAAGAAGGTGGCTTTACCCACTGCTTCATTTTTGTCTGCACCACTGAGACTTGACCCTGGTTCAGCCCTTAGAAGTCACAGTGCAGCTGGAAACACAAGCAGGTGATCCCCAGATGCCTGACAGCAGCTCACGGAGCACCACCACCTGGTTTCCTTCCAACTACACATCCCAAACACAGAACAATAATTAAGCCATACTGACCTCCAGCTGTTTTGATCTTGATGTGTTTATTTCCTTCTAATCTTAATTAGAAAACAAAAGGTAAAGAAGGTTAAAACATTGTAACATATAACTTATTTAGAACACATTTAAACAAAGCATGCAACAGAGGTACTACTGTTCCAAAGACAGTTGCTATTACTATGACAAACAGTGTTATTTTTCTTCATTTTTTGTTTTGCAGCACATTTTGGAAGCTCCAGTCAGTGACTTAGCTCTGTGGTGTACATAAGTGACAGCAGCATTTTGTTGTATTAAATCTGAAAAATATTACACGATCTTATAAATATATTTATGGCTTGTCTACTAAGTATTTGTAAACACAATGTTTTATTTCCCGCTGTTTAAAAATATAGCATGGAAAAGACACAGTTTGCACTAGGTATCATTTAAGAACAGAAGCAAACCTGAAAGCAAGCACTCACTAACCGTTATTACTGAATTTCACCACAGTGCAAGTAAACATCTTCAAATCTAAAAATAGTGCCAAGGCTCTGCAAGTGCATATATCATCGCCTCTTAATCCTAACAGTATTTTGTTTTCCTTGAATTCACACAGCACTCAGAGCACAGAGAAGCTGTTCAGAAGACAATGTACCACCCTGGCACCATCTGCTCTATGATTCTTCAGCAGAAGTTGGAATGTTATAACTTAAATGGGAGCAATCACTTGGGTGATTATAAACAACCCCACTGCCTTAAGAGAGCCCAATGCTGTTAAGTCTGTCTGAAGTAATCACTGATTTTTAAAGGATAAATACATCTTACTAGATAAAATTTAACCAAGAAAGTGGGAGAAATGCAATGCACAACCTTACAATACCTTTTGGTGCAGTTTTCGTCTGACTGGAAACCATGGCAGCCGCATCCGATGGCAGACCAACATACACACCCCCATAGTTCCTGATATGAAGAAAAAAAGTAACAGACATCAGAACTTCAGTGAAACACTTCTTCCAGTAGCATAAATGTCACACAGCAGTGTTACAAAGACCATGGATGGACAGAGAGGATGCACAACCACAGAAGTCCTTCTTTCCCAAGGCTGCAGGAAAGGTTCTTCTAGAGACCCAAGAGATAGATAGTCTGATATCAGAGCATAGCCCTGAGACCACAGAAGCACCTCCTTCTAACAATGCATGCCAACTAAACAAGACTTTGACCTCTCCTGATTAATAAATAGGATCTACACCCCCTTCTCAGGGCCATACTTGGAGAACACTGTTAGTAAGAAGATGCATAAGTGTATTAGATACTTTTGTATTCCAACCCTCTCCCTTTCATGACGATAAAGAATGTATTTCCAGCTCTGAAGTCCGTATAAAAAGCAGGAACTGATGCAAGGAGGTGGAAATGGGGTCCTTAAGAATCTCTGCCATACTTGGAGCTAATTACAGAGTAGCTTCTCTGACCCATTAGGTACTAAATGAATCACTTCTCCTCCAGCTCCTGCATCTCTGAGTTGATTTCTGACTTGTTTGATGACAGAGTTGTACTTCCTTCAATTTCCAGCCCAACAGAGATCTCCCAATGATGCTAATGCCATCTGTGGCAGGGCTGTTGTGATGGCAGAGGCCCCTGGCCATTATGGAGCAGATTACTTACCACTGTGAGATATGTGCTCCTCTTGCTGAAAAGCTCCTTTCCCCAACACATTAACAGGGGTGACGATCACCAATTTTGTGTTTTGCATGAGATTTCCTACTCTTTTTTGCTTTGCTCTGATGGTGTCAGTGGGAATTAATATGATGCACATCCAACAGCAAAATTCAGTGCAATCAATTCCAAATAAAGCAAGTACAGCACCTACCTCCTTTTGTCATCATCTGATACAGATTCTTCTGCTCTGTAACACCAAAAGACGTAAAACACATTAGCAAATAGTTTCTTTCAGATACTCTGACCATCAGGGTAGATTCAGGGGCAAATGAAGAACGGTATTACTACTGATCCCAGTTTCATTCAGATCATCCACAATGCTATAAAGTACTCACAAAGGCAAAAAAAAAAGAAGGACAATTTTCCAATCTAATGTATGGAAGAAAGAAAAGGATTGAGAACAGATGCAGCTTACTTGCCTTGATTCCTTCCAGTGATGCCTGAAACTAGGCTTGGGAGCTGAAGCTGGTAAATAAATATATTTTCTGATTGAGTCCCCACATAACGCACAACAACATAAAATCTCTGAACAAAACAGAAACAATTATGGGCTGTTCTTCCATCAACAGAGGACTAGATGAGAGTGGACATCCATGGCATAAGAACAAGGATGAAGAAAGAAACCTTCACAGTAGCTGTGCCACAATGTGTTCAGGAACCCCTATATAAAGTGAGGTACTGCTACTACTGAAGTCAGAGTTGTTTCCCAATCAACAAATTGCAAAATTAACCCCTTATAAATGGGCAATCAGTTTTCTTTTATTGTCTGGGTAAAATGGATAAGGAGTCACTGAAGTTTGACTACCCCTTCTTGAAATAGTGCCCAGTGTAATTGAACCAGAGCAGAGGATAAAGATAAGAAGGCAAATGTGGTTTAAAAAAAAAAAAAAAAAAAAAAAAAAAAAAAAGATAAAACTGTCAATGTGATTCCTTGTGGGTAATAGTGCCCGTGCTGTGCTCTCACCTCTGAGAATCACAGAACTGTAGAGGTAGGAAGGGACCTCAAGAGATCGTCAAATCCAACTCCCTGCTCAAGTAGGTTCCCTACAGAAGGTTGTACACATAGGCACCCAGATGGGTCTTAAATTTTATCTCTAGAGAAGAAGAATCCATTATCCCTCTGGGCAGCTTTGCTCTCTGGCCTTCTTGCCAATGCTCTCTAGATGGGTAAGAAGCATATCCTCTGCCATCACCCAGCCTCAGCTTTCCTTTACACAGCCAGAAAAAAAGCAAAGACCCCTTTCCTTGAGAGCTGCATGAAGTTGCTTTATCACTCTGCCCAGCTCCAGCAGAAGAAAGAGGAAAGCATATGTTTATCAATGGGTAGGAGTGAGCTGTGTATTTTTAGTTTTTAAAAAAATGACCACGCTTTTAGAAAGGAACTTTGGGTGCCAGGAGATCACAATCAATCATTTCTGTTGAACCAACCAAATGTGTCACCAGATTATCGCATACAACTGGAAACAGTTTCTATAATCCAGATTAACCATTATGCAGGGAAAAGAACCCTTTTATAGCACTGACAAGTTCAAGAGTGGCTCAAAGCCTCTAAAATGGAGCTGTAAGAATAACAATCAATATTGTCCAACAGGAAATTAATGTCAATGTTTGAAAAAGCTTCTGCCAGGCAACAGGGCTATTTTGTTCTGTTCTAGCAATGTTCCGTTATGGGGCATCACTGAGCAATTACTGTCATTCTCTCACCAAAACAAATTACCCAGGACTATGATTAAGCAGGCTAGGTTTTTTAATCATTTTACTTTCCTACTTTTCTCTTAATAGCTACAAATCAAAGCCTGATTTTAAAATGCCTTTTCTCTTAAATTCTCACCAGCGAATATGCTCAGAACAGACAACAGTTCTTGGACTGGGTGATGGCTGGTTTCAATCTGCCATACTGCTACTACTGAGCAGACAGAGGAAGAACAGAAAAGTGTTCAGAGGAAAATAAAGAAAAATGTGGACACTGACACTGGAAGAAGAAGCCATTTTCCACCTTTCCAATGGCTGATTTCAAAGCACGGGAATGAGCGCTGCTCCAATTTACATATTACGCATTTTTGCACATTTCTTGCCTTCATAAACTGTAATCTCTAGTTTAAGGCACCATTCTGAAAGGTGCACACTAATTTCAAATGTCTAAATTTCTAGGAGCCAGCTAAGGCCGATGGAACCACTGCTGCTCATGCACCCATGCTGCATGAGCAGTGGTGGCCTCAGGGAGTGAGCTGCAATGGTGACACTCAGCCACACAGAAATGGGAATGAAAGGCAGTTCCCTTGGCTTCAGCAGCATTCTAATTGCTGCACCTCCAAGGCTCACTCTCCCCTCTCCTCTTCTGTTAAGTCTCTAGCTTCCCCTTTTGACAAGGATGAAAGAAGAATCTAGCATAAAAAAATAACCTATAAATATCTCATTTTGCATCAAAGAGCCTCTATTTATGGTGTCCTCCAGGCAGAACAAGTTATGATATGCCTTTATGCACCAGGAATGGACAGTAACTCAACAGCTGGACCAGACAGTCTGATGTGCTTTGCAGTGATCTGATGCTGTGCCACTGCACCTTCCCTTAGACACTGTTGATATCTGCTGCAAAGAGGCTGAGATCACATTTTTCAGCAGTTGACGTAGGTGGAGTCCTGCAACTGGTAGGCAGATTTAACAGCAAATTCACATAACAGCATCTATTTTCAGCTAAAATAAATGTTTCTTTTGGTAAGGATTTGTCTGTCCCATGAGGATTCCTGTCACTCTCTTAAGTCTGAAAAATATTCTTGGTCATCCAGCTGTCAGTTTTCACATCCATCAGTCCTGAGTCCATTTGACAACATACAAACTGCCATTTTTCACATAGTGTTTTAAATACAAAATGACAGGCATTCGCATTAATTCATCCCATCCACATTTTTCTTATCTCAGGTTTTATGGCTTCGTCCACGTTGACCTCCAGTATTATGCAGACTCCTTCTAGTAGTGCTCAGCAGTGCCACCAGAAATGACACATTAAACTTTGCACAAGTAACAGATTGTGTCACTTTAGTTTCCCAGTATTTCTTCAGACCAAGGGACAGGGACTATCAATTTGTATTTGATGGATTTCTCCCCAGTATTTTGAAACAGGCTAAAATTATCGTATCCTTTCCTTCCTACTGTTACTAATCTTCATCTGAACCTAGGCACACTTTCAACAGGCATCACACTGTTTTGCAGTGTATACTTTATCCCTTCCAAGCTTTCCCAGATAGCACCACGTCCTTCCTTTAGAAGCATGGCAAGTGATTTGCTTGAAGCTGGCTGACAGGTTCACCAGTTATTTGTAAGTGGGAGTATGCAGGAGGAGATCACATTCCCAGATAACACGCCTGTTTTGTTCTAACCTCAATCTCAAGAGAACTTAGCATGGACAATTACATTATCATCCTGATGTTAGTAGTGGAGCAACCCAAGGTCAAACATGCCCAATCTAAGGCCCAGAGGGCCAAGCAGCTTCCTTGTGGTCACTGGCAGGCTCCGAGCAGGATCCAGCCCTCCTCTGATCCACCCAGCTGCTGGAGCCCCAACGGGTTGCCCTCAGGAAACAAGAAATCTTCTGAATTACAATAACCAAATCCTGTGCTGAAAAATGAGACAGAAGTGAGAACGCACCTAAAAGCTCTTCTTAACCACAGTGAAATAGTTTCTTTTTTTCCGGCGTTCTACTTCTGTTGTAAAAATCTGCTGCTAAATATTAGGATGATTGATCTAGGACTTTTCTGGTTATACTGCTGTTTCTCTCCCTTTAACAGATCTGTGTTTCTAAGGTCTCACTAGAAGACTCAATTATACTATTACTCACACACGTTGTTCTGCTGGCCCCACTGTACTTATTTGAATGACTAATGGTTCCAGGATCAACTCTCTTTCTTGCAGTCAGCACTAAAAATTTGGTTTTTTTCTAAGTTATCTTACTACTTCTTTGAAACTTAACAGATTATCTGTCACTAAGTATCAACACAGTTCTACATGTACCCATAGCTTCAAACACAGAAAAGTCTACTACATTCTTAATTTTAACAGTGCTTGCAGATTTTGAAATGTAAAACTATTCAAGAACAAAGAAACAGAGGCAGTTGTACGTAGTTGTTTAAATTACCTAAATTGCTTGAACAACACAAGAAGACCCTAATATAAATTGAAAACAGTGTTTTTAGATACCTAGGAGTGTTGAGCGCATGAATGCTGCAGGCTATATCAAAAGGGCTTGCTCATAAGCCTGCCTTTAGCAATTTGCTTATTGTCTGAGACTGAAAATTCAGATCACATAGGTAGCACAAATCTCAAGAGTACCTGTCACAACAGCATTCATCTCACAAGTAAGACCCGTCTTTAATTCTAAGCCATGCTCTCTAATAGCAAGGACAAGCCTGTGCTTAAGATCTTCTCTCCGGGTATTTTTGACAGCCCTTATTTGTACACCAGGATTCTTCTGTTCAATTACAGTAGATACTTAAAATGAACTAAGTAAAACCCTGTTGCACAATATGAAAATACATCCCCAGTTCCTCAGTCTCAAACTCCAGAGGCAAATAATCATTCTATGAAATAGAAGGCAAGACCTTGGGACGCCTTCTTTAGTGTTTCCTTTCATAGCAAAATAAATTTATGTCTGATTAAATCTGTCCCTGCACGCTTTGCATCAGCAAATGAAAAACAAATTGAGAAGGGCTAATCTTCTGCTGCAGCTTTTCTGAAAACCAGAAACTGGCAACAGGCAGCAGAGTAACAGAGGTTCAGATCTTCCATGTTTGGAGAAAAACAGGATGGGTAGGGCTGCCCCCCGCTCCTCAGCAGCAGGGATAAGAGACAGAAAGAGGAATGATAGATGCTGTCTTCAGTTCAAAGACGGTAAAGGCCATAACTTTCCCTAACAAATGAGGCCTCACTTGCAGCTAGTTAGGAAGGTGAGTGTTTTCAAAAGGAAGTCTGGATGGGTCACCAGGTCTCTGGCAAAGTGGGAACATTTGCCTAAGTTAAAAATCTCACTAAAATCTCCCACAGAGCTGAGCGGATGCTCATGTTTCACTTCATACAATGACATGCCCCTTTCAGAAAGCTGTACTGGCATGTGACGGGGAAGAATAGTCTAAAGTTGTACGACCAGCTAAGGAAGACAACTTTCTCAATGGAGGCTGAGAAATAGAAGGGGAATGAGTCTGTAGAATAGTAAACATGAGGTGGTTTTGAGGAGATGGAAGTTGTCACCAATGACAATAAACACCTGACAGTGTTGATAATACACTAGGAGCCAGATGAATCATTACGTGTGAATAAATCCAGTGTAAGACTAGCAGGACTGAAAATAAGTCCAGGGTTACATGTTTGAAAGGGCAGAGCAAGTACTTACGCATCTTTAGTAGTCCCTGTGGCACCTAGAATTAAAAGGAAAAAAAAAAGTAAGTTTACAAGACAATGGCGTAATCCTTAAACCAACTGATAGTACAATAAGCATTTTCCTCTCTGTCTTAAACAACTTCCTTACGCATACTGTAAAAGAGAGATACATATAGCTTTTGGTGATTTTGTCTGCTACAAAGTCACTGCTGCTAACCAAGCAGTTACTCCTAAATGCCTACTTATTTTGAACATGTGCCATTTGATCCAGCTGCAGATTCAGCACTACATCTGTAAACACTGCTCCATTCTTCCTGCCAGACGAACACAGCTTCATAAAACAACTAGACAGAAACACTATAAACACTGGGACACAATCCACCCAAAGCTCCAGTCACCTAAACACATCAACCACTCCGTAATTCATCTTGATGTTTAACTAAAAGCAAAAAGACAAAAGCCACAACTGGGCTGCCTGATCTCAGTGATCGATTTTTTGGTGACTCAGACGCTTCTCTCTGGGAGAGGCACATTCACTCAAGTATGAACTCTTTCTCATTCCTCCCAAGTCATTAATGCCATGTTGCTATTACTGGTATGGCACCTGAGTAATCAGCAAAATATTCCTCTTACTAATTACAATGGCTAGAGTAGACACTAGAAAACGTTTCACTTCTCTTTTTTCCCTTCCTTTCAGCGTTTAGCAGGAAGATGGCATCCGAGCTCACTCTGCAGAAGCTACAGTTATCAAGCCAATAGATACTAGGGTTGTTTTTTTTTTCAGCTCTGCAACTTCATTTCTTGTAAAACTTTGTTTGCTGCTGAAAAATATCCATAATGAACAAACATCTTTCACCTTACTCCTTAGTATGTGATAATGTGCCTTCTGCACCTTGGCTTCAAAACCAAAGAGGAACAAAACTTTCAAGGCCTGCATGGCTTTCCAGCACTGCCTACCTGAATGGATAGCTGGAACAGAAAGAAACATCCCTCCTTACTGCTAACTCTTGAGGATAATTTCACTCCTGTATCCCCTTTGCCTAGTAACACTACAGACTCGTATTGACCATACCGATTTCTTTGAGAGTCAGCAAAATCTCAGTTCTCCTGCATGTATCAGTAGAAACTCTTAATTAAGCTGAAGGATGCACCTCTATGAGTAGACAAGCTTTAACTAGCTTTTAACATTCTACCAGGCAGCTATCTGAGGCTTTTGGCTCTGGAGGTGCATCTACATGGTATAACACAGAAACCCTCCAAATTAATTGTGTCCAGATGGAAGGCTGGCACTGCAGCACCACATGCAAGCCCGCCCTTGGCTGATGTGGGAAGATATCTTTTGCTACTACCCAGGCTAGTTGGCTCCGAGTCAGCCCAGCTGTGCGTCTCCAGGATACCACCCTGCACATCGAGACAGAGCCCAGGCGTCCACAACAGCTCAGACAGCAGATATTTTGGGAAGTCTAATCACATTGCTGTAGGCAGCAGGATTTTTTTCAGTAGAAACAGTTATTGTGTTCTGAGTCTGTTCTGCACTAGAACTACAACCTGCTTATTTTCTTACATCAGCTAAGCTCACTGCAAACAAACTTTTTCAAAAAGGCTCACGCTCTTTTGTGAAGCCTTCGCTGAGCTCTTGTCGAGTTCAAGCTAGGCTCTCAGCATTTTGGGTCTTGGTAGGACAAGGGGAAATGGTTTCAAACTAAAAGAAGGAAAATCTGGACTGGTTATAAGGAAGAAGTTTTTAATAAGAGTGGTGAAGCACTGGAACAGATTGCCCAGAGAAGCACTGAATTCCCATCACTGGAGACATCCACAGTCAGGATGGAGGGGCTCTGTGCACCAGATCTAGCTGTAGGTGTCCCTGTTCATTGCAAGGAAGTCAGCCTAGATGGCCTTTGACAGTCTCTTGCAACTCAAATGATTCTAGGATTTAAATAAATTAAACCTTCCTTGCAGGAAACATACCAGAATTGTTTGATACATAGACTGAGACCTTAGCTGGGTGGGAAGAACTGTCGGCCTACAGCACTGCAGCATTTCTGAATGTAGAGACACAAGTTCCAAACAATCATCAAGCACACTTCAAAGCCAAAACCATGCTCAATGCCATGCCCCTTTTCAGAGCATTACTTAGAGAACTGTGCATCACCTCTCTCCCCACCAGCAGCATGGGAGCTAGCTCTGGACATAAGAGGGGTCAGCTCACGGCTGGAAGTCCACATGGTAGGCAGGCATTAGGGTACAAATATACAAGCACTCTGGGACAGAAGCTGTCTCAGACCCTTTAGCGTGGGGTTCATGTCTGTGTTGGAGAGCAAAGCAATGCTGAGTGTTCCCAATACCCAGCAATTGGTCCCTTTGGCATTAGGGACTGAGCCACAGCTGGAATTCCCTGCAGCTTTTTGAAATGCTCCTCACACAGAAACACTGAGAACTAAATATGATGAAAACAAATTCACTTCTTAAGAGGTAATTTTTACTGGCTTGTTTCCCTTTGTTTTTATAAGCACAAAGAATTATGTTACCCTCACCCCCGTTGATGGGATTCCATCAGAGTTTCAGTACCGTAATTTCTCATTTTCACTAGCAGAAGTGAAAACAGAATGTAGTCCAAATTCACTTGAGTACTACTAAAGTGTCTGAATAGAGACCTCTAAGTGCTTCCAGTTCACAAAACATTTTCTTGCTGGCAGTGCTGTGCTTGAAGATGAACACCACTTCAGTTAGGCGGCTCATAACTTTCTCTGTGTAAAAATTCATAAGGTTTCTTCACTGGGGAGCCTGAACAGCCCTTATACACAGTTTTTATTTCACAATGGACCCAATAACGTTGCACTTTGCAAAGACTTGTGTTTATTTTAAAGTCCAGTCCACTCACCCTCACTCCTATTACTTCACCAATATGTTTCTTTAACTCTTCCATATTTTTTGTAAGCAACACATCAATCCCGTTTCTCAAGTTCCTCCTGCCATAAGTTCAGTCAAAGTATCTTGTTTAGCAACTATTCACAAATAGCTCTTCCACAACAGCAAGACTTAGTACTCTTGTAGCCATGACGATTTAGAAATATGACTTGAAAAAGGCTTTTCTGAAAGCTTTTCAGTTTTTTTCAATTACATCGGCTTGCCCTAAAGAAAGGCAGCACTTGACCCTACAAACCTTGTCTTCATCAACTCACAGTGGTTTTGCCATGCAGCAAATAGGCAAGCTCACTGTAAAGGCAGTAACAGCAAAGAGAGCTGAACCCTTCCTGCACCATGCAGAGTGACTGGGGATCTGAGGAATCATGAGAGGCACTGTGTTGCTTGCTTAGCAGATTTGTAAATGAGCAAATCCCAAAGCATCCTCCTTTCAATGAGAGGGGGTCTGAACTTTCAAAACAAAAGCAGGATTTCAGTAACTTCAGGGCAAACGCAATAGGTGGTTGAGAGAAATTGGTAGCCAAAGAGTATATTCCTCCATTTTCAAACAATATTTTCTTGCAAATACTCCAAATGATTAAAAAAATGCAATAAAATATTAAAAATCACATATACATGCATGCAACACATCTGAAGTTCTCTGTCATATGCTCCCTTTTGATTTGTGCCAAAAAACAGCAACATGGAACCAAATCCTAACATCACAGGAATTCTTTGTTGTGGGTGCCCCATCCCTGGAAACGCTCAAAAGCCAGGCTGGATGGGGCCCTGGGCAGCCTGAGTTGGTAGGCAGCAACCCTGCCCATGGCGTGGGCATTGGAGCTGGATGGGCTTTAAAGTCCCTTCCAACCCAAGCCATTCTGTGATGCTAAGATTCTATTCTGATCTACCCTTTTTTTTTTATTTTCTTTTTTTAACAGAAATTGATTACTTCTTCAGCTCCTCAAGCGGTACTTTGGTACATAGACATCACCTCCAATCAAACATTAATTATTTTCACAGCAGAATGGTTTCCTTGGTATTTCACCAACTTGATGTTAATAAGTCTGTTTAAACTTGGTGTGGAAATTCTCTTTCATCCTAATTTGGCTCATTTTAAGCTTCCCATAGAGTAACAGCTTGTCTGCCTATTTAAATCAAGGCTAGACTGCCAGCTTCTACGGAATGCCATAATTTAAGGCGTTGTCATTCCTACTACAATTGATATAGAAAAGAGTAGGTAGTTAAAAAATTCTGAGTGAAGCAATGCTAGTATGAAGGGAAAAGCCTTAATGCCAAAAAATGGGGAATTAATGGGTAAAATGATGTATTTTAAAGCCCAGAAGAGCTGTTTGGAGTTCCTGAAGCATCAGGAAATACCATGAAAGAAGGATATGTAAAGTGAAATAACAAAACATCACAAAAATTAAAAAAAAATGATAATAAAATTATTTGTTATTGTTAATAAAAACCTCAATGTGATTATTTTTTTTTCCAAATAAATATAATCCACAGTTAACATTAAAACAGCTGGTGGTTCTAAGAAGGATGTGCACATATCAATTTGCTCAGAAGTCTCCATTTCTCAGCTGAGGAGCCTTTAAGCCTCACATCCTTTTGTCTGATGCCCTGGAAGGAAAATCTGAGCTCTGTCAGTTTTACTGGCATTCTGGAGTGCTGCACCACAGACAGAAATGTTATTCTAGATCATGAATATTAGTTTAGACCCTGCAGACCACAGGACTGAGACCTCCTCTGATGTAATCCTAGTCATGCAACACAGCTAATGTCATTAGCTGAACTATCATTATGTATATGACTGCTTAGGAAAAAAAATCTAGCTGGGCTACAATTGAAATTTTACCCAAGCAAGAAAATGGGGACTGACGAAACCCAAGTCTACTCAGCTCCGTGAAGTATGCTACAACATTATCCTTAGTGGCAGAAATATGACCAAGAATATCACAGGTTAATTATATGTACCTCTAGCTTTGACATCACTGGCTGTAAAACAGTCGTAACTTCAGCATTAAAGTTGTAGCCATGCAGTACAAGCCACATAAGTCATTTGTATTCATATTGTACTCATTGTTAAAATGTTGAGAATTACACTTTTCTTAAAAGGTCTGCAATCCCGATTGTCAACAGTGTGTCTTCTCCACATAAATCATTTTTATCAGACACAGTATGTAAGGGGTGCTAAACTGCAAAAACAAATTAGCTATCAGACAGCTAATGCCTTACTTCTGCTCCCAGCTGTTGGTGATTACAGAGTCATTGACTGCACAGTTATTCCTGACTTATATCAGTGAAAGTGAGAGCTGCACCTTGTGGAGAGCCAGACCTGTTTTGGAAAGGTGTGTCGGTGCAGCAACAATAATCACATTACATTGATCACAGATTTTACACGGTGATGTTGTTTTTAACCTGTGCTAAGCCACTGGAGAACTGTGGATTATTTCTAAAGAGTGTGCAAGACGCTGCAAAGAAATGCAAACCAAAGTATTTCGTGAGTAACAGTGCAGGCACATTTAGCTATCCAAGAGCTGTACATCATTGAGAATCTTTTATGAACAGGCCAAAATCTGTCAAAAATAGCTACTGTTAAAGCAACAGTGGGCATTTATTTAAACATACACTGAGTTCAAAGTAACGCACTGCATAGTGCCACAGTTCATTCAGCGCTTGCAGTGAGCTCTGCAGGGTGGTGGCCACACCAATGGTACCACAACGGCCACCACATGGAGACAACAACCAATCAAAACTTAAACTTCCCTCCGAGCTGCTCTGATGGCTGCCACGATGCTTTCACCCAGCAAACAAATCCAGGCTGTGAGCACCATCCTAGCAGCAGAAAGCAACTTCAAGGCACGGTGACGGGGAATCAACAAGTGGAAGAGAATTCATCTGATGTTTAAGCAAATCCTACAGTGCATTCCTTACAGATGAGGAAGGCCTCTGGTGTATAAACCTCAGACATCATTTAAGAGAAATCAAGTAAACAATAATGGTATTAAAGCCTCTCCCTATGGGTGCAATGCACAGGACTGAGAAAGGCAGCCGCACATCACAGCGCATCCATCCATCCATCCACACATCCTGAAGCCCTTCCACCCAGGCACAGTGCCACAAGCTAAGGCCAGCACTGAGCTCTGGCTATGGGCAGTGGGCTCAGGGCTGAGCCCTCGCGAGCTGCTGCTGCTCTGACCGCAGTTTCGCTGGGCGTTTTCAAGACGTTGTGAATTTAATAAATGTATCTGAGAGACTCACGCAGGGATTTAAATAGATGGCACTGTTTGCCGAGTGCAGTCAGGATGAAAAATGATTTATAAATGCTCGCCTTTATAACGAGGAGGTCAAGGTCCATTTATTAATTTCCATCTATTTTCCCCTTTCGCAGGGGCTGGGTGGAGAGGGGGAAGGAAGACACAAGCGCACCATCTGCCCACACCTCCCCTGCTCTGAAAACAGCAACGCGCAAAGCGGGGAGTGGAAGGGGGGTGTTAAGGAAACCCCAACCTCAAGGCGCTCCCCAACTTCTCCGGCCAGCAGAGAGACGGCACAAACCCATTTCCGAAGCGGCCTTACAGGGACGGCTCTCACACCCCTGCCGACCCCCTGCCCGGCCCCGCCACCCCTCCAACCCCCCGGGGCAGCCCCGGCGCGCCCCGCCGCCGCCCCTACCTCTCCCGCCCGTGCCGCTGGCCGTGGAGTTGCCGCAGCCCATGGGCGCCGTCTGGGCCGCCCCGCGGTGCGGAGCCGCGCGGAGGGGAGCGGCGGCGGGAGGCTGCAAGCAGCGGGCGGAGCCGGGTGGGAGATAAAGCCGCTGGGACCCCTCCTCCTCCCCTTTTCCTCCACCTCCTCCTCCTCCTCCTCCTCCTCCTCCTCCTCCTCTCCCCACCCATCGCCCCGGAAACCGCTGGCCCTGCTCCCCTCCTCCGGCGAGTTCCCGCTGAAAGCCCCGCACCTTCCCGGCCATCCTCGATAACCCTTTGGCAGCTCCGGGACACCCCTCATCCGCTGCGGTGGCACAGGGCGAGGCGGCAGAGCCATTGCTGCTTCCTCAGATGGTTGCTTTCACTGTTTCTCTTCTGACAGAAGAGGCTTCTGGTTGCCATTGGGACCCACTGGATTGGGAAGAGCTACAGATTCACTGTTACCTGCTGATACCAGAAGCACAGAGAAACACGCAAGATGAGTTTACAAACTCTACAAGGATTCTTTTCTGGGGGGGCAGCCTGATCTGGTGGGTGATATGGTGGCAGCAATGGTGGCAGCAGAAGGTTGGAAATGCATGGCCTTTAGGATCCTTTCCAATCCGAGCCATTCTGTGATTCTATAATTACTTCCCTCAAATAATTTCTCTTTTTTTTTTTTTTTTTTTTCTAACTCAAAACTTTCCATCCATACAGAGCAGTAAAATATTTTCAAACTCTGGTGATGTATTCTTGCTCAGTCATAGAATCATAGAATCATAGAATGGCCTTGATTGAAAAGGACCACAATGATCACCTAGTTTCAACCCCCCTGCTATGTGCAGGGTTACCAGCCACCAGACCAGGCTGCCCAGAGCCACATCCAGCCTGGCCTTGAATGCCTCCAGGGATGGGGGCGTCCACAGCCTCCTTGGGCAACCTGTTCCAGTGAGTCACCATCCTGTGAGTGAAAAACTTCCTCCTAATATCTAATCTAAATCTCCTCTGTTTCAGTTTAAAACCATTCCCCCTTGTCCTATCACTATCAACTCATGTAAACTGTTGTTTCCCCCTCCTGTTTACATGGTCCCTTCACATACTGGAAGGCCACAATGAGGTCTCCCAAGAGCCTTCTCTTCTTCAAGCTAAACAAGCCCAGTTCCCTCAACCTTTCCTCACAGGAGAAGTGTTCCAGCCCTCTGATCATCCTAGTGGTCCTCTGGACCTGCTCCAAGAGCTCTACATCCTTCTTGTGCTGGGGGCCCCAGGCCTGGATGCAGCACTCCAGATGGGGCTTCACAAGAGCTGAGTAGAGGGGGACAATCACCTCCCTCTCCCTGCTGGCCACCCCTCTTTTAATGCAGCCCAGGATACTATTGGACTTCTGGGCTCGTCTTCCACCAGGCATGCATGCATAGTCTTCTTTACCACATCAGCCCCAAAGCACAGAGACTTAGATTTTGCTGCAGAAAAGAATCTCCCAAAGGCTCACAGGCATATCTTTTTGTTGGCCAATTTTCTGAAAATCACATAGAGAAAAACAAATTTTCAGGCTGAGCTTTCAAGTGCCAAGCATCAGCCCAAAGTGAATTTTTATGGCAGAGTTATGAAAGAAGAATGGGTCCTATGAAAGCAAGGCTGAGAGACATGATTAAGAACCCTTATCTTTTTATAATACGAAAACAAACAAAAAGTCCCAGCTACCCATGGTGACCATAAAGTTGCCACAATGTGGAATAATCTGTGAACCTGGTTCATAGATCCTGGTAGGATTTAGGACAAAGGCAATGTGGTTCTGTGTTCCCGGGTATATTGTCAGGGACTGTAATCAGCCAGGCTCTCCTGGTTCACTTAAAAGTGCCCCAAGGCAAAACTTTCTCTCTAGGCAGCTGTATTGCAGGTGTCTCCTATTTCATTTGAGAAGACACACTTCACTTTCAACTCTACCCGCACTCTACACAAAATAAATATTTCAGTTTATTGCAGAAAATCCTTCTAGCAAAATACAGTCACATAAGCAAGTTTGCTAAGTGAATGCTTTACATTAGCAGAATGGAGTCTTCAGAAAATGCTTTCCATGCATCAGTGAGCTCTTGATGCCTGCAGTCGCTCACCCTGCATGCTCCATCCCCTCTGAGGAAGACTGGGAGATACATGGGTATGGAGAACTATAAGTATTTCAGTTGTAGTGTGAAAAAAAATTGCTATTCTTTCTCTAAATCAACCTCAAATGTACCCAATTGAGAAAACAGGTTGGTTAACTGGATTATCCAAATCTGAACATCCAGCATTTTTCTCTTTTTGGACATTTTTCTTAGTCTGTGTTTGACAGGCAAACAAACGACTTCTGTCTGTCAAGCTGATTTTTGAGTATATGGATAATATTTTTTAAATCCCATAGTTACTTTTAAATCTCATAGTTAGAAAACCATCCTTATGTGTACAAGAATGTATGTTTTCCTAAATTAATTTTATCTAATAATTCATATTAGAACATTCGCCCATGATTTTTTTTTCAAGGAAAACATTCTCTTTCAAAAGTTTGTATCTCAGCTCATGCAAGTACTGAAAAAAAAAATAACACTGCTAATTACCCATCTTCTGGATTTTTTTCTATCAAAGGTTATCTAATACAGATTTTCTCAAAACCACTGGTGTCTGGGGAAAAAAAAAAAAAACAACAACATTCCTGTATGAGAAGTTACCTTCCTGAGAATATTTTTTTTTCAAAATGATAGATTTGGAAAACAGGAATTAAGTGAAACTTTCCCACTTCAAGAACAACACTCAAAACATTTATCGAAGTTAAACAACACAACCAGTTTGTTCTGATAGGTTCTCAGTTCCAGTGCTTTCAGGTTGAAATTCTAGGGCTTCCAGGACACTGTGGATTATGTTTCTTCTTGGACAGTTTCATGGTCTTATCACAACGCTCTTTAATAGCTACCAACCTTGGTTAGTTGTTTTCTCAAAATCATGGTGCTGTGTTGACAGTTGTTGTCACGATCATTTAGCCATGGAAGTTGGCTAGTTACAGCAAGTAACAGCTCAGTTTCCCAGTAAACCTACTGGGATGATTCCACTTGAAAAAAATCATGGTTGTAAACAAGCATGGTTTCTATATATTTAGCAATCCTTTAAGAGATTCTCATATATGAACCTGTTCCCACCTGCTCTTCAACTCACATGAACCCTTAGCCGCCCAAGCATCCTGCACTGCACTTCTCAGCCACATCTGATCTGAAGAACCCCTTTGTTTGCCTCAAGCCTGGCTGCTGCTCATTTCAACTGCTGCCTGGCTGTTCTTTGCATTAGGATAAACACTGAAGTGAAGAACCAGTCCCCCACTCCAAGTCATTCATGCTTTTTGTTCTTCATAGTGGAATAAGCAGCAAGGAATAAAGCCACCATTCACCCACACTACTACTAATCTGTCATACTGTAGTCCTTAGTTAGCAGCAGTGATGATAAACTGTCATTTCTTGGCTGCTGTTTCATCACAGAGTTAAAATACTCTGAAAGAGTATTCAAATTAAATCAAAATGATGGCTTCTTTTATTTAAAGAACAATTACAGTAGATCATGGAGGCTGAGTTCAGAAATAAATCATTTACACTCTTTACTTTAAACGAAAAAGAGCATGTATCAAGAACAGGAGCATTTTTCTTCCTAAAGCAAGATTTTCACTCATCCATCTGTTCCAGCTTTCATGGAAATCACAAATAAAATTCTCATTACTGTGCCAAATTAGTCATAGATTGGGACAGAATCAACTAAATCAGTGAAAGTATAGCATTATTTAAAACCTGGCAGAACTGAGCAAGAACCATGATCATGGAGAAGAACAAGGAGATCACTGAGGGTAGGGCCATGAAGTGTGGAAGAAATGTGAATACTCTGTTAGCAAATACACCTGCTTATACAAACAACAAAAACTACAACAACAAAAACCCAGCTCTCTTTCAGTAATTAATTTTGTAATACTTCCTGAATGTGGGTATTGTTAATACTGATGAAAATCTACATGTTTTTTAAAGCTAAAAGTCTAGGACATATGATTCTTAGCTGTCTCACACAGTAAAATGGAGTTCAAGAGAGAATTTTTTAAAGACTAGTTCATGGGGAAGAAGTGTAGTAATTCAATATTACTATCTTTATTCTTCGTATGAGTGTCTGTTCCTAAAAATGCTGAAGTTTTAGCACACAGCCTTTGAAGAATTTGCTCCTGAGCTCAGTTATTACCTGCTCCCTGCAAGATTTTTCCTTTAGAGCCATAGGAATGATGCAGTTTTGGGCCGTGTATCAGTCTCCGTAAACAGCTGCATCCATATTAGTGACAGTGATACGTCGTTCCAGCATCTGCAGTGCATTCAGGCCTAGGAGAGGGAATTACCAGCCTTGAAAATTTGATCACAGCTGAGCCATTGGAGTCATTTCTGGGAAAACTGGAGGAAAACAAGAAAATGCCTACAGAAATCTTTACTGGAATGCAAGTTCTGACTGCCCATGTCTAAGTTCTTCAGAGTCGCAGTTAGCTAACAACTTCACCTTTTCCCACTGCAGAAACAAACAAGATTTCAGTGACTTTCATTAAATACAATTCCAAATTCATGGACATGTTTTCCATAACTCCCTTCCCTTCCATTTGAAAAAGATGCTTGGTTTAGTGCTGGTTTAATTGTTGCTACAATCCACAGTAGGTACCTTGAAACTAGCAGATGGACAAATGCTTAAATTGCGTATTCAGAGACAGTTGGCATTCTTTCTGTGACCAAAAGGTTAATTCATATGCCAGACTGTGTATTCAGAGACAATCTGGCATTCTTTCTGTACCCAAAATGTTGATTCAAATGCTATATTAGAAGTCTTGCAATGTAAGACTTTTTATATGCTATATTAAAAGTCTTTTAAAAATACAGAAGATACTTACAATGCTTCTTACCTCTGAGGTCACTCAACTGTCATCTTATGCTGCTGATAACAGCCAGCCTCCCTCCCAAATATCTACTCTGTGAGAGAAAAGCATCTTACTCTGCCCCTTTAATATGATATGCAGACAGAGTAATCTCATTCTTACGTATCTCACTACATAAATTAATTAGCAAGGTGCAGCTAAATCAGCTTTTACAAAGAAAGGATCAGAAAAATAAGAATAAGAAATGGAAAAAGGCTGGAGGACTGTTATAGTGATGTGTCTTCGATATGCCTGTGCAGAAAAGCAGAGCATTCCTTCTGAAGTGTAGCAGATTTCACTTAATCCCACCGATTTGTACTTAGCACTTGCACCATTTGATAAGCTTAAATCACTAATTAATAGTGTAAGACAACCTTATCTGGATCAGTGAGAGAAAACTCCCCCTGCCTCAAAAATGTCTGTGGAAAAGCACACTTCTCCAAAGAGAGGTGCTCTTCTCCCCCCAAGAGAAGAGGAGCTCAAGGGAGATATTACTGCTCTCTACAATGATCTGAAAGGAGGTTGTAGTGAGGTGGGGGTTGGTGTCTTCTCCCAGGTAATAGTGATAAAACAAGAGGTAATGGCCTGATGTTGTGCCAGGTGAGGTTCTGATTGGATATTAGGAACAAAAATACTCTCAGAAAGAGCTGTGCTGCAGTGGCACAGGCTACCCAGAAAGTGGTGGAGTCACCATCTCTGGAGGTGTTCCAGAACCGTGTGGATGTGGCACTGAGGACATTGTCAGTGGGCATGGGGGTGATGGGCTGATAGTTGGCCTGGGTGATCTTAAAGGTCTTTTCCAACCTTAATGATTCTATGACTTCATAAACCTTCTGATCCTATAAAGTCGCAAACTTTCTTTTCAAGAGAGGCCCCTTTGCACATAAGGCTCTAATTTTATTAGTATTACAGGAAGATGTTATCCCTCCTTTATTCTCTTTCTTTTTTGTGAACTTTTTCAGACTTAATTCTTCCTCTGAAGAATGACTGATGTAGATTTCCATTGCAGTGTTCCTCACACAGTAATTGGTTCTGCCATATATTGCTCATGAGGCCAAATAACGCAGTCACTGCCTCTTTTTTGTATGTGGCATACCTGCAAAATGTAGAAATGGGAGATACGGCCTTGTGATTAAAACTGTCTTTATCAAATTCATGTATTTACCTGCATCTGCATCTGCATCACAATCATTTACCATGATTGTTTAACAAGTTGTGGCCTTCTGATACTTGAAAGGAGCATATGAACAGGAGTGGGAACAGCTGTTTACGAGAGTGGATAGGAATAGGACAAGAGGGAATGGTTTTAAACTGAAACAGGGGAGGTTTAGATTAAATATCAGGAGGAAGTTTTTCACACACAGGGTGGTGACGCACTGGAACAGGTTGCCCAAGGAGGCTGTGGATGCCCCATCCCTGCAGGCATTCAAGGCCAGGCTGGATGTGGCTCTGGGCAGCCTGGTCTGGTGGTTGGCGACCCTGCACACAGCAGCGGGGTTGAAAGGTGATCATTGTGGTCCTTTTCATCCCAGGCCATTCTATGATTTTGTGATTCTATGATCTTTTGAAGACCGAGATAGGCTAAATTTTGCCATTATTTTTACATTGGCTGTGTATAACTCACAGTGTCTATATATAATTCACACTGGGCAGGACTTTTAGAACTTGTCTGTGCCATTTTATTTAAAAAATGAGATTCTGCTTTAACAAATATTAGCCAGATTTAAAAGAGAGAAGTATATGTCTATCAAAACAGCACTTCTTCCTACAAATGTGCATTTAGTTCTAGAGGATGCTAATTATTTAGATTAACTGCATCTGATGTCATGTTAGGCACACGGAAAACAGAAGTTGTTCATATGATTCCCAACATGGAAGTAAGGTGTTTTAGTTTATTCAAAAAAGGACAATTATATTATTTTGCACGACTGACAAAGATCAAATTATGTTTTTAACATTGAATTTTAATCAGAACGTGGTTTTTGACAGACATAAAATACAAGTAAATTTTAAGCACTTAAAGGGCTTCTTTTTCTGCAGGATTTATGAGAGCAGAGTATTTGTGCAATGCAATAAAATAGACTGTAAGCAATCAGTGAGAGATACAGGATGTTCTCAAAAAAGAGATCCTTATAGCATCTGCATAAAGGGGACAATGTCCTCACATTGATATTAATAGCAATGAAGACATTCATTCTTTTTCTGACATGAAATAAACTTCTGGACTCACAAGCAGAAGTAAATGGTAGAGAACCACAGAAACAGAGATCATGAATCATTTTATCTAGTTTCGTTCATTTCAGGTTTAACAACTCAATGGAGACAACACACCAAAACCCAAGATGAGCTGTTCACAGAATCACAGAATCACAGAATTGTAGGGGTTGGAAGGGACCTCCAGAGATCATCGAGTCCAACCCCCTGCCAAAGCAGGTTCCCTACACCAGGTCACACAGGTCGGCATCCAGGCAGGTCTTGAACATCTCCAGAGAAGGAGACTCCACCACCTCCCTGGGCAGCCTGTTCCAGTGCTCCGTCACCCTCACTGTAAAGAAGTTCTTGCGCATGTTTGTGCGGAACTTCCTATGCTCCAGTTTCCAGCCGTTTCCCCTTGTCCTGTCTCCACTCACCACTGAAAAGAGTCTGGCCTCGCCATTCTGCCCCCCACACCTTAGATATTTATAGACCTGGATCAGGTCCCCTCTCAGTCTTCTCTTCTCAAGGCTGAACAGACCCAGTTCACTCAGCCTTTCCTCATAGGAGAGATGCTCCAGGCCCTTCACCATCTTCGTGGCCCTCCGCTGGACTCTTTCCAAGAGATCCTTGTCTTTTTTGTACCGGGGAGCCCAGAACTGGACGCAGTACTCCAGATGAGGCCTCACCAGGGCAGAGTAGAGGGGGAGGATCACCTCCCTCGACCTGCTGGACACGCTCTTTTTAATGCACCCCAGTAAGCCATTGGCCTTTTTGGCTACAAGGGCACACTGCTGGCTCATGGCTCAACACATCCCTGGCATTACTCCCAGAACACCACTGTTTTGTTTCACAGTACTTGTACATATAAATCTGTTCAAAAATCAGGGCTTGAGACTCTGGAAATATATGAGATTTCATATAAATTATGAACTTAGCTTCTGCTGTGGAAATCGACTTCTTTGATTTCTGATCAGTGAGCATTTACATTTTGGGGCTTGTCTTTGCTCTTCCATCCACAATAATAAGGAGTGGTTCTTTTGAGCAAAAACGTAATCTCTGTCATGACCCCATGCAGCAAACCTGCCCTGAATGGCAACGCATGCCATCACAGCCCTGAAAGCCAACCATACTCTTCCTGGGCTGCATCAGAAGAAGCATGGTCAGCAGATCAAGGGAGGGGATCCTGCCTCTCTGCTATGCACTGGTGAGACCTCCTCTGGGGTACTGAATCCAAGTGTGGAGTCCTCAATACAGGAAAGATATGGACCTGTTGGAGCGCATCCAGAGGAGGGGCACAAAAATGACCCAAGGAATGGAGCACTTCTCCTGTGAGGACAGACTGAGAGATCTGGGGCTGTTCAGCCTGGAGAAGAGAAGGTTCTGGGGGGACCTGAGAGTAGCCTTTCAGTATCTAAAGGGGGGCTGTAAGAAAGAAGGAGATAGGCTCTTCAGCAGGGTCTGTTGTGACAAGGTAAAATGGTTTCAAACTAAAAGAAGGAGATTTAAATTGGATATAAGGAAAAAGATTTTTTGCACTGAGGGTGGTGAGGCACTGGAACAGCTTGTCAAGGGAGGCAGTGGATGCCCCATCCCTGGAGAAACCCAAAGTCAGGCTGGAGGGGCTCTAAGCACCTGATCTAGCTGTAAGCATCCCTGTTCATTGCAGGAAGTTGGACCGGGTGGCCTTTAAAGGTCCTTTCCAATTCAGACAATTCTATGACAAGCAGATGGTTTCATTGAAACAAAGCCTTTGTTTCTTGATGTAGTTTTTAAGATACTCAGCATTGCTCCCTTCTGCAATGCCGTGACACAGTGGAAAGCAAATGTTATGCACTGTATACACAAGCAGTACCATTCAGGTGAGGGTTGAAAAAGCTCTGCAGACTTTCTTTTGTCATAGATCTCTCTCAAAGCAATTACGTTAGTTTAAATGTTGATGAGAACATTTTCCATGACGTTATTTCTGTTCTCCCAGTCATGGGTTTGCATTGCTGTTCCTCTTGGGGCTTTTTTTGTTTTTGCTATTTCACACAAGTTTGATTTCAGAAGTGAAAAACTAATTAGGAACCATGAGTCCCCCTCTAAGAAAACCTCATGAATATAATTAGATCCTATTGACTCTGTCTGCTGTACATGTTGTCCACATGCTTTGTAGTTTTCACAAAGACAGATGATTTCTGACCTAGGATCTTGTCAGCACTTATGTCTAGAGAGTATTTAAAGATAATGACTCTATGTGACCATCGAACTAAATGTTCTGGTTTTAAAAAGTGAAAGAAAAACAAGGATAAGCAATGTATTACCATAAATGAATTTGAAAGAGCTGGAAAACTATTTACTGATCCGGCCAACATTAATATGCCTGATTAATCTCAAAGAATTTGGCAGGCCTGATATAGACTTTTATATTTGTAGGATTGGATCTATGTAGCCAAGCATACAGGTAACACAAAGAAATGTTGCAGGTGTTACAGAACTCCTGCCTCTAGCACAAATCTTAAAATAGGAAGGGCAAAAGGAAGGGCAGCTTCCCAGCTATGAGGCAGATTCAGTAGGACTTGGTGTAAGATGCTCAAGCAGTAGTATGTGGTGAACTGATTATGGCCAGCAAGCTGCACGTGGCCTGGTGGGGTAATTCATCTTGCTTGTAGCTTGCTTGCCGTGGCCTTTCCCCTGGAAAAATTCTGTGAGCACACTGAGAGATTTGCCAACAGGAAGCATTACAGCAACAGCAGCAGCCTGGCCCTGCTGTCACCCCTCCCAGAAACCACACTCTTACCCATGGTGTCAAACCCATGCATCTCAGACAAGACAGCCCAAGAGCTACAAGGTTATGACAGGTAGTAGCAGTAAGTGGCTTGCAACCTCTGCTGTAATCATGCAGCTATCTGCACCCCTTGTAATCCTGATGGGCTCCCAGGAAAGGAGGCCACCAGCATGCCAGAGTGACAATTGTGCTACTGGCAACAATGCTGCAGCATCTCAGCACACGCTCTGAGATCAGGTCCAGCAGGTCTTCTCCTCATCCAAAGGAAAGGAAAGGGTTCCAGTATTTATTTGGCTTTCTCCATACAGCTTAAGAGCTTCTAAAGGACTATCACAGGAAGAATAATTGGAAAGTCTGTTCTAGTGAAGCTGGAAGCCTCTGAGCATTTTGGAAGAACACAGAGCTTGGTGAGATGGTTCCTGTTGCTCCAGATTGAGGTGTCCAAACCTTCTGCCTGGGCAGAGGGCAGCACTGCCTTCTCCTGGTATGGCTGCACTTGTTTATGTACCCATGTTCATGACACTGCCCTGGCACCCTGCCTAGAGGAGTCACTCCCCTTCAGGAAATAAACAGATTGTGGTAGCACTGCCCGTACAGGCGTTGCTTAGAGCTTCCTCCCTGCTTTCTGTCTCATCCTCTCTTTTTTCTGCTCTTTCTCTGCAAACACAAAATGATGTCCTGTGGCACCACCATGTCACAGAACCACAGGGTACAACCCCTGGATCTGTCTTCCCAACCCTGGCTCAAGCAGGAACACTCAGCACTGAGTGCCCAGGACCACATCCAGGCAGCTTCTGAAGGTCTCCAAGGAGAAGACTCCAAAGCCTCTCTGGGCAGCCTGTAGCTCTTCACTATCACAGCATTTATATACACAGAATAAGAAGACCCCAAAAAGCAAGCAAGAAGGCCAAAAGGGATACACTAATGCACTTCTAATAGTTTCCACACTTAAGATATATTCTAATATTGATATCTAAATTTTTAACTTTAAGTAAAACTAAAAGTTTTAACTTTGACTAAATCTGAATATCTCTTATCAATCAGTTTTTTTAGTTTAAGCAGGAGTGATGCCAAGGGAAGATGAATCAAACTGAGAGATCCAAGCTAGATAATATGAACTTTTCAACTCTGTTGTTCAAAACAGAGTGCAGGGCCTGGTTTGTTCGGATGGCCTCGTGATAAAGAAAAAAAGTCTGAAATCTGACTTTAGACACAATGACATTAGGTGCATTTGCACGTGCCGTCTGCATTCATGCTGTATTTTAAAAATGATCAAGGAAGGGCTCTGAGTAAGTATTGCTCTGACACCCAGGTGGCAGCCCTACCTGCAGAGCAAACCTGCACTGGCAACACGGTGTTTTGGCCTCTGGTAACCCTTACAGCAAACAGATTAATCATTAACAATTCATAAAACAATTATATATCAGGCATTACATTTCTCTTACTTTAACGTACAAAATTGTACCACGCGCATGTTTATTTGACAAAATGCTTATTTTTCTTTATGCTACTTGTATTTTACAGCAAGATTTTTCTTGCTACCTCAGATACACAAACCCCATTGGATTATCACCTGGAACAGGGGAGATGTTTGCTATGCTACTTTTGGGAGCAGTACAGGTAAAAGGAGCCTGTAGCATCTGCCCAAGCACTGCAAAAACTGCATACAGAAGGTAATACTAGCTTAAAGAATTTCAGTACTTCCTTCTACCAATGAGCTGCCCATCCTCTGCTTGCTCCTCCTACCTGGAAAGCAAATACAAAATGGGAAAGCAGATACCCTTCAGCAGTCAGGCTGCAGATAAAGAGCCACGTGGACACCAGCCAAGGCAGTGATGGGTGGAGTGGAGGCAACACCTCTAGCAGGCATTGTCATCACAGGCTTGAGCTTTTGAAACCACGCTCTTATTCTGGATCTAGATGGAGGCTGCTGCTGCTGATTCAAGTACCTGGTTACATAAGGGAACTTAATTGTACTTAAATTACATGAAATTAAGTATGGCAGTTACACCCTTCACCTTTAAAGAGGTTTTAATTTGATCCATCCCACTCTCAAGTACATCTGTACATCTCCATCCTGGCATAATACTAATGTGTTTAATGGAAATAAGCAAAGCCATGTGTTTTACATTAACACAAAAAGCATGAGATCTTGGTTGCATGGCAATTAATAATTTCAATGGAATTTTATTTCAGCCTGGTATTGTCTTGCGGGTCACACACAAAATCACAAGACACTCTCTCAGTGTCCAGGAGTTCTCATGTGCAATAGATGCCCTATTATTAATCTAACCAGCAATGTCTTTACATACTGTTAAGAATTGTTTTCAGATGCTTCTGGCACTGAGAGTAATTAGACTATCTTTCAAATCCTTCATTTGCAAAAAAATTAATTTGAAGCAATTTATTGCAACTATATATACGCCCTCTGCATTATATACCTTCTGTATTTATACAGGGCAACTACACAACTTAGGGTAAACTGTTGTACCTCTGAAAGTCATCCGTAGTTCAAAGGTTTCTTTGTCGCTGTGTTAAATGCACAAATAGACTGAGCTGACTTAGCAAACATGTGACTAGCACATTACTGCTCAGAAATTTCTTGTAACATACAAGGTATGAAGCCAGAAAGGAAATATAATGCAATATGTTCTTTAAAGTTATAATGAAACATATGAAAAAGAAAACACAACGCAACGTGACTAAGTCTGTAACCAGTCTAACTGGAAACAAATAATTATAGTCAGCTCTCCATTAATTCTGGGTGGATTATCAAATTTGAAAATAAATTAGGCTAAGGATGCAGAACAGCTGCCCTGTTTCCAAACCAGTCAATTAAGGTTGGCAGGGCTCAGTGACTCACGCGCAACACCACACAGATTCAGCATTACAGCTTCCAGCCCTGACGGGGCAGCTGGGTGGTTTGTTACCGACAGACATTCCTCACCAGCCTCAAACTGAACTATCACGCATAAACCCCCAAACTTAGGCTTGAAGACACACTGATTTCTGCCAATTAGCATTAATGTTGTAAGTTTTCATGTCACTTTGCCAAGAGATACGCATAGCAGGCAAATCTCAAGCTTACAGATCAATCCAAACTTTCTTCTTGCCTTTAAAATCTTTGCTTTAATCAACTATGAGATCCTTGAGCTACATTCAGGCTTTTGCCATTTTTTACCATTCCTACTCAGAAACAGTGCAGTTAGTTCATGAGATGTGTTACTTCATCCTCAACACTCAATTATGTATTGATTTTATTTGATGTCACTAAGTCTTATTAGTTTTATAAGCAGTGCACATCAATTTCATTTTAGCCATTACAGGAGTTCCACCTCAAGCCTTCACATTCTAAAAGGCATTTATCTTAACCTAATCAAGTCATCTGTGGCTTTCAGAATGGGCATATAAAAATTCATTGGACTGCTTACTGGAACTGTTTTCCAACTCAGCTCATGCTTTGACAGGTTTTTGGAAACAGAAAGTACATTCCAGTGACTGGTTCTAGGTACTCTGTTCACTGCTTCCCTATTTCCATATGTACAATGTTCACCTTAAATATGTCTTCATGGAGTAGCTAAGAAAATCCTTCTTCAAAGCTATCAAGCTTTGAAGAAGTCAGCCTGAGCACAGCACTGGTAGAGGCACCAGAGTGTGCTACAAGCTGGCATGTACCTAATTTCTGCATAGTATGGCTACAGTGGCAAAAATAGTCAAAATCTTCAGTGGTAGCACAATGGATTATTTTAGCTATTTTAAAAACAACAGAGTTGTCAAGACTGGAGAATAATTCCTGAGATCTAATCAAACTGGCTGCTCGGGAAAATAATTTCAATTCACAGTAATCCAAGGAAAAGATAATTCCAACAATTCATGGGCAGAATATTATTTTTTATTCAAAAACATCTGGACTGTACTGGGGCAGTGTAATAAAAATGTTCTGGTCACTATCATAGAATCATGTAATCACAGAACGGCCGGGGTTGGAAGGGACCTTACAGACCATCCAGTTCCAACCCTCTGCTGTGAGCAGAGCTGCCACCACTAGATCAGTTTGCCCACTATGCATAAGAAATCAATAAAGTGTATAGACCTGTAAGGAATGGCAAAGAAGAACGTGAGATACTTGCTAGTCACTTTCCAATAGTTACTGAAGTGCTTTTAGTTTTATTTAAGTGAGACCTGTTAACCGTCCTCAGTTTTGAAAAGGTGACAACAGGATTCCACATACGACCCTTACACTAAACAAAGCCATCGAGAAGAACAAGATAAGATAGTTGTTGTGAAGGAAAACAACATGAAATGAAAACACAAACCATCCTTAGATCTTGTTGGTGGAAGAACAACCTAATGGGAAAGAGCTGTTGCTGAGCTATTTCAGGACATGGGGATGGGAGGGGACAGAGAGAAATGAGGATAATTGTAACAAATATTTGGGAAATATTCCAAAATGCCCTGAAGCTACATTAGCAGATACAGATATATAAAGCATGGACTTCTCGTCCTCAGTGAATTTTAAATAATGTTTTCAAAATCTTTGAAGAAAGAAAAATAAGCCTTTAATACAGATTGACAAAACTGGCTCAGAAGAGGTCACGGATTCCTAAGTCTAATGCCTAGCTTCATATTCTATACACACAAAAAAACCTCTGACTTCTTTGCACTATTCTAAAATTCTCTGAACCATTATCATTATAAAGCCATACCTGTTTTCTCACTGTGTAAATATATACTGTCCATCAAACTTGATACATTCAATCCTAGCTAGTGATTTGCATTACTGCTCAGCGTCTTTATTCAGGCAGGAGAAGGAGACTGAACGTGAGAACTCTGTTCCTGCTGTAGGGGCTGGAACAGGGAGTCCAGATTCACGACTGCTGGAGTGGAGTCATACCATGGCAGCGTTGGCACATTGGGTTAAAGGTCCTATCACAAGCTTCAGAATTAATACCAATCAATGTCAGACCCACAGAAATACCTTAGCCACAATTGCAGGGTTCAGTGATCATTTCTTACATAATTAAAGAAAATGATCATCCAGCTGATTTGTAACATTTTTCTAAGACTGTATTTTAACTGAATCGGTCAGTTCAGTCTTCTTCAACAAGAAGAGCTGTATTTAGCAGTCACCTTTCTTGCCATATAAAATGCTTACTATTGCTTAGGAATAACAGAAGTGGAAAATCGAGCAGGAGTTAGATGCAAAGTGCATCCACTTATTATAATGGCAAAACAGCAAATGCTAACTGTTTGGACTTCTTTTAAAACTCAGATTGCATGATTTCTTTTCCAACTATTTTTCTTCTTTCAAAGGAGATCAGCAACATGAAGTATCTGGAGGTGAGCATTTTTTCTAAGAAGATAACTTCTCATTTTGCAGACAATATTTTTGTTTGCATAATCTGCTTAATAGGCAAGGCTCTTCAGAAATGTTTGGGTTTATTTTAAATGGGATTTTATTTTTTATTATCTTTAGTTTTGCCCTGAACCAAGTGGAAAAATGAAAGGCTACACATGGCAAGTATGGAGGAGTTGGACTTGATGATCCTTATGGATCCCTTATGAATAGGGAAATTCAATTATTCTACTATTCTAATTGATTTTCAGTTCAGGAACTTGAGACTGTTATAAAAACTGAGGCATCTAAAACCAGTGGCCACTCTCCAAAAAGTGAAGATAATGAAATACCCAAGGGTCAAATGACTGCTGCATTTGAATATACTAGACTTGGTATAACCTACACATCTGAAGAAAGCGTTTATATTATCCAGCACATTTAAGACAGCAGTTATGTTGGTAATAAAACCATGGCTTTGTACACAAATGAGCAGTAAAGGAAAACATGTTCCTTCCAATACCCCCCAGCAGAAGGGTATAGCTGAGCTGGAAGTGACACACCTGAAGCACTCCACATTCCGTAATTCTGCTTGCAAGTAGTAATCCACAGATAAGAAGAAATGCAAGCACCCCAGACGAGGACTGCCTGCGAGCATGCCTGGCTTAGCCATAGAATTACAGAATGGCTTAGGTTGGTAGGGACCTGAAAGACTGAGCTCCACTCCCCTGCAGGGTTGCCATCCGCTAGAATGCCTCCAGGGATGGGGCATCCACCTCTGTGGACAATCTGTTCCACTGTCTCACCAGCCTCTGAGTAAATAATTTCCACCTAACATCTAACCTAAATCTCCTATCTTTTAGTTTAAAGCCATTCCCCTGGTCCTATCACTAGTACACCATGTTAAGCTGCAAAGAGGTCTCCCCACAGCCTTCTCTTCTCCAGGCTGAACAAGCCCAACTCCTTCAACGTCTCATTACAGCGCAGGTGCCCTGGTCAGCTGAGCATCTTCACGGCCCTGCTGTGGATCTGCTCCAACAGCTCTGCATCCTTCTTGTGCTGGGGCCCTGGACCTGGACACAGTACTCCAGATTGCTCCGAACCCAGAATGGCACCCAGGACTCAGGGTGCTTCCCAGAGCCTGCAGGGATAGTACATTGCCTGAGCACAGCAGGGACACCCCAAGGAGCACTGCAACGGGACAGAGACTGCCAGAGGCCCTCAAGCCTCCCAAATGAGACACTTTTCCCCTCATTTCCATCGCGATCCTGCTCCCTCGCAGCCAAGGTGCATCTCCCTGAGCTGAGGGGAGGACCCAAGCCCCTACTTGCTGCGTGAGGCACAGGGCCATGAGCGGGGCACCTGGGGCGGAGAGGAAGGGGCACCCTCTGTCTAGGAACTCCGGCACCACGCTCCCCGCAGCCCGCTGGCCCCCGAGGAGTTAATGGCGGCAGGAAGCCACCCCCTGCCAGCCCTGCCCCGTGACTCGCTTCCTCCCACGGACGGGAACTGGGAGGAGTGAGCGGCTCCGGCCCCGCCAGCGCAGCCAGCCGCCCTAACCCGCAGCTTGCGGACGGACGGACGGACGGACGGACGGACAGCCGCGGCCGCCCCCGTGGGGAGGGACGCCGCAGCCGAACCCGGGGCCCGCCCACCCTGCACCCAGCCGCGTCGCTAAGCCAAGATGCCCGCCGTCGACAAGCTCCTCCTGGAAGAAGCTCTTCAGGACAGCCCGCAGGTAGCGGGAGCCGAGCCGGGCCGGGGGGCGCGGCTGAAGCTGTGCGGTGATGGCGGGCGAGCGGGCGGGGAGAGCGGTGTCCGCGGGCAGAGCAGGACGGCTGGGGCCGGGGAGCGGCTCCCGACCGGTGGAAGGAGAAATGGGTCGGAGGGGTTAGCCCGTGGGTGCGGGGGGAACAGGGATGCTCTGCGGCTGGTGGCAGCCCTGTGGCGTCGGGGGAAGGCTTTGACTTCCTGACAGTCATCTGTCAGGGAAAAACAGGTGATGTCTGCGTCTGGCAGGCGCTTGGGAAGAGGCTGGCTGTGGGCAGGTCGGGGTGCGACGCCTGTTCTCGTTTCCTTGGCTTTTCCCTCACGCTGTCCTATCCTGGAGGTGTGTTTGGGCAGGGCGTGTTGCCCTGACTCCCTCCTGGTACGTGAGGGAACAGAAGTAGGCTAGTGGATGTGGCTGCTAGTGGCCGTGCTCCTGTGCTCGTTGTGAAGGGCCCCAAGGGCCGTGCATCAGATACAGGGGCTTCCCTCAGGGATAAGTGGGCTGAATCCTGCTGAAGGTGACCCCGTTCTAAATGGGGCCAGGAAAGGAGGGCAGGCAGTTGTCACTCTTTCCTTCTCAGTCTCTGCAAGCTCTGTGCTCCCATGCCTGCATCTGCTCTTCACTGCAAAAGCGTCCCCTGAGCAGTGTGGAAAACCCATAGCAGAGAACGTGACATGTCAAGATGGATGTGGGCGTTCCAGGGGGGTGTGAGGCCTTGGGAGCTGACAAGGGAGGGTGGGAGGAGGGGTGGAAGAAAGAAGTAAGGGGAAAGGGAGAGTGGAAATTTCTCAGAAGGGTGGGGAAGGTACACTTGAGGTCAAAATGCAAAGCAGGCAGAGATACAGAAGTAGTGGGCGAAGCAAGGAAGAAGAAGGGCAGGGTGGGTCTGCATGGGTGCTGCTCCCAAGTATCCCAATATCGTAACACAGACTCATCTGCTGATGGACTAGGAGGAGGAATCAGTAGGTAAACTGTGGAACAGATGGCTAAAAGGTGTAAAAGAGTCTGTCATGAGTCATTTGAAGGAAAGATTGGACTTGCACCTGTCAGGAGTTAATGAGTCTTAAGGCTTGTCTTGAGCTGTTCTTAACCCATTTTCCTGTGGTTTCATGAAATCCCATCCTAATAAGAATGATTTTTATTAAATGTTTATGTGTCATGGAATCTCAAAGCTTGTGTATTTTCAAAACTCAACTGGGAACAGCTTTGAGGAGCCTGATGCCTGCTTTGAGCAGGGGCTGGATCAGATGGCCTCCAGAGTTCCTTCTGAATTGAACTATACAATGTTCCACTCTGTACCGAATTGTGCTAGATTTATTAAGAGCAGTTATTAATGTTTTTAATAGCAACCTCCCCAGTGCATTGTGGAGCTGAAGAACTTGACACACAGGGTAGGTGAACTCATTTTCCTCTTCAGTCAACGCTTCCTTCGATGATTAAAAATGTAACACTGAGTGGAAGCTGCTGAACAAAGCACTGAATTGAATTTGGAGGTCTTAGTCTTTCTTCTGGCCTGAAGGCTGCTAACAGATCCTTTTCAATTACTGGAAGTAATGGGCTGTGCATAAACCTGGCTGTTTGCAGGCAGTTTTGGCTTAGGTTGGTCATCACTTTTTATTCAAGTTCTGTAACTTTGGACGAGATGGGCACTGCTTAACTTTATGCCATGGTCCATTGTTGATAAAATTTAATTTTTCATACAGGGAAACATATTTTTTTTCCCATTTTTATTATTATTTTTTTTTTGTCTCTTGAGTGGTGGACTTTACATTCACAGCTCTATTGGGTTCTTCCGTGAGCTGGGTACTACAAGATCAAAGCAGACAGACAATCTCTGTCCCACGGAGCTTGCAGTGTAGCTGCTTATGTGATCATACCTCTGCATAAAGTGACCTGATTCTCTTCAGCCTCGTGCAGTCACTGACAGAGGGGTAATAAAATGAGGACATAACCTCACTCTTTTTAGGAAGTGCATGAGGTATGTAAATTGGTGCAAGACAGAAGATTAGACCATTGCTGCTTCTTCATCACTTTTCTGAAGCTTGATTTTCCATCCCCAGCACTTTTTTTCTGATTTGTCTCCAAGTGCTGACCAAAATGGCCTTAAGAAATGCCTTAATGCCTTTTTGAAGTGCTTGGTCAAAGTGTAGAAGGGAAATTTACTTAAGCTGCCATGCTAAAACCAAGGGAAATACTTACGTGAAAATAATTTTTTTTTCCTGTGTTTCCAGCAACCAAGATGGTGATGCTATTAACAGGGCCTCCAAAATTGTTAGCTTATACTTGAATTTCCGCTTGGTTTCAGCAGCAGTGTCTGCCATTCCAGAACTTGTCAAAACAGCAATAACAAAAACTACATAATGCTGGAATTCTGCTGCAGTAATTTAAAAGTGTTCTTCAATATGAAATTTTCCAAGTGTAACTTCCAAGCTGCTTAATAATTTATTGTTTTTATTATTTTTTATCAAAGCCCCAATAACTGAGACCAAGACTTTCAGAAATGCTTTCCCAATGCTGCTTTACCCATGTTTTGACATCTGAAAAACTGAATGTGCAAAAATTGAGTAAGATTTAGGAATTGGAATAACAGTTGGGTTTGTAAACCTTTTCCAGGATGCAGAAACATCATATGTAGTCTCATTCGTATAGCAGGGTGGCTGGAATGGGGTGGTCTTAATGGTTCTGTCCAACCCAAACCATTCTTTGATCTATGATTCAGTCAGCTGCTTTTTAGTTTTGCAGTCTTAGCTTGAGATTGGCCTTGATCAACATTATATGTCAAGTTGTTGTGTCATTTTTACCTTCCTTCGTTTTATTTTTTTTAACCATCCTTATACCCTGTGGAGTTTATCTGCTTTTCTGATACACAGCAGGGAAGATAAGCGCTGTGTAGATAGGAGATAGGTTGATGGCTTTAGTTTTGCTGATTGCAGTTAATGCATCTTTGAAGATGAAACTTTTAAAAGCAGGTATTTTTCAAAAGCAGCGTGTTTTCAATTACAGAAATGATAATTAAATGCTGAAAACTCTCAGAATCATACCACTGTCCCTGTTGGGAAGAGAGAACATTCAGGACAAAGTTCTTGAAGGATGCTGATTTTGAGTTTTTCAGGACCAACAAAATCTTGACGGATTTGCGAAAAATAAGCATGTTGGGGAAGTACTTCTTGTTAATGTAGTGGAGCTATTTAAAACTGTGTTGAGACTCTAAAATAAGTTTACCACATTGGTACCTGGATGCTTCAGCAGTATTAGAAGGTTCCTGTAATAGGAGGATGGATAAAGCGCTCACTCTGTCAGTAGTAAAATACTGGAGTTTATGGGTGCCCCTCAGGTAAGCAGATGAATCTAATTGGAGTAGTATGAATTAGCTGTGCAGATGGGAAGACATTGCCAGTTAGCATCAAACTCATTGGATTTACCAACATTAAGACCAAGGATGGATCATGACTTTGTTAAAGGGGCTCTGTCACATCTAGTGACGTTACGATATTGAGTTGATCTGGCAAGTTCTGGAGCTCAGTGTTATTCTGAGATAATTTTCTTTCCCATCTCAGAAGCAATGTAATTCACAGTTCCCGATGATTCCACCAAAACAAGCCTAGGGGATTCATGTCTTTAAAATAATACTTATGGCTATGCTCTTTTTTCCCCTCCATTTGTTGCCAAGGCTGAGCTGGCAGAATGGAGAAAGTAGGGGGGTATCTCTGAACATGTGTACACATGTACGCTTGCTGTTGTAGGCGAGCACTCAGTTTAGTGTGGTTATGTCCCCTAGCTTTGTCAGTGGCCCTTTAAGTGTTGCTCAAGACAGTTGAGAGTAAATAATACTCTGTAAATTACCTAATGGAAAGGAGTGCTTGTGATGCAGTCTGATGTTAGGGAAGTAAAGTGAGCAAGCACTGGTGTTTGACCCAGAGTCCTTAACGTGGTTTGGATTACTGTAGTCAGCAGGCAGATATTCAGGATTTTTTACATTCCTGCTTATGTTGGAAGGAATGCCTATTAGTTAGAGTTGGAGTCAGGGAATCAGGAGCTGGCCATAGCTTTTCTATCACTTTCCTTCTTACTGCCTCAGTTTACCTATTCCTATCAGAAGGACTAATTTCTACATGTTTTGAAATTCTGAATGAACAGAGCTATACAAAGTGGGAGGCTGATTGTTTCTGACTAATCTGTCTTTTTGCTACAACTTATTAAAGGAGTCTTTTGTGAATCTTTTAAATATTTTCCCTTGAGACTGAAACTGTTTGCTTTTTTTCTCTTTTGGAAGACTCGTTCTTTGCTCAGTGTCTTTGAGGAAGATGCAGGAACCCTCACTGAATACACAAACCAGTTGCTTCAGGCAATGCAGCGAGTCTACGGTGCTCAGGTAATTTTTCATTCGTTTTTCTTTTGTTATATGGGCAGCAGAAGATAAGTTACTATTCTGATGCTGTTATTTATGTGAAAGGTGCCAAATACCTGCACCTCTTGTAGCTTTGCCATCTGATAGTTCAGTCCTCTCTCACCTGGAAAAGTCTGAATGAAAAAAGTCTTCACCTACTCTGACTGCCTCCATACAGTTCAGAGAAGAGATACTGTGGTATGTCCTTACTTTGCAGTATATTAGAAGGCCACCCTTTACAAAATTGCTTGCTTGCACGTAAACACAATACATCGACAGATATTCACACTGACCTTGGGCATCTAACTTCGATGCTATGACTCACCATCTTAAAGTCTGTGCACATTGATTATAGAGAGAACATATACTTTGAGTCATACTGAATGTGAGTACCTGAAGTAGTTGGTGTGAGAAATAGGAGAGCAGGAGCAGAACACCACTTTTTCAAGCACTTACACAACCTAGGTGACTGAGTCCCTTTGAAAGTAAAACTTGTCACTCATATCCAGCGCTTCCAAAAATAAAACAAACCTGGGTGAGAGTGAAACTAGATGTTCCCATGTGCATAAAACAGACGTTTAAAGTACCATATCTAGGTCTTTAGAGATGTACCCAGTACGTCATGGGACTTGTGCAAGCATTCGTGTAAGTTGGGTGCCTGAACTCCTTAGAAACAGCACTTCTCTTCTTAAAGCAGTGCGGCAGAGAATGTGGAAGGTGCTGGGGTTGCTGTTTGGACTGGCTGGTGGTATGACTTGGAAGAAGGAGCAGTCTGGCTACCTACATCATGAAGATGCAGCTTTGAAGTCTATGTGTTAATGTCCTGGATCCTATGCAAATGCAGAGCTGTCACAGACTTAAAGTACAGCTCAGATAGTTGGAAAGCAATAGAGCATATTGGCAGTGGTGCGAGAGGAGGCATGAAATCAACACTGTGAGTCAGTGATGGGTGTTATGGAAGTCTCACTGAGATTTAAACTTGCAGGCCTGTTGGGTGGTGGAAATCTGAGACCAGAGAGCAGGTGGGATTGGAATGGGAAGGAAATCAGAGGGTAAATAAGGTTTGATTTTTAAATGTCCTGTTCGTGGACTGTGTCCCTATCCGCTGCTGATGCCTTTTTCAGATGCCATTTTAGGAAGTGGTGACCTCTGATTCACAAAAAAATGCTTTGCTTTTGTTTGCCTTTTCATTTCCATCTCAGTTTTTAGTCTTCTTTTGCCCCGCTGTCATTTCCTCTCTCATTATATCAGTGCATTTGCCCATCTGTGCTTTGCGGTACAACTGAGTCTTTGCATTTTCCTGGCACTTCTTGGCCACTTCTTCCTGCGCAGCTCCTGCTTTAGCTTGATCTGAATATTCAGTCACTTAGGAATGTGTTGAGATGTGCGCCTTGAGATATTTCAACAAATAGCTGATGCCATTTGGAGTTGGGGGCACACAAGGCACACAACTGTTGTTTAAAGTCAAACTTAGTAGGGGTGCACAGGAGGGCTCTCTGCACTGCCACGGACTTAGGAAAATGCAGGTTTAGCAGCCTGTGATAAAGACTTGGCCAAGCTTGTTTGCTTAGCAAACAAGAAAAAGATCAAATTAATTATGTAAGTGTTAAAGGGAACCAAAACGTTTTTTCCCCCTGTCTCTGCTTTAAAAAGTCTCAGCATTTTGGTGTGAGATTATCCTACAGTTGGGATAAAATTCTGACTTTTAAATAAAAATTAAGAGGAATAATTAATTCAGCCATATGCTATGGTTAATTCCACACTGCTGTGTAGGATAACACTGATTTTTGACTAATTTTACCAAGCTTTGCAAATGGTGGCATTTCCTTTTAAGGAGCTGTTTCTGAATATTTCCAAAGAATACATGCTTTCAGATTGAATTCACATTCAGTTTTGGAGCTGCACACACCCTTTACTACAAAATGTTATGATTGCATTTGCATCAGAAGGAGAAATATGATGCCGAATTGGCCACAAAACGTGAGTGGGAGGTTAAGAAATATCAGTGTGTAATATTTCTTTCTGCTTAATCACAACTTTAGGGAAAATACATTTTTCCTGCTGCTTTTGTTAGGAGACTCAGTATCTGGGCCTCACTGGCTGCCTGTCAGGATGTGTTCCCAGCACCCTTCAGGGTTGAGAGGGAATGAGATTTAGTGGAGAGAGTGTAGAAGTTGAGAGTGGTGAGGAGACTGATTCTGAATTTCCTTTTGCTTTATTTTCCCGACTGCTTTGTCTTTGCAAAGTCGCTGCCATTCAGTACTCTTACTTCCTTATCTGTACACAGGGACTGACCTTCTCTGAAGCAGTGATAAAAGTTCTGCTTGCACAGCCATAAAAATGGCCATGATCACAGCCGTGGCAGTTAGACTAAACACAAGTGGGTTGTACCCATCCACAGTACTGAAAAATCAGAGTTTTTTTGCCCCTCGAAAACAGAACGACAGTTCTAACATTGTAAATCATTTTCTTTTCGATTATGTTCTAAACTGTAAGATCTCCCAGATTTATCTCGGCCATATTTTCAACTTTTTTTTGGATACGTTCTCTAGAATGTCGCTGTTTCTTTGTGATGAAAACTTGGCTTGCCATGTAATTCAAACCACTACTGCTTGTGCTCCAATAACAATAGTTGGTGGTTCTTAATGGATGCACTGCAGGGTCTCCGGGGACTTGCTGTCAATACCAACTGAAAGCTGTTAATTACCCTTGTGGATACACACAGATATTTGTCCCAGGACACTGCTTTGTGTGCATTGCCACAGTAAGTTTGCAAACTGACAGTGAAAGCTGCTCTAAGTGCTTGGATCAATGCATTTGAGAGGAACGTGAGACAGACAGAAGAGGTTTTTAAAAACACTTGGAAAGTAGGAATTTTTTTTGAGAGTTCCTTTTTTTTTTTTTTTTCTTAATCCCTAAGTTTTTAATTTTGAGCTACAGAATCCTGCTAGGTGCTGGGGATCTCACTTTTCAGAACAATACATATTCCAGCAGAACTTCATTTTGCCTGCAGAGCAGGTGCAGTGTGTGACTGCTGTGTTCTGAAGAAGGTCACAGGGACCAAATGTGTGAGCTGTGCTCAAGGAGCGAGGTTCAGATCTGGCAAAGCCACGTGTGTAAATATTGAGAAATATTTTTATATCTCTTCTTCAAATAAACCTTATTGTGTTTCCTGCTGTAGTTCTGTTCCCCAGTTGAACCCCTGAAGAAGTCTGTCACGTGGATGGTCACACAGAAGAAGTGTTCCTTACAGGGTTTGTTCTTCATCCTTGCAAGCAAATGTCTGTGCTGCACCTGGCATTACTGCTGTCTGTGTCTGTGAGTGCTGTGCTCACTGTTCTGCTCACTGTGCTACCTGAGCAGCAGGTGATGCAGCTAGCAGGGATTGTTACAAAACTTAGCTTATTGAATTGTGTGCTGAGGTTTCTGTGATGGTGGTGAGCAGCTCACATTCCTGACTTCCCACTGCCATAGGACGTTTTTGTCAGAGCTTTGCCATCATCTCTGGTTTTTCATCATACTGCAGAAATGTGTGATCTTCACTTGACAAAACAAAATGCCATTTAAAAACTCTGGAGACTTGTTGTGTCTCTATGGGCAATAAGAAGCAATAAACAATTAAGCAAGTTAGAGGGGAATGGGATGGACTATTTTGTCCTTGGAAAGAGGTTTCATCTCATTATTTCTGATGGATCTGTCTAGATACTGAAAACAGTGGTGGCATAAAGGGAATCAAAATAAACCCACATTGCCTTTAGCAATATATCCAGAGGGAAAACAGCATGGGGATTGTGAGGAGGAATTGGATCAGTGTCAGTTGTCTCTGTGAGCAGTTGCCTTGTGATGGCAGTCGCATGGGTACAGCAGCAAGGTGCTCTGGGACTGGCTGCCTCTTGATGGCCAGATCCTTAGGGAAACTCTCAGCAGTTAGGAAATAGTCTTGGTTTGTGTGCACTGCTTTACTAGGTAGTGGGATGATCTGTCCAGGGCTAGTTGAAATAGTGCCATAACAATGTTATTTCTCTGCCCAAATTCATGGCACTTCATTTTTCAACAGTGCTCCTTGTTTCATCATCCTGACTGTAAATCAGTATATATCAGCCTGTAACTGGTAGATTATGTCAAGTTCTCTAGAACTCGTATGGATTTTGAGGTTTATTATGTCACATAGCTAACCCCAAGAGTTCTGAATTATTTAATTAGTTTGTGCCAAAATAATGAGTAAACACTGTTTCTTCCTTCTTTTAATTGCTTTAATTCTGGTTAAAAACAGCTGGTGGAAAAGCTGTGTTGCCTTGCAAATCTTTTGAAACGATAAACTTTGTTAGCATTTCAGTCTCACACAGAAGTTTCAGCAGAGTATCAGATTAGACAAACACTGAAAAAATTACCTTCAGAAGTGACTTTTGTGAAATACTGTGTATATTATTATTGGTCCATATTCATTGTGGGTTTGCACCGTGAGGTCTATTCACCATATGCTGCTGACCGGTAAACAGAGTTTTATCACATGAGAACTAATGTATTTACTAAGCCCTGGGAGTTGCTTTTAATACTTACGATGAAATTGGAGTTGACACCATGCTTGAAAGCAAGCCAGCAGCGCACTAAGCAGAGATCTGAGTGCCCCAAGTAAGCATCATACATGGATGCCCTGCTGATAGTAGTTATTTTGCAGGGTACTGAAAAGAGATTCTTTCCATATTAACTAGACATCCTACGGTGGCTGCTTCTGCTGTTTTACAGCAAAATTTTGACCAGTGCCTTTCTTTTTTCCAGCTGTTAGATGATCCTTTGCTGAGTCGTTCATATTTGTGAGGACTGAATGCCACACAGTGACTCAGCAGCAGAGAAAACTGTATTTTTGCCTGGCCTTGTAACGTGCTGGGCAGCCTGAGTGCACTGGTGAGGCTTGGCTTCATTCAGCCTTGGGTTCAAGTTTCCAAGCCATTTAATATGGAAACCTAAAAGTGTAGGGCTGTAACGTATACCAGGCTGCTGGAGAATTGTATTTTGTAGTTAGGTAATGAGTGTGTGTAGGCAGAGATGCACGAAACAGTCGTACCAAGACCCAGTTCTCTCTGTGCCGTGTGGTTTTGAAGGTAAACGTGCTCCCTGCTTCTGGAAGGATGAGAGGGCTGCAGCTGCTTTCTGTACATCTTTCTACCACTTCACTGTTTTTTTCTTCCCTAATTTATCAGACATTAAGCCCAATGTAAGCCAAACATTACTCTGTTCCATTCTGTACAGGTAGGCTGAGTGAATAAACAAACACCTTTTCATTATCTTGTTTATATGAAGGAATGCTTAGCAGTTCTGCGTGCTGGTTACTTGCAGAGTTTTAAAAATGCCAGCTTTAGCTGGAGTAGGAAAGTAGCTTTGCAGAAAGCTTTATTATATTGGGATTGGAAGTAGACATGATGGAAGAGCTCCCTGTCTTGAGAAGTTAATTTATAGCTCACCCTAATCCTTTACATGACCTCAAATCTGAAGTCTGCTGGAAGACACTCTGCAGACAGTTGTCTGACTTGAATGTATTGGTTTTCTGAGTCTATTTGGGGAAAATAGAAGAAAGAAATTCTGAAAAGTGACAGAGTGCCTCACTGATAAATGGTTAATGCAGTGGAGACGTATTACAAATGCATAACAGAAGAATTACACTTTCTTCTGATACTAGCAGCTTGGTGAATAAAAGTGATAATGAAGAGAGAGGAACCAGCCCAAAAAATCACGTGTCTTTACTCTGGCATGAGATCAGACACCAACAGTTGGACGTTTTGTAGCTGACTTGTTTGAAGGCAGGATGAGGCACTGAAGTAACCCCAGAGCTGAACTGAATGCTGTTTAATCTGTTGGTTTTTCGCTTGTGTTCGATTGGTGCTAAGTTCCAGACACCACTCCCATGACCTTACCGATGTGAACTGATGTCAGTGAACTTAAAAAAATGTATTCTTAGGGTTTGCCTTAGCATGCTAACTGAGCTTTTTGCTTTGTTTTTTAAATTTGAGAAAACATGGGATTTGATCTCTGGTCATAACTGTTTGCTTGGTACCTATTTGTGCCAAACCTTTTGTCTTTCCTTCTACTGTACCTTTTTTTTTTTTTTTTTTTTTTTTTTTTTTTGCGTTAATATTGCAGTGATGTTTTTCCTGGTGTGTACAATCATCAACTGAAAATTAATATATTTGTGAGGCCCAGTGCTGTTTAATTTTGCCTTCATGTAGAATATCTGGATTTCTGTTGAGGTCTCTGTTATGTTTCTGCCTGAAAGTATTACTTTGTCAACAGTCCTCCCATTCAGCAGTACCTGATGAATTCTGAAATTTCAGTTGGAAGAGATGCTGAGCAGGCAGTTGGGACTGGGTAATAGCTTTTCTTTTGCTGTTTGCTGAATTTCAGTGAGTTCAGGATAAAGGAAGTGAACATTGCTGTAATTCTGTAGCAAAACATTTAGGAACTGGGTTGAAACCTATTAAAATGATTTCCCTGGATTCAGTGGATCTGCCAAGTGAATAAATGCAAATAGCTTTTAAGTCTTGAGACTGATTAGTAGTGGGAGTTGGGGAGGAGGGGGGGAGGAGAAGGCTGATTAGGAACAAACGGAGGAGGATTAACCAAACTTTCCCAGATTAATGTGTTTAGCAATGCAGTATTATCACTAGGTCAGCAGAGCAGTTTGCCTTCTTCCTGTTCCTTATGCAATGTGACTGCATTTAATTTCACTGCCTCAACGTGAATTGTTTTACAAGTGTTTGTGTTGTGTGCGTGATGTGATGGAAGCACCTTTGCAAAGTCTGGCACAGTTGGGAAACGGGAGGCAAGACCTGGGATTCCCTCCTCTGTGTGGGCAGGATTGAGTAAAGGGTTGGTGGTGTTTTGGCACAGAGAATCAGTGCAGTAAGAGCCATCAGAAATGTGTCCTGCTGGCATCAATGGGGCAGAACTAATATGTGGCAGCATAATATGTGGAACAGTAGTCTCCAAGTCAGCCCAGCTTTCTGTGGGGAAAGAAAAGGGGGGAAAAAGCGTATTTCTAAATGCAGATGATTTGAAAAGATTTCTGACATGCATCCAGCTATAAAAGTAGCACATAGCACCACAGTTGCTGTGAGAGGACTTGCTGTTCTTACAGTTCCTTACTCTGCTTTGAGGTTGTATTCATGGCTGAGATCCCAGTCTTGAGAACTTCTGCTGCTTTCTGTAGTCTTAAATTCAACTTTGGGCTCCAGCCACACGCACGCAAACAAGCACACCCTTTTCATGTCATCAGTCCACACAGAGAGAGCCTCCTCCTGTCATCAAGTCCCTGCTTGCCAGCCAGCTCCCACTCTGCAGGTGGCAGAGTTTCTTGGATGTTGTGCTGCCTGCGGATGGGCAGTTAAAGCTTATTCCCATCCTTCCCTGAGCTCTTAACAAGGCTGGTTAACTAGTCACAACATCCTTATCCATCCACTGGCTTCAGAAATACTTATGTGCCAAGTGGTTGTGTAAAGCTTTTTCATGTTAAAACCTTCCCATCTGTATAACCAACCTGCAGATCCAGCATGAATCCTGAATATTGCTACTTAAAGTGTAGTGATTGGTCTGAGACAAGAAACAAGTTCCGATCCATCATTGTGAGAGTGGTGAGAATAGTCATGAGGTGCACATGATCTGAGTTTGGACCAGATTAATTCCAGCTCAGACCCTGTTTGTGACTTGGAAGGCCTTTGCTCTGCTATCTTCAGCCTCCTCTGAGTGTTACCACCACAGTGTTTTAAGAAGGTCAGAGTTATTTTTCTGCTGCGCATTCACATACAGCTGCTGTAGTTAGGCTGTGGTAATGCCTCTTTTTTCTTTCTGTGCTCTTGTGCACACCTAAGCCTGGCTGAATGATTGGGATGAGCCTGCTGTCTGCATTAACCCTCCTCTGTGGCGTGCCACGGTGGTGCAGGCACAGCAGGCTGTAGAGCAGTATGTCAGAGGTGGCATGAGGCCAAAGTTGCAGAATTTCTGGCCCAGATGGCTAGCTCTGCTTGCTCAGAGGGACACAGGGAGGGAACACACAAACTCTGTCCTAGTTTTAATCGTTTTCTGTACCAGCCCCAGCATAATGCTGTAAAGCAGTTCAGAGATTGCCGTGAGCTCTTTACAAGCTCTACATGACCTTAACACATTTTATTTCCCCCTCCAAATATGTAAAGTTTCAAATGAAAAGTGATGAGTTTTGTGTTCTACCAAGGAAGAGAAGGATCTGTCAAGGTTTAAAGCAGACCTCATTTCCCCCTGCTCCGTTTTACTTTTTCATTTTTAAGTCACTGTTAATAAATCAGGGCAATAGCGGTTTATATACTAGTGTTGTGAATATGTTAATTAGAAATTGGCATATCCAAATGCTTTTCTTTATTTTCCAGCTAGTTCAAACAAAATCAAACATCCTCCCTACAAGTCTTGCTTTGTCTCACTCTTAAGGGTGTGTATACTTTCATTGGGTTTAGCTGTAAGAATACAGAATTATGCACTCTTTTGTAGTCCTGCATCAACTTCAGGCAGTTTAGTTAAATTGTAGTACATTCCCTAAGCAGGAATACCTTATAGAAGGGCTATCTACTGATTCTCCTTGTTCTTATAGATTTGGGGGAAAGGTGACTAACCAATATAAATCATTCTTAGGATGTTTCAACAACTTACATATTTAAAGTTGTTCTGAATCCATCTTGCAAGAAAAAAATCCCAACAAATTGACCTCTATTCAAAGAGGTTAAACTTCAAAAGCTGCGTTGATTATGCCTTTAGTTTGTCTTAATTACTGCTTTTCTACACAGGCATTTTGGGAATGTTCATGTACAACCGAACATCAGTGTAAGTAGTTGCAGATTTGGTCAAGGAGCTGCTCATGAAATAGTATTAACAGCAAAGCTGCAGACTTTCAAGTACTTCTGTTAATATGTAACTTTTGTTTGTAGAATGAGATGTGTCTTGCCACACAGCAGCTTTCGAAGCAGCTCCTTGCCTACGAGAAGCAGGTATGTTCAGCATCTTACCTTTGGTTTACCCTTCAGCACCTGCAAAGAAGCCTGTTCAAAAAGCATTCTTTCCAGAAGTGCTTAGCCCACAGGATTTACTTGATTTCATGTGAAGGGTTTTGCAAAATGCCCCGAGATGTTCAACAGTGTTAAGTCACTTCTCAGGATCTTAAAATATAAAAGAAAGAAAGAAACAGTGCAAATTATTAGTTAATGAATTTATGAAGATGCAAGCTAATTGGTTCCTACTGTGTGACTATTATTTTAAAAAGAGCCTAATAAGCATTCATTGCATGTTGTCTAAAACCTATTACTTTTGAACTAGAGAAACAGAGTATAAAGAGATGTATAAAGTTGCTATTTTTTCATTTAGTCTTACTGTAGAATTATCTTTTACCTATGTAGTAAAACACTTCTTGTGTCAGTTTTGATACTCACCAAAGGCATGTTTCTATTTCCAGCATTTTGCCTTAGGAAAAGGAGATGAAGAAGTGATATCCACCCTTCATTACTTTTCCAAAGTTGTGGATGAGGTAATTTGAACTGCCAGTATTCTGTTATTACAATGGTAATGGAACATTGGAGGCTTATTTCTTGTGGTCTTTTCCGTTTTGGTTCTGAACCTTCCCAACTGAAGGTGAGATTGTGCCTGGGTTTTACAGAGTCATTTAAACAGAGGTGGAAAGAAGTGTAGTACTGCCTTTTCGTAGTGATGCTTTTAGCTCTGCGGGGCGCCAAAGCTGGATCTGTGGCTTCCTCTCATGTGCTGCAAATCTCAATTTACTAAATAGGGGGATTAGAAGAGAGTCTGAAGCACGACATGTTTCAGATAGACTGGAAATATTTTTAATTTCATTTGATTTAAAAATGGCATATACTTTTTCAAGCTTTAAATGCTTTAGTTTGAGCCAGAACTGCCCATGGATGAATGCAGGACAGTTAAAAATTTGAAGTGCTGTGCTCACCCCATGAATTACTCTAAGGATACAATGAGAAGAATCTTAAAGGTGAAGTTTGCCCTTAGCCTTCTTCTGCGCATGTGCTCTCAGGAGATAGCTGAAAGGATCATTTACTGCCATGAGCCTTGTATTTGCCTTGTGAAGTATGAGCAGTTAAGAACTAGCGCTTTCTCCTTCCTTGATATGAGAGAACTGTTCCCTTTGTGAGCTGAAACCAGAGAACCTTGCTGCTCAGTTCTTTCAGTCATATTTTCCCTCACAAGAGCCTTCTCCGTTCCTCAGCCTCCTTTTAAGCCTGTTAGCTAGCCCGTAAACCTTTGTTCCAGATGTCCTGTCTATAGGTGTTGAGTTGCTCTCATTAAGGTCTGTATTGTCAGGTGAGAAAAGCTGACTTCATCCTTCCTAATCTGCCTGGAGGCCTTCAGAATGATACTGTGAGCAAGTGCAGGGATTATTGTGTCTGTATAAGGCAGAATCCCATATTAGGTGCTCTAGCAGTGTGATTGATAGTTGTCACAACCCATTTAAGATTCGGCATGCGGTTGCTGAAACAAGAGCCTGTCCTTCATCCTAAACGATGTCAAACATGCTTTAAAATATGTCTTCATCTGCTGAATTTTAGAGACGCACAAAGGAAAGAACAGGAAAATGCTGTGAAAGTTGAATATTGCCCCTTGTTGTGATTGTGTCCTGGGCAGTCCTCGTGAATGGGGAGAGGCTGTGGTCGCAGAAGTGGATTTGTTACTCTGAGCTACAGGGACTAACCAAAACTGGTCAGCAAAGGCAGACTACACATGCAATCTTATTTTGTTAATGACTAGAATTAAAGGTGAACTGCCCTAACACAGTATGTAGGAACTGGAAAGTTCTTGGATCCCTAGAAAACAGTAGGCAGGAATTAACCTGGGGCAAAACCCCCATCTGTCTCTCAAAATTATGCTTTAATCACTGAAGTACTGGTCTGTAGCCACGAGTGTCATTTTTCTACTCATTTGATCAGCAGCTGAGTTTTTTAGGTGGTGTTAAGGTGTGTTTGACATGAATTTCCAAAGGAACCAAAGGCCCAACAGCAGAATTTCAATAAACCACTTGATGTTTGCTGCTCATGGATTTTTAGTGCCTTGGAAAAGGCTTGGGTAAGGCCAGAACAATTAATAGTGTAGAGGCCTTCATCTGTGAAGTTACTCAATACCTGACTTGACATGGGCCCAGGCAGCCCACTCTAGCTGACACTGCTTGAGTTTGAGCAGATGATGTCAAGAGATGCCTCCAAACTAAACAATTCTGTAGTTCTGTGAATAGTAGTGATGCTTGACAGTCTTGCTGCAATATTTCTGATCCCAAATGGTGGAAATATAAATCCACCAGAAGACCTGACATAATTTTTCTTGACGAAAGATTTGCTAAGAACTTTTTACTACTTGTAATTAAAGTTAACAAACATGCCTTATAGCCTGTATCAACACTGGCTACAGAGAGTTCAACACAGACAGTGTGTGTTACTCTTGTTAATTGCGTTGTGTTTTAGAGCATTCCTCTGTTCTCTGTTTTAGCTCAATGTTCTCCATTCTGAATTGGCAAAACAGCTTGCAGACACAATGATTCTCCCAATAATACAATTTCGGGAGAAGGATCTCACAGGTAAGTTGTATTGTAAATTTTCATTTTCCTCTTGGTACTTCTTCTTGCTTATTTTGTAATAAGCTGAGGCACAGTCATAGAGTCCCATATAAGTATTTGTTCTTTTTGATAATCCACGCTAAAGTTGTGGGGTTTTTCTTATTTTCCCTTTTTTCCCTGCTGTAGAATTGCATTGACATATACTTCTATTCAGACGTAAACAGTGCAATTTCACCACATATACATTATGCCTTGGCTGGGTGAAGTTTGGAAATACACAACCTTGTTCTCTGTTGTGTCACTGCACTTTTACACAAGCATACTTTCGTTGATGCCAGTGACAATTTGGTTGCCTAAAACGGAGAAATTTAGCAGTGAATCTGGTTTGCAAACAACATTAATCCCTCCGCAGAAGTCTGGGATTATTTGAAGAGCACAAGCAGGAATATTTTCCTAACTTCACAGTATAATATGTCCCCTCCCTTTTAAGCAGTTAGTCTCTTTAAGTCCCTGCCATACACGATAGTTCCAGGTAACTCAGTTGCACGAACTTGGAAATTCCGTACTTAAACAGCAAAGCAATAGTGCAAACGTTGGGTGGAATTTCAAGAAATAGATTCTTTCAAGGACACTGTAACCTACTCATGCAGCAGGAACGTGAGTTCTTACTGCAGAATTAAAGAAAAAAACAAGCAATTCTGATGCTAAATTTACTCTCCTGCTTATATGCTTCTTAAAGACATCATGAGACGGGAGACAAAAAGCAACCCAGATCCCTGCAGCTAAATAGTGGGTAGTTTAGTTTTCTTATATCATAGAATCTCATTTGAACTGCAGAGACATCAAGGTTGTTATAAAAATGGATATGTTGTTCACAGTATAGTGTCATGAATATGTAGCAGTATTTGGATGGCAAGACGTTGGCTCTATAAAGGCTTTAACACCTCCTTAATGTGGCTTCAACCGATACAGTGAATCTGTTCCCATCTGTAGGGATTTTGTTCCTTGTTCATAAAAGGAGACAGAAAAGACAGAAAGCAAAGCCTCAGCTGCTTCATAAGAAATAATGAAAGTTTACTTAACTTCAAAATCTTATTCATTCTACCTGTCCATGAGCTGGTCACTGTTTTTCATTACCTGTAGAGAAGCATTTTTGTTAGAGGACTGGTCATGTTGAAATTTCATCATAGGATTAAATGTGAAAACAGAGATTACTGTGTTGGTTTTTTTTGTCTTTTTTTTTTAAACTTCTGATCTTGTTATGAATTGAATATTGTAGAAACCTTTAGGTGCAAGTTAGTCAGACCTGGAAGGAATTTGTATCATTCTACATTGGAATCATGTGGACGTGTTCTGGGGAGACAGAGGTGGCATGAAGCTGATTTGTGAATAGACTGTTACAAATAATCAGAGACCATGACGACATCCTACAGTTGTACCATTTTTCTTTTCACAGTTGCATAATGTCATGTCTTCTGACTGTGTTTGCTTTGTAGCCTTTTGAGAAGGATTTTGCCAGTTACAATGTACACTGAACATGAGCACTGAGAGCAGTTTGCACCCTGTGCTTTTCAAAGTTGAGTCACCTGAGTCACCTGAGTCATCTCTTCTACCTGCCTGAGAAACTGGTGGCCAATGTTTGCCACATCAACATCATAGGTGGCAATCAGACGTTTTGGATAACAACTTATTTTCACAGAGAGTAGCAAAAGAAGTTCCACGTTGATGGAGAAAATTACGCACATGAAAGGGGCTTAGATCACGTGTCACTGGGACTGTGTTAAATTTCTTGATATCGCGTAAAATTTGTCAGGATGTTCAGAACTGCTGATAGACATGGGCTTTTTGTGATAGCAAGCATAGTGAAATGGTGCTTCTTTGGGTAAACTACATTGACAGATATGGAATCTTTTTCACAGTGACAGCTTTCTCTATCAAGTAAACTAACTCAACTCTTACTTTCCTGTCTGCCTGTTTGTTTGTCTTGCAACTGATCTGGTATATAATAATTTTGAAGACAGGCATGACACTCTGCTTTGAAAGGGTTGGAACGATAGGCATTAAGCATGCCATCAGTGATCTCAGTTGAACCAAGTGTTTACAGCAGTTTCTACTTTGAATATTCAATTTCTCTTTTTCAGAAGTAAGCACGTTGAAGGATCTTTTTGGCCTTGCCAGCACTGGTATGTTTCCTAGTTTTGTTTGTTTCTAATGATATGCACCTGTTATATCACAGAAGACATTTTTAATCTATGCACACACACATCACATTTCTAAAAGAATAATATTCCTTGTCTACAGAACATGACGTGTCCATGGCAAAGTATAGCAGGTTACCGAAAAGGAAAGAAAATGAAAAGGTAAAGAACTTGAAAGGGAAAAGGAGAAGTTTTCATCAACCGTTCTGTCTTCATCACTGTAGTGAATCCTCACATAAACTCATGAACTTTGGAGAGTTCATCAGTTAAATTCACAGTAGCTCTGGAGTACTGGTGATCTAGTTTGTAAGCAGACACAAAGCTTTTAGACGTGAATTCTCCAAGCTAGGCAAGTGTTGCTGAACTACAGCCCTTGCAGTCCAGAAGATCTCTTCAGGCAAATAGCCAAATGACTATAAATGGACTTGTATAGGCCTACTGTTTTACAGCTGATGTGGTGATGCTGTATCACTGGGTGCAATTCATTGCAAAGAGTGTCTCAAAGCCTTGTGCCTGCTATTTATAAAGCATCCCATTGTTCTACATCTGCCTGTAAGCTGTCACTTGTGGCACACCAAACTGTGTTGGTGGGGTTGCTCTACGTTTCTTCTTCCCTGACCACTGGACCACTGTTCCAAAATAATGCCTCTATATGCCAGAAATGTGTGATGGCCCTATGCTGAGAGGGCTTCAGGTCTACAGGATGGTCCTTCAAAGGGTGTGCATTGCAGAACAGAATGTGATACAGCATATTATGAATTATTCATCTCTGTGTTCTGCATTTGGAGGCTTGGGTGGTGATCTGAGCTACAAACAAATCTCTTGCATTGAGATCAGATCCAGAATATTAGTTGTGGTAGTTTTGTAGTTAATAACCACAGGGACTGCCCAAATGCTTAAGTATTTTTACAGAGCAGGGCTTAAAGTTGATTTGGGTTTTGGATTTCTTATGTTAGTTTCTCATCCTTCATGTTAATGAACCTTCTATAATGAACCTTGTCTAAAGATAACTTGAAAATGATCAGTAAATGTATCCTTAGGCACAGTAATTATTTGTCAACCTACTTACCAATTTTTGTTTAGCATAAGGCAGAAGTGGCAAAAGAAGTGGCGAATGCAAGGAGAAAGCAGCATCTTTCATCTCTGCAATATTACTGTGCCCTGAATGCTCTGCAGTACAGGAAGAGAGTGGCAATGATGGAACCTATGCTAGGATATACAAGAGGACAGGTATGGACAATAAAACTACAGTTAGGCCTCTCCCTGGGAAAAGTAAAACACTGCAGCCTGGATTGATCAATTTACGACAACTGACAAATGAAAACAGAGACAAATAACCCAAAACTTTATTCAGCATGCCTGGGTTCTAACCTGTTTACATTTGTGACAAGTAGTTCAGTGTTTAGGTATCAAAGAGAGATACCAGTGGGGGGGGGGGGGAGGAACATACTGTACACTGGTATGCAAAATCTGCCTGGGGTTAATTTTTTCACAGCTTTCAGTGCAACAGCATTTACTTCTGCTGTTTAGTCAGTGTCTGCACAAACTCTCCTATGTAGCATTCCCCCCTCCTGGCACATAATGCTCAGCATACTGATGAGGAGTGCACACCACAAGGAACAGAGCATGCCCTGGAGAACTAGAAGAACAGAACAGTAGGGTGGACTGAGCATAAGGCTGGGAAATCCTGTGTCTAATCTTCATTCTGCCAGCAATTTGTGGTAATGGCTGAACACACATTTCTCAAAACTGTGAGATGAGGTATTAATACTGTTAATTTGACTCTCCAGGATGTTAATTAATAAGGATTAATAAGCCAGTGCATTTTTGCTGGTAATGTTCTCTGTATAAAATAGGTATTTAATGAGAATTCAGTCACTTTTCCCACCATGGTAGTTGATACTGCTTCTTTGTTTTATAATTGTTTATCCTGAGCAAAAGAACTGTACCAGTTTCCCTTTTGTGGAAGCCAAACAACTTCCTTTATCTGGAAAAACTGCCATATCTCAGTGCTTTGTGCAGGAAAGTCTCAGGTTGTCATGGGAAAGGCAGAATGGCCAGAAGCCAGTTGATTTTGATGTTTAAATCATGATGTTTAAATGAGAATCACTCTTCAGTTTTTAAACTATGTATTTTCTTTATAAATGATTCAAAACATGTGGCTAGTACTTCACATTTCCAAAGAAAGAGCAGAACATAAGGAATTTTTAAAAGTAATGGCTAATGTACAGGATTTACTTGACTGAAAACTGTCCTCAAAGTCTAAACTGGACACGCCAATCCCTCATTATTGTCAGTGGAATGCAGTGTTCTTCCCTCCTGCAGTAGGCTTCTGGAATAATAGGTGAAGCATTCTTGAAGAGAGTCTACTTTCTCTCCTTTGTAAAGGGAGTCTGTGGCCAAGCATATAGTTGCAGAAATCTGAGATGTGAGTAAGAGGAATCCTATGACCCAGAATTAGGGAAAATGAGTGGAATCACGAGTAGTGTTGTGTTAAATAAACTGCTTAACTGCAAGTAATTGTTTTGAAGTTTCTGCTTTTCCTTCTAGAATAGTTTACTAAATGTTACCCATAAAACTAATTAATTACACACACACACCACAAGCCATGTCCGTGTTCCTAGTGTGTCCCAGAGCAAGAATCCAAGATAAAGCCTACATGGAACTGCGTGGCTGCGCTGTTGAATGCTGGCTGAGCCATACTGGCAAGGTGAATGCAGCTTCCTCAGTAAAAAGCACACTTTGGTCTTTGTGGCTTTATTTTAGTTCCTTTAGTAGAACAAAATCCATGGTAAAACTATAGAACTGATTGCTCTGGAGATGTGTGCTAGCACAGCTGCACTTCATCATTTTCCTGACTGGCTTCAGAGATTTCCAGGTTGGTCACTAAATCTAATGGATGATTCACATCCCATTCCTGTTGATAAGGTGACATTGTATGCAGTGTGCAGTGGACTTATAGCACCACAGACCCAATTCTGCATGGTGCCAGTGTGGGAGAAGGCTGCCTGTTCCCTCTTTGTGGTCAGTCAGCAAGTTCATTGCAAACATACCTTCAGCAGCCAATAGCTTATGTGTGAAAAAGGGCATACGAGACCGTGGAAAGGTGCAAAAGAGAAAAGTACAAAGAAAGGCAACACGGTTGTTTTAGCCATTATTTTGCCAGCCCAAAGCATCAGTCACAATGGGATCAGTGTTAACGCAGCCCCCACAATCTGTTATGTGTCTGCCAGAACAGAGATGACTTCCAGTGTCCCTTCTTTATATTTTTCAGATCAACTTTTTTAAGAAAGGAGCGGAGATGTTTTCCAAAAGATTGGACAGCTTTTTGACATCTGTTTCTGACATGGTTCAGAGGTGACATAATACTTTCATTGCTTTTTGTTTGTTCCTTTGAATTCTGAGTAATAGCACTGTAACCTTTTGCACGTAATAGATAGTGCCACTGTTTGTGACACAGGAGAGTGCTTCCGTGCTTGTGCTGCACTGTTGGATGTGCTTTGGTACAGCAGCAAGTGGAAAGGTGGGGGGATGTTTGTGCACATAAAGGAAAGTACCGTCAGTACACTGAGGAGTATTTTTACAGTGTAGCCAGGGAAGCATTCAGATGCTTTCCTATACCACAGTGTCTCTTCATGAACACAAAAGCATGACATTTGGGCTTGAAATGGGTTAATAGAATTAATATAATGAAGGGAAAGTGCATTCTGAATTAGAGGTATTTATACTTTTTGGCTCTTCTGTATTAATAATCACAGATTGTTATTACAGCAACCTTCTAAATAAGCATTTAGGACTCGTAGTGTTTGGTGCTGTAGCTACACAGGGTAATTAAAGCTCCTTGCCCTAGAGACAGAACTTATCACATCCAGGCTGGGCTGTGTCAGCTCACTGCGTTCAGCCTGCTTTAAGTACCTACTGCAGTAAACTGCCCCACTTTTGTGCTTCTGCTCTCGAGATCCTTTCTTCCTTGTTCCCTCTCTTTGTCATCGTCTGTTCTAGTGAAGATTGACTTTAGTTATAATTAAGTCCTCGTAAATGTTGTAAACTTTACATTTAAAACATCATCACATTTGAGAGAACACTCATCATTTATTTTAAATCAGCAGGAACACTGAACTGAACTCTTTGCTTTATAGCTTCATACCTTTCATACTGGAGTATATCCAAATCATTACTTACTCTGACTTGGTGGCATTTTAAATAATGCATTCTTGTTAATTTGAGAACAGTGCTATAAGTAATCTCCCTGTGTAGGAGACTGTCTTTCTCTAAATGATTTTTTATACCCTATAACTTTATGCTTATTTATGTCTCTTTCCGTGCTCAATTCTGAGTTAAATTCCTCTACATTCTGCATAGTGCTTGTACAATTTGGAGGATGGGCTTTCAGCTCCCTTGAAGTAGTGCCCTTCATTAAGAGCAGGCACGTTGCCTGTGTCTTACAGGCACGGGGAGAATCTCACCACTGGATCATCACTGTAGAATAATCACTTGTTGAAAAGTCTGGCATCTGTGTTCTAGATAAGACACGACACTGAATGGAAGCAAAAATAGACTGCTGTATTTGTCTGGGTCTGGTTTCGATGTTTTTCTGTTACGCAGCAAAGCTGGAAAGGGCAACTCAAATGTAACTGGTGCAGTTGTGTGACGTCTTTGGAAAACCCCAAAGAGGAGCTCACAGAATTGTGAATGGCTTTGTGCAGCTAAGCACTTACTGACACAGGACATGGTTTCATAACTAAAGGTTATGCAGCCACTGAAAAACGTGCTGCCCCCTCCTTTCCTCCTTTAGTGCTGGGGATCACAAGGCCTCCGTGAGTCAGCTCTGCTTGATAATCAAACTGAAAGCTTTTTGTAAGATTTGTTTTCCTTTGGAACAAGCTGAGGAGAGCCACTGCAGATAGAGAATTTCAGCACTGATATAGTCTTGAGTCTGTTTAAGTTGACTGTGAAACTGACTCTTCATATTTAGAAGTATATTAATCTATATAGTAAATACTGCTAGCAGTGTCAAAACACATTAGAAAGGATAAACTATTGGAATATTCTCACTAACCATTTGGGCTAGCTGCCACAAAAGTGTATATGGAATTGACAGGTTTTCCTACCTTCCTATCCTGAAGATAAGAAAGGTGAGCCTTAGGAAAAGGAACTCCAAAGATGCTGGGGCAGTTTTGTTTTTATGAAATACTGGCTCTGTACAGCCTGTATCACATACTCATGTACTCCAGAAGGGCAGCAAATAGGGGTAAAAGATGCTTAAAGCATAGGTGTCCAGTCTTAAATGCCTTCTAAGGTGAGCAGTGACAAAAACTCTTATCTTCCTACCCCATAAGTTTTCTTAATATCCTAGGAACCCACTCTAGGGAATCTCTTTTAGCAGCAGGAGTGGAGTAGATAATCTCCACAGGCCCCTTCCACCCCTTATGTTTCAGTGACTGTGATAATTTTGGTAAAGTTAAAAAAGAAATCAAACATTTACTGGTATTGTTTCTCTGGAAGTCCTAGGACAGCTGCTGCAGTGTGGCCCTTGAGAGGTGATCTCATCTGGTCACCTGCTGAGAGCAGGACCTGCTTGAGCAGAGTGCCCAAGGCTGTGTCCAGTTGAACTTTGAGTCGCTTTCTATCTCACATGTACAGTATCTTGCTACAGCTTGTGTCCATTGTCTTTCATCTAACACTGCACACCTCCAAGAAGGGCTGCTTCCATCTGCTTCCATCTGTCTCCATCTGCTTTATTCTCTATCACTAGGTTATTAAGCTAGCTCCTCTTCATCTTCATGTCATAAGGCTGGAAAACAATTGTACAGCCCTTTCTCATGTCACGTGCTCTGCTTTCCTGACTGTCTTGTTCTTTGTTTCTGATTTTCATGTGCTGGGGCACCAAAACTAGACACAGTGTCCTATGGGAGTCTCACAAACCACTGGATAGGTGGGAAATTATGACTTCAGTGAGCTGCTAACTGTACTATTGCTCATGCAGCCCAAGATGTAGCTGGCATTTTTTTTTTCCTTAGGAGCATGGTGCTGGTTTGTGTCGCAGGACCTTCGGTCCTTTGCTGAAATCTTTCTACTCAGATGCCTCCTGGTGTTTACTGTTGCATGGGGTTTCTCCATCCCAGACAGGACTTTGCCTTTGCTGAACTTCATGAGGTTCTCATTTGCCCATTGGGCAGCTTGCCAAGGTCCTCTTTATACATTTAAATGGATTCATATATAATCTCAGCTGATATTTTTTGTTCATCTTGGGTCATGGATGTTATCTGTATCCTGCTATGAACTGACTAATGGTGGCTCTGAATTTGTTTTGTTTTGTTTCTCAGCATACAGGGAGAGTTGGATGCCGAAGCTGAAAAAATGAGGATATCCCAGCAGGACTTAATTTCAGTTAATGAGTCTGTTTACACCCCAGACTCTGATGTAACTTCACCTGCTATCAATAGGAATCTCATCCAGAAGGCTGGCTACCTTAATCTTAGAAAGTAAGACAGTTGTTGCTGCCTGCTGCTTTCTGTAATTGCTGACTAGTTGCTTTGTTATTGGGTTTTTTAGGTCTTCAAGACTGCTCAGATAATGATGCTTTAGGTTCCTGAATCGCTGTGGTAGCTTTATCCTTCAACTCCTAAGTGTCTCTGTCACCTCCGAAAACGTGTTTGAGAAGCTTAAACCCAATTAGAGGCATTTGATACAATTTCCCCGAAAACAGAATTTTACTTCTGGTTGAATTTGCCTTCAGGGATGATTTTCTGTGATTAGCTGGGTAAAAGTTAGAAGCCTGTATGTCTGGGCTCAGATTGTTCCCAGTTCTTAGGGCTCAGGAAAACAAACTGTTTACAGAGAACAGCTATCTTTTGTATTTAACATAAGTTTTCACAAGCCACCTCCTTTGCATAAATACAAGTTTTATGGACCATACAAGTTAAATGTATGCCATACATAGAGTTACCTCTGCAGATTTTCCAAATAAAATCTTCCAGTACCTTTCAGAGGAGCTGTGTATACAGCAGCAAAGTTAGGGACATAGGGTAACCTGGTCTTTGTAACTGAAAAAAGAAGTTGATTTCTGTCTTATTTATAATATTCTTTTCTTGTTTTTCTTGTATTGGATACTTAGGATTTCTAGCAGCATTCTGAGTGCTGGGTTACAATATAACAGAAGGGATTTCATACAAGGCAGATAAGCTTTGAGATTCTGCAGAAGACGCTTACAGTGTCTCTGTTCCAAAATTGCTTGTGCTGCTCATCAGCTTGAAAATAAATACTTTTTAAAATTTTTTTTTAATCAAGCTTGATAGTATTTCATGTTAGCTACCCAGTGCTAACAACTCATGTATTCCATAACTAGGAGATACTGCAGAGAATCTTCTTACCTTGGGATGTTTAGAATTAGAAAGCCATATCCAGGCCGGATTGAGCAACTTGATCTGGTGGGAGATGTCCTATAGCAGGAGGGTTAGAACTAGATGATCTTAAACATCCCTTCCAACCTCAACCATTCTATGAGATTAATTCTTCAACTTAGATTAAGAATTAATCTCTGCTAGGAATAGGTGTTGATTTTACTTTTCATCATTAAAAATTTTGCACGCCTGAACATAAAGTTCAGGGTACCTTTGAAGTTTCTTTAGGTCACGGGGAGTCATTTTTAAATAGTAATGAGTTTTTATCATTGCATCTTCTTTTTAGTAAAACAGGGCTGGTGACTACAACTTGGGAAAGACTGTATTTCTTCACCCAAGGTGGCAACTTGATGTGTCAGCCGAGGGGAGCAGTAGCTGGAGGATTGATTCAGGACCTGGACAACTGCTCTGTTATGGCTGTGGACTGCGAAGACAGAAGATACTGCTTTCAGATCACTACTCCTACAGGCAAAACGTATGAGAGACAGGTTCTATTGAGGACAGCCAGTCACACCTGCCTGTTCAGATATTGTTTCATGTAAAACTTGCTTGCTGTAATAGCAAGCCTTTCTGGGTTTCTAGAAAGTTGTTAACTAAGAGCGTGTTCATTCCCGTCTTCCCCAACAAGTGTCTGAAGGGCAAAGGCAGCATCCTTTAGCTGCAGCCTGTTTGTGACTTTTGTTCCTTTAAAAATTAATGGAGACATGGTCTGTTGACTCTGTAAGACTGGGAGTCCTTCTGTCCACTGCTAGCACTGATACAGTGTGTTTGAATTCTAGGGGTATAACTCTTCAAGCAGAAAGCAGGAAGGAATACGAGGAGGTAAAAATATTGTCTAAATGTTGTCATTCTTGTATGAATGTGAGCGTGAAGTGTTCAGCTTTCATTTTTTGCCTTCTAGTGGATTTGTGCCATCAACAACATCTCCAGACAGATCTATCTCACCGACAATCCAGAGGTGGGAGATTGTTGCCATTTTTCAGTCCATTCCTTACCATTTGCTTTACTGTTGTTCATTACGTGACAGTGCATCCAATGTTGCTCTGTTCTGTTTTGTTTTCCTAGGCAGCCGCAATCAAGTTAAATCAGACAGCCCTACAGGCAGTGACTCCCATTACTAGCTTTGCAAAAAAACATGAAGCTCACCATCCCAGGTACTGCACTCACTTTCATGGACATGAGACTGCTGCCTGCTCAGTCACACTCCTTTCATGTGGCAGCAGTCACCCAGGAGAGGGTCCTGTCTAGTCCCTGCCTTTACTATCTTATGTGTTCCAGCAAGTTCTTTCTTTCTGAAGCTACCTGCTGAAAGCCAGAAGAGATGCAAAGTGTCAAGGGTAACTTATTGTTCCACAGCACAGTAAAGGAACAACTTGTGATGTTGATAATACAGCAGAGCTCCCATTGTACACTGAAATATTCTTGCACATTATCTCAACTAATTCCTGTCAGTCCGTCACAGGAGGTTGCCTCACTGTGCTGTCAAAATAATTACTGTTGTTCTCATGTGCTCATTCAAGTCAGTCAGTCAGTCTTTCAAGAAGATGCAGGAAGAGATCTGTATGTGACACTTCTTAATTATCGCATTGCTTGTGGCCATAAAAGATCTCAAAGACTGGCCAGGATTCGCCTGTTCAGAAATAAGTCCGGGTCTCTGCTCTTTGAACTGGTCACCAGACTGCAAATATGGCCACCAGAGGGCAGGGAGGCAAACAGCAGCATGTTCCTGGCAGCCAGTCCACATACAGTTGATCTGCACTAGAGTTTAATATACCAACAATTTATTTGTTTCTAAATAATTGTAGCTATAAAAAATAGGACAGATTTTACATTAACCTCAGTAATACTCGTTTATGTCAATGAATACTGCTTCAATCCACTTTGGATCTTGGGATAATCTTGTCCCCCTTCCAGAGCACAGATGTGGCGCTGATTAATTTTTTTTTTTTTTCCCTTTTTAATTTTAGCCAGAATGTAAAGAATACAGACAATGGTAAAACAACTCCCAGTGAATCAGCTGGCATTCAGGACTCCACGCAACTTATTGCTCTTGGAACACCGATTCAGTTTGATATTGTACTGCCTGCCACAGAATTCCTGGACCAGAATAGAGGTGGCAGGTAAGGTCAGATGGTGATTTCTCACGTTAGCAGAGTGATTTTTGGAGGGGAGTATCAGGTGTTACAGCATTTGTATGTGGTGACCAGAGTCTATCATGATAGTTTCCATTCTTCTTTCACAGGCGTGCAAACCCATTTGGGGAGTCTGAAGATGGCAGCAAAGATGAGGAGGAAGGTCAGTGCTTCATTTTCCCAGATAAAAGCAGCCATGATCTCAGGCTTAATTCAGCCCTCTCCAGTGTCTCTTAATGAAAGCACGTGGCATCATGGAGCAGGAGCAGCAACCCATAGTATAGTTAAAGCTGGCTGTGTTTCAGAAGCCTGTCTGTTAAATATCGCTGCCTGTGAATCCACTTTCCTCTTCGACAGTCCAAGCTGTATTGCAAATTAGGTTTATTTCAAAAGTTTACAGGCAAAAAGATTTGGTCTCCTTAGATCTGCTGGCCCATTGCAAAGTAGGATGGCTCACAGAGGGGCTATGAGAAGCAGGCACCTTTACACCATCAGCAGCAGCAGCACCTTGAGCCGCTGCAGGACATGGCAGTGTGCAATGCCCGGTGCCTGCCGTGTCTCAGCTGGATTGCCATAGCACAGCTGAAGTGTAGCATTCTTTGTGATGCTGCCACTTGAGGCAGCTTAAAACTGGGTCAGAGCAGCACCTGGCACGTAGAAGGCAACCACCACCCACGTGTTTATATGTTTATCTCTGTTTTTCCAAGGGGAAAGAAAGTGACTCCATGGATATTTCCAACTACTAGGAAATGGAAGCAGCACATGAGAGAAGTTATGCCTTTTATCTTCCAGATTCACTCTTGCAGCAGATGTTCGTCGTTCGGTTTTTAGGATCCATGGCTGTTCAGTCAGACAACACAAGCGAGGTGATTTATGAAGCCATGAGACAAGTGTTAGCTGCTCGTGCGATCCATAACATATTCCGTATGACTGAGTCTCATCTCATGGTCACCAGCAAGAACCTGAGGTACTGCAAAATTGTCATTACTTATCCCATGTCAGTATGCTGTTTTATTCATGAAACTTGGGATGAGGATTTTCTCCCTCTCCAAGAAATGCACCTTCACGGGAGAGAGACCCTGAGATTGACTTCACTTAAAAGAATATCCTCCTGTCTTCAGTTCTAAAAACATCCTGCCAAAATGTAGAGGGGGCAGTGGGGCTGTAAAATCCTACGAATACACTGGGGAAAAAAAAAAGCATTGAAAGATTCTCTTACCTTACATCTAGTAACAGCAGAAGAGCAATGCTCTGTCCTGTTGGCAGTAGTGTCACCGTAGAGTATGTTTGGACAAGATTTCAACTGGAGCACATGTTCATAGCACACATACAGCATTAGCTTCTGCCCACTGGATGCTCACCAAACTGGTGATTCCAAAGGTCGATGTGACCAACACGTTGTACAGCTGGGAGTTGGTCTAGAGTTATTCTTTGCCATTGGCTGACTTGAAATCACAATAAAATATTTGATTCCATGCATGTTTCCTCACCAGTAAAACTGATACACTGATTGCCTTATAATTATAAAGCACCTTGATGTTACTGATAAGAATTGCTCTAAAAACATCTACTTTTTTTTCCCCTACACGTAATTACAGATTAATAGATCCTCAAACGCAAGTTACGCGAGCCAGTGTAAGTAACTTTGTTTTGAATCTGCTTTTCTATCAGAGCATTGAATGCTTAGGCTCATGAGCCTGAGCTCTTGACCACGCCAGCTACATGCTGATTAAAAAAGGCTTTTATTACAATTTTCCAGTTTGAACTTGCCACTGTGACTCAGTTTGCTGCTCATCAGGATAACAAGAGACTCATTGGTTTTGTGGTCCACCTCCGTGAGACCCCAGGAGAAGAATCCATGAGTGCATATGTTTTTGAGAGCAACACAGAGGGAGAAAAGGTTTGCATAATGTTTGTTAAAATACTTTGTTTCTATGCAGTACTACAGTGAAGTAGTATTCTGCCTCTCCTTTTACACCCCTATTTAAGTTTGCACTGATACTTCTGTTTTAATCCTGATTAAGCAGCAAAACCAATAACAAAAACCTGAACTTTACGCACATCTCTGATTTCAGATCTGCTATGCCATTAGCTTGGGAAAAGAAATTGCAGAGGCCCAGAAGGTAAGCATATCGATTCCTCACAGACATGCTTGTTTTGCTGCATGTTTTTCTGCTTTTTCCACCCATTACTGTTTCATTTCGAAGTTAGAACTCCCATTCTTTTCTCCTTTAGGGTGGGAAAAAAAACAACAACCACAAAGGTTTTCCATTTAAAATAGATGGTAATGTTACCCAGCCTGTTGTATGAACACATTCATGTGAAGATATGACACCACTGCAGTAACATTTCCTGCATGTTTTCACCATTGCAACTGTAGAACAAGTTGGGGGAATGAGCTTTTAGTCACGTGCAGTAAGCACACTAAATAAGAACTGGGGTTTTGTTTTTAAAGTTTTTTCTCCTTGTTTTTCAGTAATTATAGCAGTGGCAGGTAAGAAAAGCATGATAAGGCTCAGAATAATGACATTTTAACTTACCTAGGAGGTGTTCTGCTGAAGGGATTAGGTTTCAAAACCTTAAGCCACAATTATTCCCAATAAAACCTTTATGTTAAATGTTGTCAAAAGGAAAAGAAAAAAAAAAAACTATAAAAACCTCAAGTTGCAAAGCATTAACATGTGCTGGAGAAAAGGTGTTCCTCTAAAAGATTGCTTTTGCCTACTGAACTTTTGTTTTCCTTCAGGACCCAGAAGCATTAGCTCAGCTGATGAAGTCTGTGCCCTTCACAAATGATGGGAAGTTTGTGCTGCTGAACGATCAGTCAGAAGAGGATGGAGCCACACGTGAAGGAGAGGAGTCAGAAGCATGAAGAACTCTTGTCGTTTCCTCCAGCCTGTATGGAAGCAAGGAGAAGCTGGGAGGCTGTCCAAGAATCTCTGTTTTTAAATGATCTGCGCACACGTGAGGCCACGGCTTCTGGCACCTGCTAGGGGGATGGCAGCATCTTTGCAGAGGTTCCTCGGGCTTTGCAGTGAACAACAGCAAAACTTTGGCCTTTGGAAATTTTTGCATTTGTGAATGTGTAGTGCAGAGGTGGGCCTGGGACACTGGCAATCTTAGGCAATGTTCCAGCATGAGCCCCTTGCTGCTGGCAGCTCAGACGGCACAGCTGTCAGCCACAAAGGGTTAACGTCACTTCCGCAGGCTCACGGGGAGCAGCCTTCACTGCTGCTGGAATGAGCACGAGTTGTAAGCTGTCAGCTCCTTTAGGAAATGCATCAGGCCTAACTTCTTCCTGTAGTCGGTTTTTATAGTTTGCATGATTATGTGCATCTGAATGAAGGTTTAAAATGCACTATTTACTTTATTTTCAGATGAAGTTATTTTTAGTCTAGTTTTAAGCGTAACAAGATTTATCTTTTGTGCTAGCCTATTTACAGAGCAATTTGTTAAACACTAAATTTTTTCCTATTAATATAATCTATTTTTATATTGCGCCTGGAATAAGCTTACAAAACAAATCTAAGTGCCTACTCTTACCTTTACGGGGACCGCATTCACATTCCATCATTTAATAACGGGCAGAATGTACCCCCTTGGTTTACTGCTCTAAGTACATGTGGACATCAGAGGCAGTCAGCAGTGGGGCACAGTGGCCAAGCGCGGTTTTTTCTGTGGTTAGGGATCTTAAAATTAAGAGAAATTGTGGAGACAACTTGTAGGACAAGTAATTTTATAATAAAGAGTTCTTTGTATTCTTAACATGACAGTGGCATGCAGCATTGGAGCCTACCAGCAATCTTCAGTTTTCCAAAGCTGAGCAATAAAACGCTAGCAGGCTGCAGCACAAGGACTAGTTTCACTGCACATTCCTGACATTAGAAGCCATACATACCAGCTAAGAAGTTTAGATTTTCTTTCTCCTTCCAGCTTAACCTGAAGGCATGAGAAGCTGTACTTGGCAAGAACAAATAAATGGGAGTTACTGAAGAGAGAGGTGGGGGAGGCCGTATGGGGCATGGTTTATAGTAGTGAAGATGGAACAAACAGCTGAAAATTTGCAGCTGAATTTGACTCATCTCAAGCACTTCATAGGAATGTAGGTTTTCTGTAAGCAATCTGTGCTGAGTACAGCTTGCAGTGTTTGACATGTAATAAATTCATTGAGCTGGTTTGCTGACTGTAAGAACCGTGGAAGAAAACTGCGGTAACTGACACAAGCATTCCTTCCTCAATAAAAGTTGAAGCTGTCTTATTAAAGAAATTAAACCCTCCTGCAGTTCTGTTACTGAAGACACTAAGAGTGAGGTTCTGAAAATTACATTTATTAACAAGTTTTATGTACATTAGGTACTCTACTCACACACCAAAGAGACTGAGGTAACAAAATACCCTTCTGTACAGTGAGTTAGGAAACATGGTTACATTTGGTCCTTTGTACCTGAGAAGCTGAAAATAGCTGTTGTTGACAGACATCCGATGAAAACTCAAATTTACTTCCAATTACAGACTTCATTAGGACATCTAGAACCTACCCTCCAAGCAAAGCAACCCAGACATAACCCAGTGAAGCACAGGGCTGCTGGGACCAGCACCCTCTACACCACCAGTGACCAACACCTTTTGACCTCAGGGCGAATGTGACTCTGGGCATCAGCTGTGCTCTGCATCCCCTGTGCAGCCCTATGGCTTATGGCATAAAAGGGCTCCGCTCCGTCACAAACAGGCTGCAAGGCCACCAGGGGAGCCGCTGCCACCACTTCTGCCCCCAGCAGCCCTGGCCCAGGACAAAGCACGCAGGGGCTGCGGTGGCAGCTGCCTCCTCAGGAAGGCAGACTCCTTCAGCCTGTTCCGTGCCTGCCTTGAAGGAAAATAATAGAGATTCATTTTACATCCCTGCAGCAAACTTAATCATCTCCCCTTTCCTTCATCACCTCTGGGAATTTCCAGTGAGCAGCAAAGTTCCATTTCGTTTAGAGAATTTTTTTATTTTTTTCTTTTTAGATCCATCCTCATCTCCAGCCAACCCACTGGGTTCCATTTTGTTCCTATAATCAGAGCAGGAGGGTAAAGGCAATGAAAATAGCACCACAAGAATTCTGCACCCTTTCCAGGTAGTTGGGCAGGGGCTGGGGGGAGAATTTGATGTGACTCATTGACATAGGAGCACCATCCCAAACCAGGACCCACCTCGTTCATATTTCAGGTAACAAAAGCTTTCTGCATATATATGCTGCTACATGACAATAAAATGTAACTATAATAAACTACAATCCTCTATTAGCAAGAATAGCTCTATTATCACTGCACGTATTCATAGGAATGTATATACTTTTGCCACACAGAGTATACATTCAGGTCCCACCGTCCATAGGGGTTCTATAAAAATAGGCTTTTGTCTTTCCTGTAGAATTTCCATCACCAGAATGACACGAGTTGGTTCAGCACACACAACGAACTGCAGAGTGTTACTTAGCTGAGATCCCATCAGTCCAAAAATCATAGAAGGGAAAATACAAATGTGGACTTTAATAATTAGAGCACAGGTCATGGCTTGACTGCATCTATCTACCTAGCACATCCATCCTGAAGGAAAACAAATGCTCTGCATGGTTCTGCCATTGCTAGAGAACAACTGGAGCTTACATGACTTGAGATGAGACAAGGATATGGAAATGCATACGTTCCTACTGCAACATGATGGCAATCAGCAGAAGCACTGAGACTGCTGTTCTCAGCAATCCTACTCCAACTGCTCAGTGCGGGCACAACTTAGTCAAAAAAGAAAGTGCACGTAAACTATGACCAAAAAAAAAAAAGCAAAATGAAGCAGTGCAGAATTAGTTAGGGCAGTCTCCGCAGTTTTAACAAAAATATGAACAAGGCCAGCTGATTTAAACAGCTTACAAAGCTTCTGTGTCAAGTTTTCAGAACCAATGAAAGGACTTTCTTATCAGTCCACTCTGTCCAGTTGCAACCAAAACGTTCGCCCCAGTTCTCTAAATGCTGAACTCACTGGCAGGAAAGGATGAATCAAAGCCTGCCAGGAATTGTCTCAGCCAACCCACGGCCAAAGAGCGAGCGGGTGGAACAATCTGAGCCATTTGTATTAAAACATCACCTTTTTTCTAATTAGAGGAGATGAAAAAGACTGTCAATTAAATACAGTTAAGAAGGCCAAAAAAACAAAAAATTATTCTCAGACTGACTAAAGTAGTTTATTCTAGCTAGTAAAACCTCAAAGTGTTTTATATTCCAGGAGATTAAAACACAACTGAGTCTTTCAATGGAAGTGGAATTCAGAATTCACTGTTAAGCTAACTCGAGCTACTTACGTCAGGAATCTGAGCAACTCTTGCACAATCTAAGAACCTCTGCTCACAGGCATTAACAGATGTTAGATTTTACACAGAGTTCTCACAGTGTTCAGCAGCTTCTGAAGCCTGCAGTGCAATTATTGTTAATAATCAGGAAACTAAGACTGTATTAACGACACAGAGTGCAATGGACCTACAAAGGCTGAGAAAGACAGGGTTGAGGCTGAAACTTGCAGTTAGGCACAACATATTCATGAAGTGTAAGATCACTTAATAGTCACAGACACCCATCACACAGTGTCTGGTCATGGAAGGAAGAGCTGATTGTGGTTCTGTCTTGGCTCCTGATTTCCTTACTTCTGTGGATGCAAATTAGACTTTCAGTATGAAGTGAAAAAATAATTTATTACATTAATTTTTCTGCTTTTCCCTTTCTCTAATATGGGAGGAAAAAGGAACAGGGGAAGATAAATGCCTGGCAGGACCCTGATTCCAGAGTGAAAATAACATGCTAATAATACAGTTTCATAGAAAAAACAAAACAAAAAACACACATTCATGAGAACTGCCATTTTGTGTAATAGCTTTAACATACATTCACAACCTACACTGTTACAGCTACAGTGTAATTTGTGACTACATCAAATACAAAAGGAGCATAAACATCTGGACAACAGATAAGCAACGCATCTTCCTTCGATTTTCTTCTTCTGGTTGATGAGATGCACGGGTCTTTTTTTTTTATAAATGTTTTGTTAGAGATGCAAGCAAGCATCTAAAAATTAAAGATTTTTTTCTTAGATATGCACAACTGTAATTTAAAATAATTACTTCCAAGCTATATTTTATGTAGTTATTTTTCAATCTAGAGAAAGTGCAGTTAGTAACGTAAATAAATAACTCCTGAAAAATAGAAGTTTCTATAGGGAAAACAAACAAACACAGACCTAGCCCAACTGGGTGCTAGTATACTATTGTACATTTTCGGCTAGGTTTAATAGAAAAAGTCAAATGAAGAGCTTTCACCACTCCAAAGTGTTAGAGACAGTTATTCGAGTAAGTAATTATCACCCCCTACCAGCCACATCATTTCACAACAGGATCTGCAGGCGTAGAGTTGGAAAGATCTCCATTGCTTGCTTTAACAGATTCTTCTATAAAAATAGAAATCGGAGACATGGATTGCAGTTAACATTTGACTAAAGGCAGTAAGAACAAGATCTTAGCCTAAGTACAGCATGCTGATGTCACAAAACATCTGATACACTGTAACCACGTATGCTAACTGCCCTTGCAGCACAAAGGATCCCTGCCCTATGGAGAAACCCGTGTGTGAGGTGAGAAGTACAAGTAACTCCTGTCCTACAAATGTTCTCCTGAAGAAGCCAAGGCAGTATATCTGGTGTCACCACAACACTCTGAGATGGCTTTTTGAGTAGGACAGTTACTTGATAAACTCCACAAATATAAAGTATGAATCCACACTGAAGACCTCCTTCTTAGCAAACTGCTTTGGCTCAGTGATCTGGGAGGTAACCATGATTTACATCACTGTCAAAACTACAGAGAAAAACTACTTGCCAATTCCATTCTTTAACATACAACTACAGTCAGCCGTGAGAGACCCAAAACTCTAACCAACTTGTGACTGAACTGCATTTCTACATCTTACTCCTCTCATTTCTTGGAGAATAGTTTTCCTATACACAGGAAAGTTTCCCATTACTCATGAAGGAACGTACGTGGGCATGCACACAACTTGTCAAATTCCCATGATGCCCAAGTCAAGAGACCATAGCACAGATGGAGATCTCACCCTCTGAATGTAACTCGATGGTAGACCAAAACACTTTATAAACATTAAACACACAGAACTCATGCATGCAGTATTTGCATTATCTGTCTACATAAAGTGAAAAATAGCTACCAAATGACAACTGAGAAAACTAGTTTATATTTCACATCAGCAAAGGTTTTGCAGAAAAGGCTGTCATTAACAAAAATCAGGAATTAAGTGGGTAAGTATAATGCTGAAGTCACTGAATTTAATATTACTGCAAGTGTGCAGTTCTCCCTGCCTTCAAGTTTTGTTCTCAGAAATCCAGTTTGAAGTTTCACTTTTCCAAAGAAGGTCTCAGTGTGGTGCTCTCAACTCCTTAATTATCCTCAACCCTATAAAACTCCCTCAGGAATACTGATTCAACCCAATAGCAAGGAAGTGGCTATGGAAGAAAGCATTTGCCCTATGAAACAGACCCTCAAGAATCAAAGCACTCCATATGCACTCACCTTCTCTCTCTTTCTTTTCCTGGTTTTCTTCTGCTGCAGTTTTATCTGCTCTGAAAAATATTCTTGCACTACTTAACGAAAAATAAAGGAGTTCAAATTCCTAAATAAAAAGATACAGAAGAGGAGTGTCAGTGTATCACAAGAATGAATTCACATACAAATCAGTGTGACTTTTCAGAAGCATCAAAAGCAATTAGATGTTGGTATCAAAATCATTTCCCACTCATACCCCACTTACACCCATCTTATAGGGCACGAGTCAGCCAGAAACTTGAAAGGATAACTTAAGTACAGCAGCATCACTGCCATATGTACGCTACTGAGGCCGTGTGAGGTTTGCAGCCACAGTGAAAATGTGGAACTGTTTGCCCACAGAAGCAAAGCCCAAGCAACCTATAATTTAAACAGCTGCATGCTCAATCAGTTACTGAACAAGCAATAACTATTCATAAACAAACACCTGCAGATGTGTCCCACAGCCCCCTCAAATCAAAAGCAAAGGGGAGAGAGAGGAGGCATTTACACCTCAGTCGAACCTAAACATTCAAACACATCTTTCTTCTTCTGCTTGACAGCTGGTGTGCATCAAATGAACTCAGAGAATTCACACCCAAGAAATTTGGTTCATGGTGTTTCTTGTAACAAAGATTTCCCTACAACATTTTCTCCTACCTGAACGCTAAGGTTTCAGTTGTGTTAAGAGTTCTGCCTAGCAGACAAAGACTTCTAGCCAACCACCTTGAACTCCTGACTCACACAAATATCACAAATGCTTATGACACTGTGGCCTTCCAATATCTGAAGGGAATGTACAAACAGCAGGGGTTCGACTGTTATGAGAGTGGATAGTGATGGAACAAGGGGGAATGGTTTTAAACTGAGACAGAGAAGGTTAGGTTAGGTTATATTAGGAGAAAGTTTTTCACACACAGGGTGGTGACGCACTGGAACAGGTTGCCCAAGGAGGCTGTGGATGCCCCATCCCTGCAGGCATTCAAGGCCAGGCTGGATGTGGCTCTGGGCAGCCTGGTCTGGTGGTTGGTGACCCTGCACATAGCAGGGGGTTTGAAACTAGGTGATCACAGAATCACAGAATTGTAGGGGTTGGAAGGGACCTCCAGAGATCATCGAGTCCAACCCCCCTGCCAAAGCAGGTTCCCTACACCAGGTCGCACAGGTAGGCATCCAGGCAGGTCTTGAACATCTCCAGAGAAGGAGACTCCACCACCTCCCTGGGCAGCCTGTTCCAGTGCTCCGTCACCCTCACTGTAAAGAAGTTCTTGCGCATGTTTGTGCGGAACTTCCTATGCTGCAGTTTCCAGCCGTTTCCCCTTGTCCTGTCTCCACTCACCACTGAAAACAGTCTGGCCTCGCCATTCTGCCCCCCACACCTTAGATATTTATAGACCTGGATCAGGTCCCCTCTCAGTCTTCTCTTCCCAAGGCTGAACAGACCCAGTTCACTCAGCCTTTCCTCATAGGAGAGATGCTCCAGGCCCTTCACCATCTTCGTGGCCCTCCGCTGGACTCTTTCCAAGAGATCCTTGTCTTGTGATCATTGTGGTCCTTTTCAACCCAGGCCATTCTATGATTCTATGCCATCCCCTTCAGACAGCACACCACCTGAGTCTTCATGCTCATTTTTTGCATTTTTTTGCTAGGCAATGCTTTATGCTGTCTCAGTGTTATTCATTCCTGATAAGCTCCTTCACAAAATAGCTACCAGAACTGCACTGACACAGAACAGAAGCAGACCCGTGCTCTACCTGTAAGCAAACTTCCAGTCGCTTGTGGGTGAGGTTCATAGTTTGTAGCAGTTTTTCATCTTGATTAATTGACTGCACGTTCTGTTGCTTAGCTACTGCTCTGATTTCCTTCACATACTTCTCTCGAACAGACTGGAACCAGTGCAGCGAATCAAACTCCTGGTACTGATCCAACAGCTTCAGAATGTAAGCCACACCTACGGTCATTAACAAAATATGTGCCAAAGTCAACTTGCAATTTATAAAACATTTTGTGAGTGTTATTAATGGATCAGTTTAAGTCAATAATTCTCATGCAATTAGAATTCAAACTGCAATTGATTTTAAATTAAATCTAATGGGAAGAAAGTCATAATAAAGAATATCCAAAGATTTGTACAAACTCTAATCTACTGCCTGCAGCTTCTAAAGAAATCAGGGAGTACCAATGTATGACCAAACCACCTGCTGTCAGAACTAATTATTCCACGCTAAAGAGATTCTGAGCCAGACAGCCCACAAATCCATTGTGCTGGAGCCAAGGCAGTCCAAATTTAAATTAAGGGAAATGGGAACTGACAGAATTAGAAAACTTTTCCTGCAAACGTCAGTTATACTTGCTTACCTGAAGACCCATCAGCATGATGCTGAAACTTACCCATTGCAAACCCATCATCAGTGAAGGCTGCCCCACTTTTGTTCTTCTTGTTCAATTTCTCCTTGCAACTGATTGAATGCTCTACAAAATTGAGGGTCTGAAAAAGTGAAAAGCTTGGAATCATCAGGAGATTTAACAGTATTATAAAATTTAAAAAAGATAATCACATGTCATTAGATACAGAAGTAGCTGACCAAAACGTCCAAAACTATGACATTTTTGCCTCCCATCATTAGGCATTTTTGTATGAAAAGCCCCCAAAAACCTAGAAAAAGGACAAGCTTAGATTTTGGGAAACATTTGCATATGCACACATAAAATACTTTCGAGTTTAACTGCACTGAAACACATTTTAAATGTAAAATGGACAGCATTTTCCTGAACTGTACTTATGAGAAGGAAATCCCACATATGGGAAGGAAAAAAAAAGAAAGAAGTTTGGGTCTTAACCTTTTCCCATCTCTCATTTCTATCACCATGATGAACTCATCCTCTCACAGTTGAAAATTTGCAACGCTGCCATTTGAAAATTAGTTTCTTAATTGGTGCCCTTGTTTCAGCTGGAGTAGAATTAGTTTTCTTCCTAGTAGCAACTATGGTGCTGTGTTCTGGATTTACGATATGAATAATGCTGATAACACACCAATGTAGCTGTTGCTGAACAGTGCCCAGTACTTTTTGGCTTCTTACACTGCCAGAAAGGAGCTGGAGGTGCAAAAGGAGTCAGGACAGCTGATCCAGAATGACCAAAGGGATATCCCACACCACATGGCATTGTGCTCAGCAAGAGGAGGGAGACGTATTTGAAGTGATACTATTTGTCTTTCCAAAAAACTGTTATGCGTGATGAGCCCTGCTTTTCTAGAGGTGGCTGAGTATCTACTTGCCACTGGAAGCAGTGAACAAATCCCTTGTTTTCTTTGCTTTTGTGCACAGCTTTTGCTCTACCTACTGAAATGTCTTTGGCTCAGTCAATGAGTTCTCACACTTTTACCTTTGCAATTCTCTCTTCTACGCCATCGTGTGGGGAGGAAGCAAGCAGCTGCGTGGCACTGAGCTGCCTGGCACTGAGCTGCCTGGCAGGGTAAAACCACAACAAATAGGATGTCATGCCATGAAGTGAAGCTGTTAAGACCACTTAGGCCTTCAAGCTGAACTGCATCCATTCAGTTCAGCTTGACTCACAAGAAAACTCATTAACAAAGGCAAGTCTAATTGCAGTAGAAAGGGACACGGTCTTACTGAAGAAATTTCTGAAGTTACTTTTTGAGTGCTAACTGTGTGTAAAGCTAAGAAACACAAGGCTATGGATGAATGCTAACAAAGCCGTGCTTGAAGCAATTCCATTCACAATCAGGAACAGGTTGCCCAAGGAGGCTGTGGATGCCCCATCCCTGCAGGCATTCAAGGCCAGGCTGGATGTGGCTTTGGGCAGCCTAGTCTGGTGGTTGGAGAACCTGCACATAGCAGGGGGATTGAAATTAGATGATCATTGTGGCTCTTTTCAACCCAGGCCATTCTGTGGTGCTATGAAAAAAGCATAACGTGATCATCAAACCTGTACTCTTTCTTTTTTCTTTTTTTTTTCTTCCCCCGAAGTGCTGGTACACCCAGTAACACTACTCACCAGTGGGGGAACAATAATGTAGAAGTTCCTCAAATGCATATTCTTTGGACTGCGGAATTCAGGAGCAAATACATCCACAAGCATTTTAAAGTACTCTGTTCCTTCTGCAAAGTTACGGGTGAGGTCACTAAGGACAGAATCCAATTGCCTGCAAAGGACAAGCAATGTGTTACCTGCTTTCTCTGAGAAGTTTCTTTATTTAAGTAAAGTCCCACTCTTCATCCTTTGGCCACACCTACAACCCAACATTCCAACCTGATCCCAAGATTACAACCCGCCTCTACAGCCACCTTCCATCATATAGTCTGATTTTATTTCCACAAAAACATCCCATAGAATAATTGCTTATTTTCCCCTAAGGCCCTAAATATCCAAGAAGCAGACGTCACATGCAGTGAGAAATACCTGTTAGCCATCAAATCAAATATATTATCAAGAAACCACGTTCTGAAACAGGACTACAAGTGACACTTCATATTCTTTTTTTTTGTTTTGAAAGAGTATACTTCATTTACTCTACTTTCAGCAAACATTTTTGCACAAAATTAGTTCAACTTAACACACACAGAAGCAACCAACAGTTGCACTTGGAGCTTTAGAATTAAAACCCTTTCCTCTCAACCCTGGCCAAGACCCGAAAGTTGATGTTAGGGTACCTCGCTGCTTTCTGAGTTTCTTCTGAGAGTCCTTCTTCTTTCACCAGCTCTTCAAAATTAACAATATCTTCCAGATCAGGAACAAACCTGAAAACTTACTGTTTGTTAGCATTACATTCAACTGGTTACATTCACTGGAGCATATACCATAACTTATAATAAAATTAAAATCGTCTGGGCTCAAACTACTTTAAATGATATCATTTCTGCCATACTCCTACCTGAGTGCCATTAAGCCCACTTCTCAACTCACACAAAGTTGTTTATACTTCTGCTTTTACCAGGCTACCATCTAGTCCTTGCCCTAGGTAACTACAAATTTACTAATATTTGCAAGAAATCTATTTCTTGGTACATATGGTCACTAGTTTTCAATGACCTGATACAAGCACACAACTCTATGGAAAGAAGCATCAAAGAAACATTAACTTCAATTTTAAATTCCTCATGTCTAGCTCAAATTTTCCTTTAACGTACCCTCTTGAAGTAATTAGTATCAGTATCATAGGTTGAAAATCACAAGGTTGGAAAGGACCTACAAGATCATCTAGTCCAACCATCCTCCCATTACCACTGCTACCACAAACTAACCCATATCTCATAGCTCCTCATCCAGGCACCTCTTTAACACTGCCAGGGTCGGTGACTCCATCACCTCCCTGGGCAGCCATTCCAGTGCCTGACACTCTCTGAGAGAAAAAGTTTTTCCTCATGTCCAACCTAAACCTCCTCTGGTACAACTTGCAGCCATAAGTCAGTAATTACTGCTGTTTTTGGTTTTTGTTTTTTAACTGTAGTTAATACTGACTTAATTAACAACTAATGACTTACATGTACAATTAACTCCTTCACAGTGTATTTCCATGTAATTTTGAGGGCTCTTAGGCATCTTATGACAATGACTGACCAAGTCTGAGTTCAGGCTCTATTTCTGATAATTGCACTTCAAGAAAGGCATAAAAATGGACTTCTTAAAAGTATCATGTAATCACATATTTATGGCAGATGGGTGAGAACTTTTCCAAAGAACATCAGCAAAAATAGGAAGAAAAAAACCCAGAAGTACCTAATTGCACTGCTGCAGCAGTGAAGACCACCAGATCTTATCATTCGTACGTAGCCCATAGCATTGCCTTCAAAAACAAGAGGAAAAAAAAAACAGGGAAAGAATTAATCTTTATTTAAAGAGAGAGACATAAACATACACCTACTTCAGAATTCCTACAATATCTGAAATGTAAGTTGCCACATGGTCTCAACAAAGAAATTGCTTTAAAAATCAAGCAAAATAAAATATTACACTGAAAACCAATGTCAATAGTCTGTCCAGAGGATTAAAACCCAAATCCATAATCTAGCTGTGTTGAGTTCACTTGCATGACAGCCTAAGGGCCAAATTCTCTCCATCAGGCACATTAAACACCTGCAAGTTCTCATCAGTCCTACATATCAACAGTATCCATGGCCAAAAATGCTATCACAGTGTCAAGCGTGACTTAAAGTTACTTCACTGGATACACAGCCTCTGCCTGAAAAGCACAAGAAGGTTTGGCTTCCTTTTCTGGGAAATACACTCAACCTGGATAGAAGTCATTTCCATAACAAAGAGGAAAACCTAAAGGAAACAGGCTTCTGTGCAAGCTGTCTTAATCTAAAATGTGTCAACACGCAAGACCCATTCTTGTGTAATTAGATGAGACTATTTATTCTCCCAGGCTACAGGAGAAGTCCATTCCATCTGACTAGAGTTGTATTTAGATTTTAGCTTGTGCTAAGAGTTCAGTTACTAGACAATGAAGTCTAGAATTTCCATTTTCTAACATTTATAACACTGTCTTAGATAACATTTCATACCGATTTGACTTATGAGTTGTCTGAACTGGTCAAGGTAGCTCTGGCCATCTGGAGTTATTCCAAGTTTTCTGATGCCTCGGTTGAATTTATCTGCTCTTTCAAACGGATACTAGAAAAATATATTAATTTGTAAAGAACTGTCAGAGTTGGCTCTCTGTAAAAAGCCTATTTTTCCGATCACATCAATACATTCGTATTTACAGTGTATTCCATTCTCACACCACAGCTTCAGCTTAGTTGTTTATTTTTTAATTATATGCATTGCCCATCCCTAACAGTTTGCAAAAATCATCTGACTGAATCACTTTTGTAATCTGGAGAATGGAGCAGAATCATTGCTGTGAATATGAAAGTATTCCTAGAAGAAATAAGCATCCAACATGCAAAGAGCCCGACAGCATATTTTACTGAAGTATGTCACGTTCATAGTTTAAGAAATCAGTCTTTCAGCATAGAAAATTATACTCCAGTACCCAAATCTTAACATATTTGAATAAATGCTATGTCTTCACATCACCTTGGATTCTGACAATTGTTAAACATTATCTGAATCTCAAGTTTAGTGTCCTCCAACAGACTACAACTGCATCGAATCATTGTTTTCAAGTTAATGATGGAATTTTTTTTGCCAATTCCATGGTAAAGAAAATAATCATGGAAAAAATAGAATGAAACAAAGCAACCCGAACATGGAAATTCAAAACATTCAATTTTGCTAGGAAAAAAAGTTGCCATTTCATCTGGAAACACACATATAAATAATAGGAAAGTTCTCAAATGTTATGGCTCAGTGTACCTTCAAGCACACGAGACCAGCACTATTTTTTTTTTTGACAGGTTACTCTTGAGTCTTCAAAAATTACTATACCTTGTGATCATTTTGATCCTTGACTTCCCTGAAGAATCGGATGTCTTTGATAAGCCTGGATTTGATATGTTCATCGTACATGAACTGGCTAAAAATATAAAATTTTTTCCTCAAAAACTGGTAAGTGAAGTTGACCTGGAATAAAATAAACAGTCAAACCAAGAAAGTTGTAAAAGCAACATGCATCTCTAGTGACCTCTGTTCTATGACTTACAAAGTAACTTGTATTTATGATAACGTAGGAAACTTGTCAATTTATTTCAATCTGCTATTCTCAACTTACCTTCCTAATTTCACTGATCTAAAAGAAAGAAAAAAACTCCCTCCTCCTGGAAGGCCTCCAGAAAGGGCAAAGGGACCAAGGAACACAGTAGCTATTTCAGTTTGCTGACCTCCCCACACAGCCAACTATTTTACATCTGGAATATCCTGAAACTGTTCTTTTGAAACAATACAAACATTTAAGTTGAAAAGGGCATCACACGTGCTCAATGTCTTCATTCAACTCATGGAATCTGTACAAACACTCTGACAAACCTTTTTGCTTCCTCAAAACTTTCTAAAGTACTCTACTATGAAATAAGAGTGCGCTTTCACCGTACACATCTCTATTATTTCTCGTGTCTGCATAAACAGCTTTACTGGTGATCTGAAGTTAATAAAGCACTAAAATCCACACCACTAAGAAATGAATGAAGTAACAAGACAGTCTGAGTGACCAAAGCCTCCAAGATTATTTCACAAACAAAATCATTCACAGAATAGAGCAAGGGAAGTTACTTCTCACAGTGCAAAGAAGCATGAAAACCTTAAGGCCCTAACAACCACTTGCATAGCTTGTGCCACACTTTAGGTTTTGGCTTCAGTGATCATAGATCTTCCTTTGAGAAACCAAGTCTGTTGAAAACTGATGGAATTCATACGGCCACAAGGATGAAGAGCACGTAGTCAACAAGTGGCCAGATTTGTAAGGAGAGCTTTCAACTAAGCTAAGCAAGGGAATGGGGTGAAGCTTTGCGCAACAATTAAGAGTCTTTGGATGCTGACCTACTAGGAACCAACAAGGAAACACTTGAAAATGTCTCAGAGAAATTTAGGCTTGCTCCTTTAAAAGCAGGATACAGTTGACAGCCTAACAGAAGCACCTCCATACCAACACACAGCATTGGTAACAAAAAAGGGGAGCTAGAAGACACTGTAACTAGAAAGCTATGATCTAATTGCAGTCACTGAAGTCTGAACAGACAAATGAAACTGAAGCACTGCAATTCAGGACTACAAACTGCTCAGAAGGGACAGACAAGGAGGGAGACTTGATGAGATTGCCTTTTATGCAAAAAAAAAAAAAAAAAAAAAAAAAAAAAAAAAAAAAACACAAATAGATTTCACAGACTTGTCTTTGAAAAGCAGCAATGAACAGTTGAGAACTTATAGCTGAAAATTTGAGGGCAAGCCAAAAGAAACATCATAGACAGTGCTCAGTACGGGCCACCCTATCAAGAGGAGGATGCTGACAAAGTTTTCTCACATCAGCTACAGGAAGCACCACACTTGCAGGCTCTGATCCTTCCTGAATACCAATAGCACCCCAATATCTGCTGGAAAAGCAGCACAGCAAGCTATAAGCAGTCTAGGAGACTCATGGAGCAGGTCCCAGATAATTTATTAATCTAGGAGATAGCCCAATCAGAAGAGAAACATCATTGGGCCCACTGTTTACCAACACAAATCAACTAATTAGAGAAGTCAACATTGGCAGCTGTGTGGGCTTGCAATAATCATGTCCTAGTGAAATTATGGATCCTGAGGAGAATAGAAGCTAGGCAAAGAAAAAAGACAATTCCAGGCTAACAAACTTGCAGTTTAAGGAATTAGTGGAGGGGAGTCTCAGGGAAACTGCCCTCAGGTGACAGAGAAGCAGAAAAGACCAGTCAGCTCTGGACATTTTACTTACTACACAAGAACTCTTGACTCCCACGGATAAGAAACCAGGTAAGGAAGACAGGAGATCAACACAGCTGCATAATGTTAAACTAAAGTTTGGGAAGTAAACACACAGGCAGTGGAAAGCTACAGCACAGAGATGAACTTGGCAAGGCATGTCAGGAATAATAACATGCCACTAGGAAACGCAGGTGTTCAACCTTCAATGCTTTAACACTCATTAAATTTGCCTGTACGCTTTCATGCACTGTCAGAAGTGGTATTCAGGAAATGCAAACAAAAAAACACAAACTACCAGCTATGCAATAAATACTCACTGTTGTGTTCATGATTCCTGTTCCATGAGTTCGAATTGAGTTAGCAACGTGTCGAATATTGATAGTGTTCAAGTGTTTGTTGTTACTAGTTCTTTCAATGAAGATCTGGGACAGGGGGAGAGGAAAAAGTTATTTGCTATACCCAAAACTACTATGAAAAATTACCAATCTAGGTAGGTCACATCCTGTTTTCTAAGAGCAGCTAGTAGGTGCTGATTAGGGAAATAACAAAGAAAATAGAGCAAGCAAATAATGAGCTTTATCTGGTATGTGCCTCCAGTCCCTGGAATGCTGTGATTCAACAATTCACAGGTGTACCTAACTCTCTTCTTTACTGAGACTATAGTCCATTAATTGGCCCAAACTCTTCTGACACTGTTGCTACTTTTGGTCCTACTGTTTATCACGGCAGTGAGTTCCAACATCAAATTTAACAATGCCAGAAAAAGTACTTCCTTTTCTTTAAAACAGCTACTTATTTTCACAGAGGGTACCCTCATTCTCACATGAGGAAACCACAGAGTTGATCCCTGTACATATTTCATGTCATTCACTGCTTCAAACTCTAACAATCCATCCTCTTATATCCCTTCCCCCCCCCCCCCCCAAAAAAAATCATGTATTTCATACATCCTTTTCTAGCAGAAAACCTGCCCTGCTGCAGCTGCCTAGCTTCAGAGCTTTTGACATTGAGTGATCTTACTGGCACACGATAATCAAAGCATGTTTACTGAACATCTTCCAATGTCTAGATTGAGTATCCCCAAAGATCTTCTGAAGCAAGAACAGCTACTATGCAGTTTGTCACAACATATTCAGCCTGGGTTGTGGTCTTACATGTATAATTTGCACTTGTCTTCAGCTGGTGCCAAATTCAGAAAACAAGTATAGAACGCATCTTACCTGATTATTCAGATTGTAGAGGTAGCGAGATACAAACACATGAATATTTCTCATGATTTCCAAAACATCCAGACCCTGAAACATCACATATTATCAATTTGTATCATGATAATTCTCAAGAACCACTGACATGCCTAATCACCAGGACTTAAAAGCACTACTTCTGCAGTTACTTGAAAGCATTTTAGGAAGCAATGTTTTCTGTTTTCAAAATGAAATCTCTCCACAATTTTAGTTCAGTGCCTGTAAGATGACACGTGGAAGAAAAGAAAAAGAAATTCAGTTCACATTTGAAATTTACACTTCTGCCTGTTTCCATTTCCAAATTCTTCTGAAACCAAGGTATGCACAGCTCTATCCCACAAACACAAATTTATTTTTAAAGTTCTGCTCTTCTCAGATTTCAGGAGACAACTTATCTGTGTGTCCATAGAAACCTGGACAGTTATCTGTAAGGACATAAGCAGCTAGCTACTTTCTGATGTTATTTCATTCAGTATCTCTAGAATATTAAGTCTGAAGTTTTATATTTCCAGTGCAAGTCTGAAAATTGCTTTGCTTGATAATCCCTTAAATAACCCCTTTTTAGTATTGCTGTGCATAGAGAGGATACTGTTTAATCTATACATTTTTCACTTGTGCCAACGATTGTGCCAGGATTTTGTGGGGAGTCAGGTACATGTGCTTGTGCGTGTATTTTTGTTTTGAAGTGAACCTTATACAAATGACTGCTAGGAAACCAATGTTGTGCAATGTAACTCTTTACAATTACATAACGAACAAACACCATTGGCAATAGATGCCAATAACAAAAGCCAGAAATAGAAACTATCAGTCACAGCACTTTTGTAAAAAGTAGTTCAACATTGTCTTTCAATTCAGGAATAAAAAGCCAACTTGAGCATTAGAGGAAAAAAAAGAGGCTGTCTCTCTAAGAGCTTTCAGTAGTGCAAGTCATGATATGAAGCTGTCTAAAATATCAAAAATATTACACTTTGGAGGGAAACAAATTGTACTTCTTTAGTATCCACCCTATAAACAGTGAGTGCCTATATCATTGACTTGGTATTAAACAGACAGTCAATATGACAGCTTAATGGAACAAATGATGCAGCATACCTGTTCCAGAGTCTGACTGGGAAGATGTGCTTCAGTCATACTTAAACCATAGCGCTGAGTTGCTAGGTTTCTCATTTCACTGTAGGTAGCCCAGTCATGTAGAGCCACAGTTGTTAAGTTGTAGAAGGTCTTGTCCAAATAGTGAGTTACATGAGCTGTAGACACATAAATAAAATGATCTAAAATTCACCCTTTCAATTTAGTTACAGAAGCAAGGAAAAAAGTAAAAAGATACACTCAACCAAATCACAGCAGAGGTGAAAGTAAAGATCAGGAAAGTGTACAACAACTCACCTTTTATATCAATGAATCGATTGAAAAAACGTATTGGGTTGAGAAAGAAGAAGTGAGCTAGATCCTTCATACCAACTCTGAAGGGATTTCTGTCATCCAACTTTAGGTGTGTATGAACTGACAAGCGCAGGTCCTTCTCTATCTCTTTACATAATTTGTCCAGCAAGTGCTACTCAGAAACATAAAATTAAAAAATAATTAAAGAAAAATCATTCAGTCCCTTCAGAACTGCCATCTCCTTTCTAATATGTTCTCAATCTTCTCATCTTAAGAAGATAGATTAGATAACCAGACCTCATTCAGCAATTTGGACTGATTTTCTGCAGAACACATAACATTCGCTTTTGGACAAGCCAAAAAAAAGCAGGTCAGAGGTTAAACCTAAGACTTGGGAAATCTGAACTCACATTTGCTCTCTGTCAAACATTCTTTATAATTCTAGGTATGTCACTAAAGGGGTCACCCACATTCATAGTGCCTCTACTACTAAAAGCCAGGTATATACGCTAAAAACAGTATTACACATCAGGCATTCATACAAGCAGAAGCTGATCTGAGAAACTGCACTTCTCTGCCCACACAGCTGAAACTGTAACTCAGATTTTGCCAGCTTATATAATTTAGAGGGCAGCATTTTCAAGTTCTTGGACAACACAGATACTACTAATAATATGCTGTAAATATTCAAGCTGGTAAGTGATCATTGTCTCAGTTACCGAAATACTTCACACCACCTCAAGGTTGCTAAGATATTTTTATACAATACATGAGGCCTGGTACAGTTGATGCCAGTCTAAAAGATACTCCAAACAGTGATGCATTCCATTTCCTTTTCAAATAAATTACCTCATTGAGCACTTCCATGATTTCTTTGTCATAGCACTCCAGAAGCACCTCATAAGATTCCAAATGTCTTGCATACATCATAGCAGGAACACAGTCCCTCAGTGCACTAAACATATACTGAGAAAAGAAACTTTTATGCTTAACCAACAGATTGACAGACACATCAACACCTCAAATACTGAGTGCTCAAAGCTAACAAGCAAATCAAGCCCAACAGCATTCCCATTTTTATCAAAACAAGACTTCATTTACTACTACAGCTCCTTGTCCCTAACACGCCAACCTGAGGTACTTAGTTGCTGCTGATCTGCTCCCAGGAAGGTTGTAATTATTAACAATTTCATCTTCAACAATCTGTACTACAATCTATATGCTATAACTGACCATGGCATGCACAACAATGGGTCAGATCACTGATTTTAATCAGCATTAGTGCGACAAAGCGTGATTCACTTCCACAGCAAGAACTTAATACCGCAAAGAGAGGAGAAGTGGAGTGGAAGAAGCTACAGGTCAGTCATCCCTCACTATATCACAGAACGTGGTGTCAGGTGCAAACAAGGGCTTAAAATGCTCAAGTCTAGCAAAAAGTATTAACTTCAAATTGAAGTGAGTGGAGAGAGACACTTTAAAGACAAATTTTTAGAGCACTAACAGTGCTCTTTGGATTTTGAGCAAAAATTGTCTTTTCAACCTGGAGGACATAGAAACATTTCCTTGTTATGTGTAACTCATCTGAGTTTTGCCTTTTTTTTCCCCCCTCCCCACATTATTTTCCTTGTTTGCATACTAAAACTTTTTCCTCTACTCCTTTGAATCCCTCCCATTACTAGCATTATTACTTACATGCAGTCTAGCAGAGTCAACTGCATTTTCATACACATCATCTAAGTAGATTGGAAAGACTGCTCGATGCCAGTATAAGAAACAACAGTCACATTGTGCACGAACTCTAGAATACAAGATTACTAATTAGACAAAGAATTGGAACAAGCTGTTTTTCTAACACAGCAATATATATATACACTAGTGTGTTTAAGCTAAAAACAACTACTCTCCAAGCTGATTTTTTTTCTTTTTTTTTAAACAGTTACTTTAATGTTCCAGGTACAATGTTCTTCAAAAGCCCTTGAAAAAGAAAAGTACTCAGCATTTCTGTTTTCGATTAGTATTCACAAACAAACATCTCATTTGCAAATAAGGGCTAGTCAGCCTGTGAAAAAAAACTAAGCCTTACTCCACAGCAAAATTTGAAATAATTTTCTTATTGTGTGCAATTAGCAGCTTAGAAGCAAAACATACATCCTAAGCTTCTTCTGTAGTCAAACAAAAACAGAAACAGGCCCCTTCTGATACAGCTTGCATGCAATACTTGCCCCATGATAAATTATTTTATCCCATAAGTCATCCATTGGAGGTCTCCATAAAATATACACAGTACAGATATTCACCTGGCTTTGAGATAGCTAACATTATACAATGAGTGCCCCTAAAATTACACCCACAGTAATAAAGCCACGGAACTGTGTGTGAATTTACAGCCTGGTATAATCTCAAAATAAATTCTTAAGCCACCTGATGCCAAAAGTAGCTATAGCAAATTTTATGTTAGAGAACTGATTATTTCAGTTTGCCTTACAGCCCAAGCACCAGTAGTTCTAAAAGCTACCAGATTCTACACATAAATGCACTTGCAGTGACATTTATGGCTATCAGGTGATTATAGCTTGAGTTAATAGGAAGGTTTTCATTTAACATAAAGTCTAACCAGCTTCACGTCTTAGGAAGTGACACAATTTCAAAATGATCAGAAGTATATTAGTCTAGCCAGCCACAGTTAAGTAAAACATGACTTGTGTTTCCTACACAAAGATTAGCAAGCTTCAGGCGTAGGCCTAGAATTCTTTCTGTCCATCCCTGGTCCACAACATGCAAAAAATCACAGCACGCAGCCACCAGATTTTGCAACGTGTCAAATGAAAAACCAGCTCCCCTGCCTTCTATGCATCATAAGTCACTGCCTACCTCTCCGTAAGTTCACTGATCAAGTCTAGTTTTTTCAGAACTAGCTGGAGGGGAAGGAGTTCTTCATCTTTGAAAGTTTTCTGTTTGAAAGAAAAAGGCTTTGTAAGATACAACACTTGGGATCTCTTTTCCAACCTAAACGTTTCTATGATTTTAAACAAAGGTCTGTAATAATCACAGCACTCACCATCTGTGTTCCCACACTTAACGCAAGGGAAACAATCAGTCGCCTCTGTTTTGTGCTGGGCCCATTGAGGGTGTTCTCAGCCAACACCAAAGCAGAAAGGACATCCAGACGTTGCTCACTGTACTTTTTATCAGAAATGACTCTTTTCTTTATGACGGAAAGACACAGAAATTAAGAGAAAAGTTAGCCCAAAAGCAATAGCTTACCTGCCCTTTTCAAAGTTTATTTGTTTACCGTAAATTGGGTATTTCTGACAGCAAATCAGGTTTTGTGAACAGAGCTGAGTCCAGATTCACATACTGTCCGTTCAGGGGTATTACATAACTATAAAGTTGAAATATGGGTGTGGTGATACAGTACAAAAATACTGCATAAGCTGCACCGTGACTGTATGATAATTTTTATTCTAAGGTACATTAGAAGTTGGGAACTTCTTCAGCCGTATAAATACATATACTTATGTCAAGTATTTCACATATATTTATATACAGAACAGCTTTTTAGAAGTACTGTTTTGAGAGGAACAGATGTCAGACAAACTGAGATTATTACAGCCAAATTTCAAACACACCAAACAATTTTGATGTGTCTAATTTTGGCAATTAAAGAAATCTATTCTTAAAATTGTAATCTATTCTGTCTTACGTTTGGCTGATAAGCAAAATGTGTTAAACTCTTATCTTCCCATAAACAAATATGTACATATATTGGTGCATCACCACCAGACGTTGTTCTGCGTCACTGAGTTGAGCAGTGAATTTACGCTCTCACAAGAGTCCTGTAAGCCATCATATTAACCACTGCTTTTCACTAAGTGGATAATGACTTCGTAAATAAAAGCCTTCTTGCTTATATTTGCATTCAAATGCTTTTTGAATGTAAACCAGAGATGACGTTGAAAAAAGAAAGTCATTCTGAAAATCACTAGAAACAAAAACTGAAGTGAATACAATGAGAATGCAGGAGTTGAGAGTAAGGACCCCAACTAGGCAAAAAAAAAAAAACACCCAAAAAACAGAAAGCCACCATTTGTGTTAAGTTTCCAGGATAAAAACTCTGATTTACTGGAAAGTTTATGTATATACCTACCAGTTTTGCAAAATCAAGAAAAATAATTCCACTTGACATTAAGAGTTTGAGTTTCTTTTTTAAAAAAAAAAAAAAAACAAAAAACAAACACTTTACATAAATGTAACAACGATTAGAACTTGGGTTACATACCTTGGCTACAGAAATGGAATGGAGAGCTTGATACTGCAGATGCTGAGAAATGTGTGTCACAGAATCTGCCACAACCATACTTCGTCGGTAAAACATGTGTTCTATTGCCTTAAATCAGTGCCAAAACACAACAGTTGATGTAGTTATCAAAACTGTCACCTTCAGAATTTGCTTTTATGTTGGCTGATTCATCCACACATACAGACTCTATACCTTTCAAAACGTATTGACAGTTGCAGTTGCAATTAACCCTCAGAAACCGAGAAAAAAAAAAAAATCAAGCCATACAAGAGCATAAAGAGGTTTTGTTTTCTGTTTCAGGGTCATTCGTCTGAATAATCCAGCTCTGCTCAACAAAATTTTAGAAAGCAACTGCAAAGCAGACTATTTCCTTTTGGAAAAAGGCTGAATAGAAAATGCCAACTAAGGAAGCTGGTTACAAGTTACACCAGTCAGTTCTGATCTCCCAGTCCTCCTGTACAAACCCAGTCTTGAAAAAGAAACCATGCAAAACTACTTCCTCATTCAGGTTCCCCATTTCATCTTTTCCACTCCCACCCTTTTTTTTTTTTTCCCCCCTTCATTTTAAATACACATGATATCTGACCTACAGTTCTCATCCAGTGACCTACCTTCAGAAGTTCCACAAGTCTGCACAGAGCTTTCACTGAGGTTTTGGTCATAGGTTTTTGCATTGACATGTAGAGATTCATCGTAGTTTTAATGATGGTGCTAAGACTATATGCATAAAGAAAACCCTAAAAATAAAGTAAGGACAGAAAAAAGTTTCTTTTTTCCCCACTACATATTATTCATACACACCAGACAATTAACTTTTACCCCTAAAAGAGAACTCCCACCTGAGTTGGGTAGTCTGAGATGGATCTCAAAGCTGAAAGACCAAACCTGCCTAGCAGTTATTAAATAGTATGATCATTAAGCTTTCCTGGAATCTTTCAAATTAAGCATAGGTCAGTGAATCAGTCAGTGAAGCTCTGTCAAGTTAAGAGAAATACTAAGAAAGTTTCACAATCAAATATTTAGTCAGATTCACTTCTGCCACATGCCATATGGATACGCACCTTCTACAGGTTTACTTAAGAGAGCATCAAATAAGCATTTCAAGTTTTAGCTTACTTCTAGTAACACAATGATCACAGAACTTCAGTGATTTTTTTTTTAACATCTAACAGCTTATACAAAAACCATCTACTTTTTATATCATTTTCCGTATCACCACACTCAAAGATTGCACACCTGAATGAAGACATTACAGCGGTTAGAAAGATCTTCAGCAAACTTATCCATGCGTTGCTCTTTTGACAAGATAGATTCCATCTTTGTCATCCACGAGCTCACAAAGACATAATATGACTGCATATCTCTGGACAGGGAAACAAACAAACTGTGTTTAAGGAAGACTATCAGAATTTTCTATTTCCAAAGCCTAAATTCCTCTATGGGAAATACACTACTAAACATTTTTAGGTTCAGTCCCCAGAGCTCTCAATTCCTGAAAGCACCTAAATCTCATTATAGCATACATTTCAGTTATCTATAGATAATCCTTATCCTATCTATAGATAAGGATTAGTTAATCTGTCCATTATAGCTGTGCAAGAATACCCCAAAGAGAGCCAAAACTTTCTGTATTCTCTTCTTTCAAGAGAACAACAGTTCTTTAAGGAGTACATACACTGAACTTCTTTAAAATTATATAGTGAATAAGTCTGCTAAAAATGTTTCTAAATAGTAGCCAACAAGTCCTCCATGAGTTACTAATTGCTTCCCTCTAAGTTGAAATTTTTATAATGTATCATAACTTCCCACATCCAGCCCATCTCTTAAAGAGCATACTTCTCCATAAGATAATCTGCCTTAATTATACTAGTTATAGGAAGAAGCAGATTGAAACATAAGTAAAACAGTAGTGAAAAAATAATTTGCTCAAAGACAACACAGGCATGGAATTCATAGAATGACTTAGGCTGGAAAGGACTTAAAAGCCTATCCAGTCCAAATCCCATGTCATGGGAGGGCTGCCACCCCCCAGCTCAGGCTACCCAGGGTCCCATCCAACCTGGCCTTGAGCACCTCCAGGGACGGGGCACTCAGTACCAGTGTCTCACCACTCTGAGTAAGGAACCTCTTCCTTACATCTAATTTAGTTTCCTCTCTTTTAGTTTAAAGCCATTTTTACCTTGTCCTCCTATTACGAGATTGTGTAATAGCTATCCCTTTGCCTCCGCACAACCCCTCCTCTCAAACCAACTTCCACATACAGGGTGAGAAGTAAACCTCTGAATTTCTAGTGTTTATTTCTGTCCCACCAACCAATTTCCACCCTCTTGGATTGGTTTGCAACAAAAACAGATCTCAGCCCTGTTAAGTCCCTATGAAGTGCAGAGCATTCATTGTTCACAAGACTGACAACTCAGAAGTTTCAACTCAGCTTGTAACAGATCTTTTGAAAGAAATTTGAGAAGGCAATGACCGGCAAGTGACACACACAGCACAAAAAAGAAGCTGTTTGACAAGTACAATTTCACAAACCATTAAATAAGCAATGATGACATAAAGAAAATATAAGCTTGCAGAGTAGAGAAGAAACCCCTCCATAAATTACTTAACCTATATGGGACTAATGTCCATGGACACACAGAAACCAGAGAGCCTTATCAGGAAAAAAAAAAAAAAAGGCAGCTCAGGTTACGAGACATTAATTTTAAAAAAAGCTTAAAGTATATAAAAAAAAAAAAGTTACCTGAGAAAAATCAGATACTTAAAACCATCAAGAACTTTGTGATTTAGGTCAAGCAATAACAGTTTTTCCGAGAGCATGAAAAAACATTTAGCTCTGACCAACACTTTTCAAGCAGGATTGTAGAAAGTGCACCAACTTTTTTCTTGCTACTTAGTGTACTAATGTGTTTTGTAGCACTGCTAAGTTTAGGAAAGAATAGGGAAACCCACATGTTTACAAACAGCACAATGAAGTAATATTTAGGTAGCATACTTGGTAAGTGACTGAGCCTTCTGCTGTAAGAAGTTTTCCCTTTGTGTTTTAATTGTATGAATACTTTTCTTATCCAGAAGTTTGGCAGCAGCTGGTATCTTCTGAATCAGAAAGTTATCAGCAAACCAGATAATGTTTGCAGTTAACGTGATGGCTGGTACCTGTAGCCAAAAAAAAAAAAAAAAAAGGGGGGGGGGGGGAGCATATTAGAAAGTGTAGGGAAAGGCAACAGCAGATAACCAGTTCTAAATTATCTGAAAAAGGGTGACGGAATGGGTAAACAAATCTTTCTTTAATTGGATTGTGACCAAGGATCAGGGCTTATCAAGTACTCCAAAAGGAGGATCTCCAGGTAAAGAACCTTCCCTCCTGGTAGCCAGCCCTTAAATGAGGCTTAGGGAGGTGAACTGCTTTCACTTGTGCTCCCTGGGCTCGCTGTGTCCCTTCACTAGGTGCTCAATCAGGCTGGTTCAGGCTATGACTTCAGAATTAAGAAACAATGAATAATAAGTAATTACACGAAAACACTATGGCACTATGCAAACTTATGACACATCTGCTTCTCATGCCTCCTGTGAACCACAACAAACAATTCAGCTTCTTTTACATCTGCATAATCAGTTTCAAAGTATAAATGATCATATTTTAAAAAGTCCTCAAAAACGTTCTCCTCTAGAAGTCCATTAAGGACATTACAAGCAAAGCTGTTACCATTCTCAGTGTTTCCTCTACAGTGTTACAGAATTTAACCATTCCTTAATATTACCCAAAACTAAAAAGCCCTGATCACCTTTAACTTAGAGGGCTTTCAAAACATGCGTGCAACCAAGCCAAATCCCAGAGCATTTATTCAGTCCCACGATGTTCACACTACAACCAACAACTGTTTGTCCTCACTGCCGTATTAAACTTGAGAATAAACATTTTAATGATAATTTTAAGTTATTTTACATTGCTGCTTACTAAGTATAAAACACAAAGTGACTGCACGGGCTTTAGACCGTCTTTTAAAACAAAGGAGAGAGGGGAGCATGTTGTAAAAAGGCAGAAAGTTTTGAAGTCTGTTCTCTGACTCCTTTTGGTAAACTGTGTTCTTTCTATTCCCAAGTCTTAAGCACACTACACAGCCAAGAAAATTAACCCCTTCATTTATATAGACTATTCCTTTCCTCTTAATTATTAACAAGAAGAGCAAAGCACTCACCTTTTTGCAGACATCCAGCAATGACTTGTAAAATTTCTTGTCTACGGTCCGAAAAATCTGAAAATGCAGTACAAACAGGCCGCAGATGCCTACATATTTATCCCTCTGGTCAATCTCTGAAGGTTCACCTGCAGAAACACACACACACACACACACACACACACACGAAAGTCCCTTTAGAAATCTACTCACGTGTTTAGAAACAGTGAACCTGACAGGAGAAACATCAGTTTGCATTACCAAGTTTGCCTTCAACATTTGCAAAGGCTGTGCGAAGAGTGTGAGCAAATTCTTCAGCAAACGCGCTGTTCTTTGACACAGACACTCCACCATTTATGGAATCAAACTGCTGTTCTATACAGGCCTATAGAAAAAAAATTTACAATGCTGTGAATTTCAGGCTTCAAAGATAAAAATCTGCAAGAGAAGAATTATGCTAGGGTTCATTGGTATATGTCACATCGTGCTTATTTGAAGTCACAACCTTAAACTTCATGTGGATTTTGATATATGTTTAGGTTGTTTCATATACTAAACCATACAGGAAACATTAAAAACCTCTCTTACACTTAGCATTTAAAAAAAACTTAATGATTTAAAATTTCTGTCATGGGGTACTTATAAAGAAATCACACGATGTGCTGCTGCCAAGAAACCAGATGCGTATTTGTACTAACATTTACTAATGCCCATTACCTAAACAAGACCACCCTATGTATGATGCAGATCATGATCTCGTAGCATGAAAATACTCATAACCACACAATAGTCAAAATGTAAAAATATAGAAACAGTCTAAAATCTTCATAACTGTTATTATAGTCTTCAGTAGGATTTCATTTGAGAAATTAGTCACGTATGTTTGTTAGGGAGGGGTGTTGGCAGGACAGGAGGGGAAATGAATGAATAACAGAATCTAAACTGATAATGAAGCTTTTGTATAAAAAGTCAAGATGAAAAAAAACCACACAGTTGGTAGCAGCATCCTTTGAAAGGAAGGGACAAATTATGTTTTATCATTTAGCAGTTTAGCTGTAACTAGAATTAAGTGGATCTATACATAGCCTGAATAACCACTATGGAAATTTCTGGATGAAAAAAGAATGTCCTTGAGAATATGTCCTAATGCCAAGTTTTCTGTGTTTCTTTCATTCTACACAACAGCAAGCATTAACTGCATTCAAAGCCTGGCACAACTCTAGCACGAGGGAAGCAGAAGGAAGGATCACACAATAGATCCACTATCTGGAACAAACCAAGCCAACAAACAACAACAAAAATATACAAACACACACAAAAAAAGAAAATACACACAGAAGTGTGGCATCCTATTAAAAACTATATTATAAACAGTCTCACTTTACTGTCAGTTTTCTCTACCATATTGGTGAACTTTAATTTTGTTACCTGAAATATCATTCCATCAAGCAACTGGCATTCCAGTTTCAAAAGCAACTTTTCAAATGGCTTCAGTTTATCTTCTTGAATCCCAAACTTGGAAGGGTTGTGATGGACAGATTTTAGCAGCCTGTAAGGAGTAGACATAAAAAGAATTTAAGATGTACTGACAGTTTATAATATCCTACAGTATCCTAATATCACTGTTTTGTGGAACAGGTTTTAACTGCCTGTATCTCTGCCCAGCAGCAACTCCAAATTATTAAAAACAAACAAGTCTGTTTAAGCCACTTACATTTAAACAACTACAATCTATTGAGATTTTCATTGAAATTGTTCTTTTTCCACTAATTTAGCAGCCTACATAATTGTTGATTCTTTACTTCTTGCTTTAGATGATGTTCTCACTCAGATCTATTCCAAAGCCTTCGATCAAAACGGATATGAATGGTCTTAAGTCAGTTCTGCATAAAATAAGATTTCTTATCAAATGCATTTTAAACCCCTTGAACCATTATTCTTTTTCAAGATACTTACCACACAGCTTCTGGAATGGCAAATGTGAAATTCAGCACTAAAAACTTCCTTATGCTGTTAGAAGGACAAAATGGGAGCTTTGCCCTGCTCCTTCTTGAGGTTTCCAGATAATGCACGAGGCTAAAAAATTCCATGTCCCCAAACTAATTTTTTTGAAAGAAGGCACATGCACATGCTTTTATCTTTTATGTCATGAGAATATTTGTCACACCTTCAGAGACACACCTCTTGTACATTGTCCAGTGATCCTTCAGAGTGGCATGATTGTCAATTATTTCATCCAGAGTGATTAAGACTGTCAGCAGTTCTCCCAGATGCTCATACATCGCCTGTTTGAGAAAGAAGAAAATGAAGTGTTTACTGCATGTGGGGCACTTCATATAAAATACCAGGTCTTTTCAATATGTGATGAGCCAGCAAGGCATCAGCTAGAGAGTTAAATCAGAGATTTCCTGGTTGCTTAAGTATTTAATATTATCTGTAATGGCAAACAAGGAAAAACAGTTTGTATGCAAGCACCCCCTCAGATTCATTGATCTGACACTGAAGATAGGATTTTCAAAATTAGCTAAAAGCAGAAGCACATATTACACACAGTAACAAAGCATGCAAACACTTTTCAGCTAGGAAAGCCAGAGTCTGACAGGAACAAAGTAGCAGCTTTTCCCAGGTAAAGGCCAGAAAAAGCCGACTAAGCAAATAGAATCTATCAAGGTGACTCCAGACTGAAAGTTGTTCTTGAAATTCACTTTCTTGCTACTTTTCTCAGGGTTAAGACAAATACATTAGCCAAAAAAAAAAAAAAAATAACATAAGCAAAAAGGCACAAAATTATTCCCACCTGAAAATGAACTCCTGATGTCTCTATAATTTTAGGTGCATTCCTGTAAATAAAACAAGTATTTTAACATATTACTACTCCTTAGAACAGAGAATATTTAGCACCTCTGTACCAAAGAGTGGTTTTTTGTTTCTTAGAGTATGTTTCTTCACTTACACAGTAAATTCAGAAAATAAGATAAGCTTCCAAATATGATTAAAGCATATGATCAAATTTGGTACTGCAGTTCTGAATGCAAGGCATGTATCTGGTTTAAGCCACTGATTTCATCCAGTGCACACATACTAGCAACAGTTCCCAAGTCAGTTATGCTAAGCAGTCTTGACACAGTCCCAGGGCTCAAAAGTACAAAGCTACTTCACACATTCAGCCAAGCCATAACTAAGCTACACATCCAGCCTTTCTCACTCAGCACTACACAGAAAGTCTATCTTGTGCTGCAGTATAAGACAAAAATGAAAACAACCAATAACACTGAGAATGATGCTAACCTACTTGGGGAGAAATAGCAAGAGAACAGCAGGGCTCTTGATCTTTAGAGCTAAACTCAACAATTTGACTCAGGGCTCAACTCTCCTTTGAGTAGAAGAACTAAGCACAACCACCCTCACTAAGCTCAACATCACATGTTAAAACCATGACTGTTCTGTCAGAAATATATAACATGACTGGCAACATCAAAACAACCAGCAATCTCATCCGTAGTATCTTTTGTCTAAAGATTATAATCAATGTTGAATACTAAAGAATAAACCAGTGATTTCATAGATACCACTGATTCATTTGTGCAGTTTACTTGGGGCTCTCTCAGTCATGCCAAAACAACACTGCATGCACAAAGGCATAAAGTCACATGGCAAGTGACAGTAACTTGTTCATCAGTATCAGTTCAACCACCAAGTTTAAGAAAACCACATATTTAAACATTGGATTGTGAAAGTGATCTGATTTTTAAGCTCTGAAAGCTCTGGTATCTACTATAGCAATCAATAGAAAGAGTCTCGCAGAGGGAGACTGCAAGAATAGCAAGAGGATCTCTTGAACAACAAGATTAAGAGCCTCCGAAGCATCAGTTTTAAAAGAAAAAAATAACACAACACTTGCATCTCATTTAATAAGAGTTCCAACTTTCCTGAAATTAAACTTGAAAATGGGTAATGAAGCCCAAATTTGTGCAACAAAGCATCCTCCATATCTCTAGATAATAATATTCCCAAAATAATCAACCCTTAGGCAGAACGTTTATATCATGTACATTTTTAAACTACATAAAAAGTGATACAGCATCTCAGGGAATAATTACTTGTTGCTGGTGTACAGAACAGCCAACTGATGCACTACATTCACCACCACTTCGTAACATCGGGTAACAAAGCAAGACAGCTCCTGAAATACAAGAAAATAAAAAGCACATACAATATAGCCTCTTCTTATGGATAACATCATTACTTCCAAAATACAGAACATAAATCACTAAACTTGCAGCGTAAGCTGGAACTACAACCCTAATCCAAGTCAGTGGACAGACCTACAACAGGATGGGAAGCATTATCCTAGTAATTGAGAGGTCTGAAAAAAGATTTGGGTTTAAGTCAAAAGGTTACTGTACAAAGCTTCCAGTATATCTTGAAATACTAAAGTACCAATGTGCACTTTTAGACAGAGAAAAGATTAAAGAAAACACCTGCATCTAGCTTGCTTTCACAAGCTAGAGACTGATACTGAAATACCATATTTGATGCTCAAGGGCCACATTTAAAAGCTTATTGGGCCTTCGAGAAGGCGTGGAAAAGAGTCACCCCTCAGGAGCTCAATGTGCTTTAAATATCTTTTGCTGTTAATTTTTCAAGAGTTCAATTTATTAGAGACACTGAGAAGAGACTTAAAGTGTACAAGTACCTTTGGAGGGAATATTCAAATATCCCTAAAAGCAAAGGCTCTGCCTTTTCCCACTAAATTCAAGAGTCACACTCTGGAAGCTGGTGACAGACAAGTTCAAATTACAAACTAACAAAGAAGAGGGGCCCACGCATACTATACTAGTAATCAGCCATAGAATGCTGTCTTCAAAGAAAAAAAAATAAAAATAAAAGAATAGAGCCTTTGAGAGGGATGCTCAAGCAAAGCAAAACTTGAGCTCAGTTATATAGTAAAAGACGACTAAAAAGAGCTCAACTCTGACCATAAAAAATTCTGAATTTCTATAATGGATTTTAACAAGGTACGCCTTGAGAAATGGGGTAAATTAATCTGAGTTTCTCTTAACCACAAATTGTATTTGCTTATTAATTCATCCTATAATCTAATCGGGGAGAAGCCTGCATGGGATGAGTCTGGCCAGTCAGCACACAGATGGCTCCCAAGCAAGACAGCCCACACAGGCTAGCAGCCAGCCTGCTGTTCTTGCCAGAAGACAGGCTAACAGCTGAATTCTGTCTTTCTCTCCATCAAAAATAGATCTTATTTGGATTTCTGCATTCTATTAGTCACCAGTTTCCATAAAACATGAAAGCGTCTTTACTTCTTATGCCTGTATTGCTCTATCAAATGCAGCTGAAACCAGCCAACAGACTCCAGAAGAGCACATTAATAGACAATTGAGATCACGTTTCCTTGGGAAGGTGCACCAGCTGCCTCTTCAAAATTTCCAGGCAATGGTCCAATTTAACAGCATTTTATCAGCTACCTAATACAGACAATTGTTAGTTTGTCAGGGTTCTTCAAATACCATCTTCTGCAAGATCAACACTATCTTGTAGTGTTTCATGACACTGATTTGATAATTTAAATGTTTTTACATAGCAAATTTCAGTTAATTAAGCTGTAAAAAAAGGTATATTGACGTGCAGAGAATATTTAACTCCCAAGTGTCAGTAAACCAGAGCATAGATGTTAGCTCTGTGGAAGCATTTCATCTTTTATAGTCTTCGGTTGTGTTTTTTACATTGCCCTCAGGAAAAAGTTTATAACATTGACCTTAACAGCATTTTCCAGTCAATGGGCGTATGTTCAGTTACTGCCGAGTGGGTCCAGAACAACACAAGTTGAAAAAGACTGGAAAAGAAAAAAGAGTTCTCCTCATAGCTTTATCCAAGCCAACAGTCAGTATGGTAACTTTCCCTCTGGGATAATGTCCTGTGTCTGCCTGCTTTCTCATGCTTAATATTCAACAAGCTATGGTAGGACATAGACAAAGTGGGATCACAAGTAAGACTGCTGTGTTTATGTAACATTTCCACTACAAACACATTCAATGGGATATAACCTGTAAGCTCATCCTGTACTACAAGGAGCTTTGTATTTCACTTATGCTGAAGATATCTAGGCTGTCAAGCACTTTGCCCTCAACTTTTTATTTCAAAAAAGTCCTAACAGGGAGAAAAAAAAAAGTCTAGAAAAAAAACCCATAATGTACAGCAGCCCCATCTCAGAACCACCAGATCTCACCTCAGTGAGAAATTTGAGAAGATTGAAAAAAGAAACTGCCCACGTTAGTAAGGCAAAAAGGATGAAAAAGACAGGGAAAAACAAAAACAACAAAAGACATCCTAACAACTGCATTTGGGCACAGGAAGACAGGTTGAGAAGCAACTTCGTATGGCATTCAACCTACTAATGACTCAGTAAATAAACACTGCCATGATAGAGCAAGAAAAGAAATTTTAACAATTCATTTAAGCATTCTAAGAGTTTCCTGTATCTTCTCCACTTTAACATTTCCTTCATTACAAGAAATATTGAATAATGCATTTATGGAATAAAAGTCACTTAAGCTATTATAAAGAAAAAGAAATTGCAGAGCAGACAGAAATCTAAGATCACCAGATCTTAGGAAAATCCAGGAAATCACCAGAAGAAACACAGACCTTGTTTTCATGCAAAGTATACTCATAGCAACCAAACTGCGTCCAAAATGAATGTTCTTCCCTGAAAGCTTGAGTGTGGCACAAACAATTTTTCTTCCCCAGGTACATACTTTAATTTCACCTCCCAACAGCTACGTGACAGCATATGAACCATTAATTCATGCCCAGTTTTCAATGAAAATTTGCTAATCAAAACAACAGAAATCCTTGACCTTACTATCAAATGGAACAACCCCATATACTTACCCCGTACTTACTGAAATTTGGTTAAGAAATTCTAATTTCCTTGGACAAAGATTACACAAATTACAACCTACCCTCTCACAAGTCTTCCAAAGTTTTAGACTAGTGTAAACAAAAAAAGCCAAACATGAGTAGCTGAGCAAACCAAATTAAACAATAGCATTCTAAGTGAATTGTGGTAGCAAGAGATGAGCAGGTAAAACATAATGACAGTATCAAACGACTGCAGCTCCCTTCAGCAAGATGCAAGCAGGATACTGAAGACTTCTCAATCCACTTTGCAAATAAAATTAATATTATAATTGCTGTCAAAAATCAAGATACTCTACCTGCAAGAAGGAAACAAATCTTCCCATCTGTATTTGACAATCTCCTTCCACCATGCTGGAATCTGTGGCTTCAAAGACAAAGAACTGTCACTACTTTAAAAAGGCTGCATTAGAGCTATTCGTTACACCCTGGAGCTCACCTTCCAAATCAGGTATGTTTGCCATACAAATTCAGTGCACACCTACAAGCCTATTGGTGGAACTTTAAAAGCTTTTAATTTTGCTTCCTAAGGTAGGATTATTTTGAAATTCCTTCCCCAATAGAATTAAATTGCTTTTAAGTTACGCATAAAGCAGGAAAAAAAGTTTCCATCACCTGTAAGAAAATAATTACGAAACTGAATTCCTTAAAGGAATATATCTTACAGAATATAGCTTACATAACTGTACATCAAAGTTTCCATTAAAAGAGGTTTGTAAAAGCAAGGTATTTACATTTCAAAGAATGTGTGCTGGCATGGTTATTAGCTGAAGGGATATATAACATCATAAATCAACAGAAAAACTGTGTAGCATACAACTTCATCAATAAATTGATTTTTTTTCCTATATGCTATCCAGCACAAAACAACTGGCTCTCACCTTACGTCCAAAGCACTACATGTGTGACAAAGTACACTAATCAGATACTACGAGATCCAGCAATCACGTCACCACATTAAACTCTTTTGGACAGCTGGAATAGCTGTAGTACTACCTGACAGTCTTTTTAAGGAGATGATAGCTTAATGCTTTAGATTTGAGATTTTTCTATTGGGCCACTATGGAAAAAATACCTTACAATTGCAAGTTTATCCACAAAAAAAACAAAAACAAAAACAAAAAAAAAAAAAAAAAAAAAAAAAAAACCACAAAAACAATAGTGTTAAAGAAAAGCAGCCTCCTGATTAGAGAGGTGATCATTCAACATGTACAAGGAAACTTCTAAATAATATCTAGTTTAAAGTTTCTGGTCTTCATAAAAATATTCCTTTAGAACAGTGAGCAAAATTTAAATGAGCCTCTATAACTCCATTTAGACACTGCATCCTTCCCCTTTATGCTTTCTATGCAACCTTTCCTCTCTTGAAATTAGCAGATTATCCAAAAAGCAACGCAACCAGCTGAAGTTCCTACAATAATCCTCGTCACTTAGAGAATAAAATGAAAAAAATGTTTCCTGCTATATAGAGAAGGCAAGAGCCACATGGTTGTAAATTCATGGCTTTACTACAACCAACTATAACTCCTGCAAAAAACAGTCCTAACAGGAAGTAAGTTGGTTGAGGACAATGTGTTTCCAAGTGAAATACAGGTATTCAATGCCATACTAAGAAAAAACAGCGGCTACAGTGTATAAACTCAGATTTCTATACACCTAAACACTAAATGTAATCGCATTAAGAAGCCAAGATGCTTACTGAAAAAAGTCACGAATTTCAAAAGCACTGCTTTTTTTACATCTCGTGCATTCTCCCACTATCTTCACTTAAAGGTCATCTGCCTGAAAAATGTCAAGTCCATACTCTGTACTTCTCACGTACGTCATGCTGCAACAAAACTTCCCATTATCATGACAACACTTAGTGTAGATAATCAGGCTTCATTTATAAAGTCTTAATGCCAGCTCTATTATCACGAAGTCCATTATTTTGTATTTATTGATTGTATTTAGTGATACAGTGAAAGCATGCACCTGTAATATAAAAACGGACTTCCCGCAGCATTTAATACAACTGGAAGCAATGAAGCAAAACTACAAACTTCTCCAGTAAAGGGAGCTACTTACCTCCTTCTCCATAAAACAGGAGGCCATTATAAAATTTCGTTTCTGCCTATCAACAGAAACATAAATTTGTCTTTTAATAAATCAGTGGTCATGCTACAAAAATTATTTAGACAGTACATCATTATATCTTTTTGCAAAATAATAAATCTTTATTAGATCATCAATCTTTCATACACGTAATTGAAGCTGAACTTACCTCATATTTTAACTTCTTGATTTCACAACAAAGGGCAGCATACACAGTTATTACTTTGTTTAGAACCTAGATTCAGGAAAAAAAAGCAGATTACCATCACAGAACTTCAGTGAATAAAAATCCTACAGAGCATTTTTCATGTTTAAAATGGATCAAATGGATCAGTTTTAGATAAAAGAAATTTCCCCCCCCCCCGTTCTTTTAATCATAAAGCAATTACCTTGTTTTCCGTCTTTATGAGCTCCAGTAAAGAGGACTGCTCATATGGCAAAAGCTAGAATTGATTAAAATAAACAAAAGCTTTAGAAAACACTTGTCAGAGACACATTTAAGCAGCTAAGCAATTAGTGTAACTTTTTTACAGTTTAATCTCAAGTAAGGTCAGTAAAAAGAGCTAGTAATGGCACATTACCAACAAGCTGCGCTGCAGGAAGCCTTCTCTTTGCACATTCATGCATTAAGGGAAAGAACTAGCCACACTATATAGGATTTACATTAATTTACTCATAAAACTTGAAATGCAAAAACACAGTCATTACGGTGCACACAGAATAAAAACAACTCCGGAAATCTAAGAGAAATTAGGAATTCCAAATGCAGGAAACAGGAAGCATTGTGTGTATCTACACGCAGGCACTTGAGATTTTGTGCTGAAGCCATCTCATGGCTGACAAGTTCACATATGCTCAGCACTACAGAGGCCCCACATGTAATCTGAATAGATGGAGGACTGACTGAGACTACACCTTCTGCACATACAAGTTCCATATGGTAACAACACTGAAAAGTACTTCTCACTTTTATGTCCCAGTTCAGCGATGAAAAACAGTCATGCTCTACAGAGGACAGAAAACTTATGACCAAAGAATAAAACACTTCTGGAAGAAGAACAATTAAAACTGCATTGGATAGGCTTCTCAAACACAAAAGTCAATATTTTAGAAGCACAAAGGCAAGAAGCTTTCACTTATCAGGTTTGAAAAGAAGGAATGAGGAAAACAACAGTTTCAACATGTATTAAATATAAGCAGACCTTTAAAGCAATAGGATCAAGACTGAAGTCCCAAACATCTCCAACAGAGTCATCCAGAGCATCTTCAATTCTCTTCAGCTGAGATGCGTACTCCTCAAGAAATTTTCCATAATTCTTCAACTGCACTTCAGCGTGGATTTCTGAGAATTCATAACATTGATAGTTACATAAAATACTCTGTAAACTCCAATATCCCAAAGTTCATTAACATTTTAATCTGTTGCTATTTAGCAAGTAGTACTGCATACCAAGTTTTGGTGCAGCATTTTCTTCTTGAAACAACTGCATCTTTGTAACACAAAGTTCTTACGTGTTGAAAACCAATATCCAACTCAGTGCCCATTTCAAATAAACCCCCAATATGAAAGAACAACAAACATTTAAGAGGCTTATTAAAACATATTTTTGAAGCGTACATTTATTTTTAAACTAACATCTGAACAAACCTAACTACCACACCAAGTTGCAGAGCAAAGAACTGACTGACCACATTGCAGCATGGCAGATGATTTTACCCATCAGCAGAGCCAGGCCATAGACAACGATATGAGACATTTGAGGCACTGGGTGTTATCATTTTAGTCTGAGTAGAACTTGTATGGGAAGCAATCTGTCTTCTGCTCTCCCCCTATTACCTCTTAGTAAGTATTAAACTGAAAGCTGATGGTTTTCAATCACCCCCACCATATTGCAACTCACTACTTTCCAGCAGAATTTTTCTTCTGCTTAGCACCTGAACATGGAAATGCACAGCTGTTCTGTCACTGATAGTTCCAAGTAGGTTCTTACGCTCAAAAGGAAATACTCAGCTGGTCAAATACCAAGAGAAGCAGTAAGAATTAGTATAGCAAGTCTAAAGACAACTGAAAAGCTTCATTCACTCTATCCTGATACTTCTTCCTACACTAACGCACATACACAAAAAAGAAATACACAATCACTGACTTAGCTGCACAATCTGAACCATGGAAAGAGTGATCACAGCTCAGGACTTCCACGCTTCATAAGGAACTACAATCCTTTCTCATCCGACGACTGAAGTGTCATCAGCGAAGATGTGACTTGACTGCATATCTAATTGCTTACAACCTTTCGCTTTTTGTTGAAAATAGCATTGCCTTTAAAATAAATAACCAAAGAACCTAAGTTAGTTGGATTACTGAATTTTGTCAAAACACAAAGACAACTCTGCAGACAGCAATCTTTTTAGCTTATGTAGCAGTATACATGCCTGTTTTGTGTTTTAGCAAGTAGGTTGTGACAAAAGCTAAAAAATCTTTTTATTTTGCAGGTTTTACCTCCTGCTCATCTAAGCTGTCTGTAATTGAGACAAATGGTAGTTGATGACTACTCTTCAGTAAACCAGTTTTGCTGAATCAATTATCCTAGAGATGTATTTTGGAGAAAGAGAAAATGTGCCTGAAGAGGTGCCCCAGCCAAGTAAGGGGAGGAATGAACAAAGGCAAATGAAAAGTCAAAGAAGAGAGGGACTGTGCACTGGGGAGTTGAGACTGAGGAGAAATGGAACAAATTCTCAACAAATGCGGAGCTCCTACTTTGAAATCAGCAGCAATTCAGCTGCAAAGCCTGTCCAAAATGCACTGTGAGCTATACCACACTAAGTTCCACACTAATGCCATTGGGTTCTGCCTGTCTTGATGGTTCACAGACACCACCAAATGAAGACGACTGAATTTCATGCAGATAAGCAGCAAGTGAACAAAACACTCTTTATCAGCAGTATGCCCTTCAGACATGGATTTGCAGCCCTTGTGTCGTATCATCATATTTTTTCTATTCTACCAATTCACCTTCCAAATCCCTTCCAGCACATCTTCTAGAAGCCCTGATGCACTAAAGCTCTAGAACTCCAATAGATGCAGAGCCCTGCAGAACAGAGCTTAACCTGCCATCCTGGCAGTTGCAGTACTTTACTGTTACAAGATGCTGTAGAGTATGGAAACTTAAATTCTTGAAGCATGTTGTGGTATTCCCTCCTGTTCCTTCTCTCGTCACACAAAAAGCAAAGCTAAGAGCAGCAAAAATATTGAAAGAGGTATTGGGACTATAAGGAAGAATTGAAAAAAACAAGTCACACAAGAGTAAGAAACAGGCACTGCTGCTCAAATCAATTCCCTCGACTAAATAGGCAGCATATCTCAAAAAATCTCACCGCAGCAGCACTCTCCTAAAAACCCACAAACTGTCATCTTTCCAGTAGCCAAAAGATGCACTTAAACCATGCTGTAGCTCAATAGAGCTGATATCAGGTATTGACAAAACTAAATGTTGCCAGACATTGGTGTGCCACCTCATACTGATTCTATACAAAAAATAAAAGGCAGGTGTGAATAATTTATCATCTTTTCTCTAAAGCAGACATGAGAGTGAAAGCTATTAGTGAACCCCCCAGATACAGGTAGGCCTGAATTGATTAAAACGGCGTCAAGCTGGGGGATTTCTAGCATGCATAACTTTTTTTTCCTAAAGAAACTGGATTACATGCAAAAGGAAAAGAAATCACATATTTTCTTTTTCTTCCAAGCCACAGACCCGCTTCACAAGACATATCTGTTTGCAATGAAGTTTGATTTAGTCTCTCCTCAGGTGATAAAATGAAAGCTTTTACAACTGGAACAGCATGAGGATATGCTTAGCAGCACAAAACATCTAACTTCATTTAATCTTCTTCCATAAAGTCAGCAGTGTCAATACTCGGGCAATCCATTGCCACAGCAGGATTTGCAAGTGCAATGTCAATAAATCCCTGGGACAATAATGTAAACTGGACTTCTACAGCATCCTATTTCCCCAGTTAAGAACATGGTGATTTCTAAAAGTTTGTGATACTCAAGTATACTCAAGCATAGAGTGAATACTGACAAAGCAAAGCAACACTTTTTTTCCAAGTGACTTTTTTTTTTCCTGCTTTTTCTTGGTTGTATACTGTACTGTGAACTTTGCCACTGTTCACAGTCAAGATGGTGGTAATAGAGCACATCACGTCATAGAATCGTTGAGTCGGAAGGGATCTTCAAAGGCCATCTGGTCCAACTCCTCTGCAATGAACATGGACAGCTACAGCTAGAACAGGGTGTTCATAGTCTCTCAAGCCTGACCTTGGGTGAAACAAGGGATGGGGCATCCACCACATCTCTGGCAACCTGTGCCAGCACTTCACTACCCTTACTGTAAAGAACTTCTTCCATATAACCAGTTTCTAGTTTGAAAACATTTCCCCTTGTTCTGTCACAACAGACCCTGTAAATAGCCTGTCACCTTCCTTTTTACAGCCTCTCTTTTGATACTGAGAGGATGTTGGGTGATGTAACATGGCTGCATGTAATGCCATGAACAAGTCCCACACAGATCTGATATTCTGAGCTAAAAACCATACTTTGCATTCCATGGCTTTGAGAGCTGCCAAAGACCTCAGCTCAGGAAAGCTTCAGTTTCTGCCAAAAAGACAGAATAACGAATAGGCTATTATTAATGGCACCATCCTAAGGTAATGCTGTATGTGAAACAGATGGTCCACGAGTAACACATTTTCACAGCAACACCTAGTGTCATTATTTTCACAGAATCATAGAATGGCCAGGGTTGGAAGGGGCCTCAAGGATCATGAATCTCCAACCCCCCTGCCACAGGCAGGGCCACCAACCTCCACATTTAATACTAGACCAGATTGTCCAGGGCCCCATCCAACTTGGCCTTGAACACCTCCAGGGATGGGGCATCCACAACCTCTCTGGGCAGCCTGTTCCAGCACCTCACCATTCACTCTGTAAAGAACTTCCCCCTGACATCCAACCTAGATCTTCCCTCCCTCAACTTAAAGCCATTTCCCCTTGTCCTGCTGTTATCTATCCTTTCAAAGAAATGATTCCCCTCCTCTTTTTAGGCTCCCTTTAGGTACTGAAAGGCTGCCATGAGGTCACCCTGCAGCCTACTGTTCTCCAGGCTGAACAAGCCCAGCTCCCTCAGCCAGTCTTCATAGGGGAGGTGCTCCAGTCCCCTGATCATCTTCGTGACTCTCTGGACCCTCTCCAACAGCTCACTGTCTTTCTTGCACTGGGGACTCCAGACCCGGACACAATACTCCAGCTGGGTCCTCACAAGAGCAGAGTAGAGGGGACAATCACCTCCCTGTCCCTGCTGGCCACCCCTCTTCTGATGGAGCCCAGGATACCATTTACTTTCTGAGCTGCAAGGGCATACTGCTGGCTCACGTTAAGTTTCTCATCTATCAAGACCCCCAGGTCCTTCTCGGCAGGGCTGCTCTCAAGGACCACTCCTTCCAGTTTGTATGGATGCCTGGGATTCCTCTTTCCCAAGTGTAAAACCTTGCACTTTGCTGTGTTGAACCTCGTTAGGTTCACCCAGGCCCATTTTTCAAGCCTGTTGAGGTCCCTCTGAATGGCATCCCTTCCCTCTACAATTTGGCAGAGTTCAATACACAGCATGTATCTCAATGTGACTGCCATACACCTCTATTTAGGAAGTAGGTCAGCCAGCTCCACAGGCAGAGAACACATGGATTTGGATGGGGCACACACATCCACTGACAGAGCTCAGCACCACGAGGTCTCACGTATCTATTTTCTAAAGGTGTAAGAGAACACCCAGCTCCGTGCCAAACAGCCTTTATCGGCAGAAAGCACATACAACGCATTGATCTCAGCAGGCTGCCTCAGCCTGCCCGGGGGATGCTGCACACACGCGTGGGCACCCAGGGATGACCGGGAGAAGCCGAAGACGGCGGTCCCCGCCGCGCTGGGGACACAAGCAAAGCTCGCAGCAACCCCCCCTCCCCCCCAACCCAAACACCCCCCGACAGCCACTGAGGCGAGCACGGAGCAGGGCCCGCTCTGAACGCGGCGAGCAGAAGGCAGGAACCGGGATGAAGGCAGGAACCGGGATGGGGGCCGGTCCCGCTCAGCTCCCACGGCTGCTTCCTCCTCTTCCTCACTGCCCGCCTCTCGCGATAGGGGCTGGTAGGGGTCTCCTCAGCCCGCTCAGCCCGCAGCCCCATTCCGTCCTCGCGCGCCCACACACACACACACGCTCCCGCCCTGCCCCAGCCCGGCCCTTCCGCCTCCCGCGTGCTCACTCTGCGAGCCGTCGTCGAGGCGGTCGAACTCCCACTCCGGGGACAGGGTCTCCAGCGCCATGGCAGCGCCGCGCCCGCCTCCCCTGACTCAGGCGCACGGGACTTCCTGCCCCGCTCCGCGCCGCACTCTGGGAAATGGAGGCGGAGGGCGGGGGGGAAACCGGGACTCCGGGAGGAGGCGGGGTGGTGGAGGGGTGGGCGGTGGCGTGAGCCCCGCCTCGGTCCCATTCGGGACGCTGGTAATATCAGTTAGAGGACAAAAGAAGTAAAAGCGCTTAGCGTGGCATGGGAAGTGCCACTAGGGCCGCTTGCGGTGCCCGCAGCGATGACCTAAGGTTCAGCACAGTCTGTGCTATCAGCAGAAACGGAAATGGCTGTGAAGAGCGATGTGGGAGCATCAGCAATTTCATGGGGCTTAGAGCAACAGAAATAGCAGCTCCACAGAGAGATGGATCAGTAATTGCAGATCGTCCATTAAAGCTAGCTCTGTAATGCAGCCAGTCTGAAAATAGCACTGCTGCACTTGTTTTCTGGAGACAAGCAATCCGTCCTTTGCCATATTGATTAATTTTAAAGGGAACTAAGATCTGGCTGGTATGCTTGCTCTTGTCGGTGAGTTTTTAGCTCATTACAGCACATTTCAAGAGACCAGCTGTTGGAAATATCCAAACAATTTATCAGGCCGGTATCTCTGACCAAGCAGATTTTATTTGCAATTGCAGTGGCGGGCCTCCTGCACGCAGGAGAGCATGCAGAAAACAGCCTTACGTTGTTTATGCCCTATTACTCAACGCTTATCTCTTTCTCCCCTGGCTCTTCGTTGGCTGAGTACTTCAGGTTCACAATCTTCCTGACGCTCAACTAAACACACAGATACTGGCGAACCATAAATTTTTGCTCGCTAAGCAAATCTCGCTAATTAGTTAACCTCATACTTGCTCATTCAACATTCAGTCATTGTTTCTGGACATCTGCTCGTCCTTGCATGGAGACAAGCTTGGAAGGAGGATGGGGGGAGTATCTTGATGTCTGCCTGTTGCATCCCAGCCTACCCACAGAGCAAGGCAATTCAGCCTTGTGTGGAGGCCCTGTCTTCTTTGATGTTTGTGAAGTCTGTTTTTCTTTTGCTGAGGATCTCTTATCCAAGCAGAACAGCCCCACAATATGCTTTCTAGTCCATAATACTATACCTATACAATTTGGAACATTTAGAAACTATTGCACTTTTGTGAGCAAGAAGTAATCACACAATTCAGCAACTGTATTTCTACAGTGTGTTACTAACATATATGCTATTCCTACTTTTTTCACGTCAGCTATTTCTAAGGACAAGTTACAAAATACAAGCGTATTGTGCTCTACTTCTTCAGATCAATTCCCCCTTTTTAATATCTAACGCAGAAACAACATTCCACTCCTACACAGCCTAGATCTGGGAAAGAAGAGATCAAAACCTATTTTTTGAGAAATCATATGAAAAATGTTCAGAGTATCTTCTTTTTTTAACTTTTTTTTTTTTTTTTTTTCCAGTTCTGATTAATATTGCAAGTGACACCAAGTTGGGAGGAAGCGTTGATCTGCCTGAGAGTAGGAAGGCCCTACCCAGGCATCTGGGCAGGCTGGATCAATGGGCTGAGGCCAATTGTATGGGCTTGAATAGGACTAAGTGCTGGGTCCTGCACTTCAGTCACAACAGCCCCATGTATCGCTACAGGCTTGGGGCAGAGTAGCTGGAAAAGCTGAGTAAAGGAAGATCTGTGAGTGTGAGGAGTTTGAATACAAGTATTAATAGGGAGCAGCTGAGGGAACTGAGGTTTTTCAGTCTTGAGAACAAGAGGCTCAGGGGAGACCTTATCTTTCTCTGCAGTGACCTGAAAGGAAATTGCGGTGAGGAGGTGTTTGGCGTCATCTCCCAGGTAACACCAACAGGACTAGAGGGAATAGCCTACAGTTTCACCAGGGAAGGCTCTGGTTGAGTATTATGAAAATTTTCTTCTTAGGAAGAGCGGTGCTGCAGTGGCACAGGCTGCTGAGGGAGGTGGTGGAGTCACCATCCCTGGAGGTGTTCCAGAACTGTGTGGATGTGGCACTGAGGGACAAGGCCAGTGGGCCTGGGAGGGGGGGTGGGTTGGCAGTAGGACTAGATGATCTTAGTGGCTTTTCCAACCTTTGTGATTCTGTGATTCTATGATCAGAGCCCAAGGACATCTGCTCTACTCACAGTCTTCTGTGTGAGGTTGAGCTATTGAAATGGGGCTTTTAATTCCCCAGTAATGTAATTGTGCAGGATGTTGGCAGCTGGCAGTGCATACATGTACCTCTGGGGACATAAGTGTCACACGAAATGAAATTGCAATTTATACTTGACTTCAAAGATCACGTTCTGTCTACAGTCATATAGATGCAGCTTTTACTGTACTCAGTAGAGCAGCCATACATGCATTCAAAGGCAAGGTATGTCCTTTAGTTTTGAAAAGCAGAGCAGTAGAAAAATTTTGCTACAATCATCTACTTGTTGTGGAAACAAAATACTGTTCCTTTCTGTGGAAAACTGCACATAAATGGTTTGTCAGACTGCTTTAAAAGTTTTTGTATGTTTGTTTGTTTTTGGTTTTTGTTGGTTTGTTTTGTCTCAGAAAAGCGTATCCTTGTACCACCTTCAGGGAATAGCTAATGACTGAAGAAGCAGGCTGGCTATTGCAAGGCTGTGAGATCACCAACACTAAGAGCTGGTTTGTTTCTGCAGCGGCCACACTGCACCAAGATAACCATACCATAAGCCATTGCAAGACTTATTTTGATTATGGGAAAAGTAAAGTATTTGAGAATGAAAATTGTAGAACTAATGCATTTCTTAGAAGCAGGAGGCTTAATAACCCAAAAAAATCACACAAGTACATCAGTTAAATTTTATGATGGCGTTTATGATGCAATTAGTTAAAAGACTAATTGTTTTTCTTGTGCCTTGCTAGGTGGCAGTGTGTTTGTTGCCAACACTGAGGTCAAGCCCAGCTGCTGCTATAATTTCTATTTCTTCTTACTTGGATTTTATCCTGAAGCCTGTTGTTTAAGCGAATCAAGCATAGCTCAGCCCTGATTGATAAATTTACTGTACTCAATTCTCATTGAATGGCTTTATGCTGTTTGCAGAAGTGGACACTGACAGATTTTATAAATATCTTTTCTGAAAGTCAGGTAACACTTAGGGTTTTCATGTGTGCTAGGAAGTTTTTATTTATTACTGGCTTATAAGAAGTTGCTAAGATTGCTCAAGTATCTGTCAATATTTTTAGAAATTACAGCAGTCAGAAAAATCTTTAGACTTTGTTTAGCACAGACATTCTTGGAAGTCTGAATATTATTTCAAGAGGTCGAGAATGGATTCATTTATTTTGAACAGACTAGAGGGAGATTAAAAACCAAAACACAGGAGAATTAGCTTGGTACTATGACTGTTTTATTTATGCAGTGGCTAGTTGTCTATAAATTGGTAAAACAACACAGGCTTGACTGTATGAGGTACTGAACTCTTTTTTCCTTTGAAACACAGAACCACAGAGTCATCCAAGTTGGAAGGCACCCATGAGGATCACAAAGTCCAACTCCCGGTTCTACCAGTACAGTTACGTGGCATTTTTCACAGAATTTTTATGACCTTTGGTACTTAGTGGAAACCTTAACAATGCAAATAGGAGCCTTTTTTTTTTTTTTTTTTAATGGTGAAATGCATTCAGAGAAACTGCTTCTAGTGTATGCAGGCACATCTTCAGCAAGATTAGTATAATTGTAATTACTTAAAGGAGAAGGAATGTGGCTTGCTGGATCTGCAGGAATCTAGCTACGCTGTACATTCCTCATCTGTGGAACATTTAATGCTAAATTCTATGAATATCTTAAGTAAAATATAGTTCTTGCTCAGTTTTTATAGCCAGATTCTCAGAAAATATTTACTATCTGAGACTTGCTCTTTACGACTGTGATCCACAAAGATAATACTTATTCAAAAGTAGTTTCTAGCTTATTGTATGGAATTTGAGAGACTTCTGATAATATGTACGAGTAAGGCATCTGAACATGACAATTCTTTCTACTGCTTAAATCAGTAAAATAATTCCCTTTCTTCTCCTAATATATGCTCTGTTTTGTTACTCTGGAAACATGAAATGTTAAGCGTTCGGTTTTAAGGGGTTGTCTAGATGACAGAAAATCTGTATTAGTAAACTGTGAAAACCTCACTGGAAACCACATGAGTTTCTAACCTGAGATTAAGGCTGAAATGGGGGGAAAAAAATTAAATCAAGTTTTGTATATAAATGTTGCAGAGAGAGAATAAGAAATAGAAGCTTCCTGTGTTGGTGAGTGGCAAAACAAGAAAAGTTGTTGCTGTACAAAATTTGAGTTGAAACTTGTCATGCAATTAACATAGTTAGGGAATAACCAATACACAACCTCAATTTATTTTTTTAACCACTTAGTGTTTCAAACTGGATGAACTGTAAAGTACTCCTGAGGAATGTGAGTCTGAACTATGACCAAATGTTTCTTCATTATGAAAAGCCCCATCAAGGCTGATTTTCAACTACAAAAAGCCTGTTCAAAGCTAGTTTAGCCAATTACTGACCCGCAGGGTATGATTTTCAAAAGAAAATAAATTCTGGAAGATTGAGCAGCTTCCCAGGCAGTTCAGTACGTGTGTATACTCAATGTACTGTGGAACACAGCCTTCTGCAATGGTCTTGCCAATTCTTGATTATATCTTTAAAGACACTCTCAAAGCAGAGTAACTTCTGCATGATAGAAATCATATTATGCTCATCTGGATTTGGTTTAACAGCTGCTGTGTGCATTTCTGCACATACAACCACGTTTTGCTTTGTAAGTGTGCTGTTGAACAAAGAAGTTTAACTTAGGAATAATATTTGTGTGTCACGTTTTTATACATATCACTCTTTTTGTTTGTGCCCCTTGCTGACATATTTCTCTAGAAAAGTAGGTAATGGAAATAATTGGGTTCGGGGGGAAGACCATGCTGGAAATCTTACTGAGGATAATAGCAATTTTTTTCAAAGTTAAATTTTGGCTTTAAGAACCAGGAAGCAAAACTGGAAGAAATCAAGAGAAGAAAACTCAGTGTTTAAAATGTGTTCCAAATCAATTGCAAAAATCTACAACTGGTATCATCAGAGCTAGGATCCTTCCCTGGATTAACAAGAAACTTTGATAATTTGCAAGCTACTATTGCTCATTCTGAGACAGGACAATGTAGTCATTTTCCAGGTGACAAAACAAAATCCTTGTGAACTGGCTATGAATGTTTATACTGATCTCTGAAATTCGACATGGTCAATTTACTAAGTAGGTTTTAAAAGCTCTGGTGTTTGAGTTAATCAACTCTGATCACAAGAAAGAAGCAGATGGTATGCAGATACCATCCTTGTATGTGATTTCAAATCTTCTTCTCCCTGTCTTTTCCCTTTTCCCTCTTCATTACTACAAAATCTAAAGTAGGTCTTGAACCCTACTGCCCTGCTATTCTTTATACTGTGATTCCACTGACAAGGGACACCTTCTCCAGTGATTTTTCCTTTTTGTCACCCAACATTTTAATAGTTCGTGGAGTAAAGCCATGGTAAATGGAGATATAGGCTCAGTGGGTTTGGCATTGTGTTTTGGAGACCAAGATGTGCCAACTAATTAAGGTCCTAGTGTATTCTGCATGAATTGTTGTATTTGTGCTGTGGGGGTGTAAGGAATACAGCCGTAAGTCATTACAAATTGCTTATCTAAGAATACAAGGTATTTTGCCGTAAGGCTACATGTCAGCTGCTAAATGCCAGGTGAATGGTGTTGTAGTTGGAGAGGATTTGGGACCATGAACCAAGATCTGGAATCTCATAAACTTTGGTAGTGTTTGAATCCAGTTCCAAACTTTGCAGTATGGAAGTGTTTTTCATGCCAGTGTTTACAGTAAAAGTTCTTTACACTCTGTTGTTTGGAATTTGCATAACTTGTTCTAGACTTACTGCACACCATTCTTTTTAACCCTTGGGCCACAGATACTAGAAAAGGAATCACTTGTATAAGCATGTTCCTCCTTATAGTGGGACTTTTTGATGAATTCTGCTAGTTTAGCCAATTCAGTTTTCAATATCTCAAAAGAACTTAATTCCTTCAGTTGACTGTCCCATCATCTAGTAAGTCACCACGTACTCTGAATGAAGGCATCAAGTGGTGTTCCTCATGGGTCTATACTAGGAGCAGTCCTGCTTAATATCTTTATTGATGATCTTAATGAGAGGATTGAGTGCACACTAAATTTGCAGATGACAACAAGCTGGGAGGAAGCGTTGATCTGCTTGAGGGTAGGAAGGCCCTGCAGAGGGATCTGGGCAGGCTGGATCAATGGGCTGAGGCCAATTGTATGGGCTTCAACTGAACCAAATGTCAAGTCCTGCACTTCAGTCACAACAGCCCCATGCATTGCTACAGGCTTGGGGCAGAGGAAAAGGGTCTGGGGGTGTTAGTGGACAGCTGGTTGAACATGAGCCAGCAGTGTGCCCAGGTGGCCAAGGCAGCCAATGGCATCCTGGCGTGTAGCAGAAAGAAGCAGTGCAGCCAGCAGGAGTGGGGAAGTGATCATTCCCATGTACTCAGCACTGGTGAGGTTGCATCTCGAGTGCTGTGTTCAGTTTTGGGCCCCTCACTACAAGAAAGACATTGAGGCCCTGGAACGTGAAAAGGGCAAGAAAGCTGTAAGGGATCTGGAGCACAAGTCTAATGGGGAGCAGCTGAAGGAACTGGGGTTGTTCCGTCTGGAGAAGAGAAGCTCAGGGCAGACCTTATCTCTCTCTACAAAACCCTGAGATTGTGGTGAGGCAAGGGTCAGCCTCTTCTCCCAGGTCACAGTATTAGGATAAGAGGAAATGGCCTCAAGTTTCACCAGGGGAGGATCAGGTTGAATATTAGGAAAAATTTCTTCTCAGAAAGAGTAGTACTGCAATGGCACAGGCTGCCCGGGGAGGTGGTGGAGTCACCATCCCCGGTTGTGTTCAAGAACCGTGTGGATGTGGTTAGTGAGCACGGTGGGGATGGGCTGAAGGTAGGACTACATGATCTTACAGGGTGTCTTCCTACCTTAACGATTCCAGGATTCTACCCGCAACAAGACGTTGTTGTTACGGCTTGAGAACGACACGGATCCCCTCGCCTCCCCGCAGGGCCCAGCACGGCGCTGCCCCCGGCGGCTTCCCGCTGCTGCCTGGGCAGTGGCGGCAAGCGCGGGGCTGACCTTCCGCCGCCACGGCGCACCCCGGGCGGGGCCGCGCCGCCGCGGCGCAGCCGCAGGATCTGATCGGGCGCCATCGGCGCGGGTTGCGTCAGACGAGGCGCTCCGCCGGGTGGGCGCGTCGCTCGCCCGACCGCGCACCGCAAGATGTTGCGGGCAGCCCCGCGCCTGTTCCGGACCTTCTGCACGAGCTCCGCGGTGAGCGGGGCGCTAAACGTCGACGGACGGGGCCGGGCCGAGCCGAGCCGAGGCGGGCGGGGGTCGGGGGGGATTGTAAGGCTTGTACGGGCGCGGGGAGGGCGAGAGGTTTCTTGAGGCACCGGAGCAGCATCCTGCCCAGCCCGCGGTCATCAGATGGGCGCCGCGGGGATGCGGCTGGAAGGAGCCGGTCGGCCCCGGGCCCGGCCTGGCGGGGGCCTGTGGGTGCCGTCTCCCCCCGGGTGTGGAGCTGCTCCCGAGTCCGTCTGGCTCTGCCTCACAGCCTAAGTACCTCCGCGGCCCATGCATCTGATTTTTGCAGTTTCGAGCGCTTGTTCCGAGCTGTTCTCTTTTTCCTCCTCCATATATAGACCGTACAAGTGCCTTGAAGTGCCCTGCCCGATCCACATTGTCCAGATGCTTGGGTCTGGCAGGCTGAGGCTGGGAGAATGCTTCTGCTTTCCTAAAGAGTGCTGTGTTATGCTGGCTCAGTTTAGTGCAAGGAACTAATGCCAAGGGCTTTGCATGGAAAGGTCAGAATAAAGAGATTGAACACGAAATGCAGTCAGCGGAGCCAACAGATAAGAATAAATAACTGCTGTGAGCCCACAATGTCTAATGGTAGGGAGGGAGACCCTATGCTTGGATTCTATTTGGAGGCACTGGAATTTAGCACAAATCCTGATAGAACACTGCTTTTCAAAGGAGACACAATTTTAAATTCATCTTTGAAAAGATGCAGCATATTGAAATATTTACTAGCTTTGCTACATCCTTGTGGAGAATAAACAAAATATTGCAGTGTTCTTAGTAGCTTCACAGTCAGAGTAGCAGTTATTAAGCATTCACCTTCAATAAATTTGATTAGAAATTGATAACTCATTACAGGTAAGACCTATGTATATGCCCATGTATGAGAAGCAGCAACAGAAAATGATTTTTAACTACAAAATAAATATTCTTATCAGCAAAAGTTTTGTAGCATTAGAAAGGACTTGAAAGGACTTGTAACTTTTGGACTTGACTCCCTTGTTAGGAAGAACAGTTTGACAGAATATCACAGAATCACAGAATGGCCAGGGTTGGAAGGGGCCTCAAGGATCATGAATCTCCAACCCCCTGCCACATGCAGGGCCACCAACCTCCACACTGAATATCAGACCAGGCTGCCCAGGGCCCCATCCAGTCTGGTCTTGAACACCTCCAGGGATGGGGCATCCACAACCTCCCTGGGCAGCCTGTTCTAGCACCTCACCACTCGCTCTGTAAAGAACTTCCCCCGACCTAAATCTTCCCTCCCTCAAGTTAAAGCCATTTCCCCTTGTCCTGCTGTTATCTATCTTTTCAAAGAGTTGAGAGTAGTCACTAGATTTTGTTTGGCTGCTTCTCTATGCAGTGTTGAACTCAAAACCAACAGAGTTACAGTAGAGTGAGCAGCAGCTTATCTTTTGAAAGCACTGTCATATTAACTCGTTATCCTGTGACTGCTTAACTAACAAGAGAAAGACCAGATCTCTGCAAACCGCCTGGGCTCCATTGTTTCTCGTAAGTAGGAATTGGGCATCCTTGCAGGAGCAAAACAAGAAGTGCACTGCGATTATACATGACCATTAATTTTCCCATGAAAAGGAGTGTCTGTTGATGAATATCATATATCCACAGTGAGCCAGGCAACTGCAAACAAAATCCGATGTAACTCTTAACATCGCTGACAGAAACAGTGAAAAGTTTGTTCTTTGGATGTGCCAGTGATAATGCTCCGGTACCCGTCCATCACTTTATTCAATAGCATTGTTTCGGTGTTCTTTAAAGACCTCCTTTCTACAGCTTTATGCTGAGTGGTACTGATGGTATCCTGCCGCAGATATGCCATTTCCATAAGAAAGAAAACACCAAACTATTTTTTATTTCCATGTAATTTTGTACTGCTTTCCATTTTAACTGGGTGTTTTGTTCATACCTAATTCTTCAAAAAGGATTTCCCACTTTCACTGGTCTGACTCATCTTAGGTAGAAATTCTTGAGGAGAGTTTCTAAAGTAAGATAGGAGCTGGCTCTTAGATTTTCTGCAGTGAATCAGTTGTCATTTTTCAAATAAGACAAAAAATGAAGGACTGAATTTGTGGTCTGAACTTGCAAGTCCTTCCACATACAGGATTTCTCCCACAGAACCCAACAGACTTGTGAGTTTGGCTCCTGCTTTCTGCTGATGACAAAGCACGTGTTATGGTGAGACAAGCAAACTGCCACATCTAAGCCAGGTGCTAATAACAGTCACACAGTACACATGTACCACTTGTTGGAGAAGTAACTGAAGAATCAACAGTTGAAAGATCCATTCTGCAATTGAATTAGGTCTCCATCTGAGTAGCTTTTTATGCACATGAGACACCGGAGTTGATTTCTTGCCAGGCTGATCGTTTTGTGCAATGCCATTAAGAAATGGAACTTTCTGAGCCCATCTACATTCTTAACTCCTCAGTCCTTCATAGAACATAGTCCTCTCTTTACTTCTTACCATTTGTTGACTCAGCTCCACAATTAATGTGAATTAAGCTAGTATAACTTACTTAACATAAGGAAAAGATACTGATTTACGGCAACTCATGATTTGGAACTGGAACTGATAGAGTTCCATGTAATATGATAGCCAGACTTCTTCACAGAGAAACATGAACTAAGAGTTAAGTTTAGCATTATGCTATGAGGGAATACAAGAAAAACTGTTCAGAGCAGAAGCTTTGGAGCAAGATAAACAGCAATGCTATATGTAACACTTTGTGAATAAGAGGAGAGAAAGTAGCTCTTAAAGTGATGGTAAATTTGGACAGTAAATTTCAAAGAAGATTGCTGAATATCAAAAAAGCAGTAGAGTAGAGTACAGCAGCAAGTACTTGAAAAATAATTTAGAATGGAGGTTGGATAAATCTGTAAAAGCAATTGTATTACATGATCACTTGTGATGGCATAGGACTGGATTTTAACTAAGCAGAACACTTTCAGTCTTGTGTTCTTACTGAGAGATGTTAACAGAAGGACGAGAGTAGAAGTAACTCATATCTGGACTATCTTCAGTATTTCTTCATTGTACTGGTTGGGTTCCCACTTTAAATTGGCTCTGTACAGAGATCAAAGGATTTCCATGCCAAGCATGTTCAGTGAGCCAGCACAGTTATCTTTTCCCATGTATTTCCCCTGGTGTACTTAAAATAATTAAACAATTACGAAAATCTGATGACTGATTTTGATAAGGCAGCAGTGTTTCTGCTGTGAAAGTAAAAATATTGGTCATAAAAACATTGGTTATACAATCTACTTGTATCCACTGAGCCTTACTAGATTAAATTCACAACAGGGACTTGTCTGTACTAATGTCATTGAGATAGTGGATGTATCTTAAGCATACCTAGCAACAGTGCAGCATTGGTTAGGAGTACCAGTATCACTGGTCTCGCAAAGGATTTCCACCATCCAGCCATAAAAATCTAATCTTGCAACAGCCCAAGTTATGTTCACCTTTGTAATTATTTAGTACTGCTTCGATTGCAAGCAAACTGACTAATGCTGTAATACAGAGAAGTTTGGCCATGGAGCTTCGTTCTGATAGAAAATACTGCCTTTGGACAAATAGTTATTGCCTACTGCTTTGCATAAAAACAGTATGCATAAAATAACAAGCTTGCTTCAGCGTTCCTGTAGTGGAACCTTCTATTTTGTAATGCTCTTTCTCTGAGGCCATCTGCAGAACTAAAACTAAAGCTTGAAAACATCAAGATTCATCCACAGTATTTCAACTGTGAAATGAATTGTGATGAAATGGACTGTGGTTTTGAGTAATCTGTTTCTCAGGACATTTGTCATATGATCTGATGGGCAGTCCAGACCATTTAGCATTCAGTCAATAACCCATTTTGTCAAGGATCCTTATGTCCCAGACTCCATAAGAAAGGGAAGAGAGGAAGGAGAAGAAAAACGTGTGTCAACATACAGCACAAATACCAGTGGTTAAAATATTCAGTGCTTTGATTCACAGAATCATGAATCTCCAACCCCCCTGCCACAGGCAGGGCCATCAAGCTCCCCATTTAATACTAGACCAGGCTGCCCAGGGCTCCATCCAACCTGGCCTTGAACACCTCTAGGGATGGGGCATCCACAGCCTCCCTGGGCAGCCTGTTCCAGCACCTCACCACTCTCTCTGTAAAGAACTTCCCCTGACATCCAACCTAAATCCCTCAAGTTAAAGCCATTTCCCCTTGTCCTGCTGTTATCTATCCTTTGAAAATGTTGATGAAGAGTTGATAGTTGGTTCCTATTTATCCTTCTGAGCTTGTGGCATCCAGTGTGTCATTCAGGAAAAAATGGCAGTCGAAGTCCATTTGGGAAGGTGAGGTGTGGATTTATATTCCACCTTTCATTCAGGGGCCTCCCAAAAAGTCTGAGTCTTTAATAGTCTGGGTCTAGAAGAAGTTTCTGTCCGATTCAGCTTTGGGGAAGGCAAGCTTTTTTGTTTATGTGAACCTTTCCTTCGTTGCCAGGTCTGTTTGTTTTTTAAAGGTTGAAAAATGCAAAGGAAGTGCTTGCAGGGGCAATCCCACCCTCTGCTCATTCTTGTACCCTGCTGGACCTGCATTAGGGCTCATGGCAGTGCAATGAACTAGATCTGTGAATCAGTTAAGAATTAGGTGTGTTTTGTTAGGTCAGTGTCCACCTATCTCAGTGCTCTCAGGAAGACTTCTTCAGGAAGGAAGCGAGGAGGCATATATGAGGAGGATTGTAGGATTGTGCATGTGGCACTGAGGGAGGCACTGAGGCTTAGTGATGGGATTTCATAGGTCAGATATTGGTATTCGTAGGTACATATTGGACTTGAATCTGGAAGGTCTTTTCCAATCTGGATGATTTTGTGGTTCTACAAGATCTTGGGTTATTTGGAGAGCATCCCAGTGTACTTGTAGTGTTCACAGTAAAATTCTAATTAATCTTGGAGCAGTTTCAAAGTTGGAGCAGATTCATTGAATCTGGGCCACTTCTCCCTGCCTTTCCTGTTCATACAAGTACTACATCCTGCCCAGAAAACATATGCTGTGCACCAGCTGGCATGTTTTCCTGGAAGGAAAAAAGGGAAATCAGAATGTCCTCAAAGCTGGTATTCTGCAGAACACTGCTCTTCAGATTTTGAGGAGTCTAAAGGAGTTAGTACTTTTCTCAGGGTTTGAGAGCTTAAGTAAAGCAGAAGTAAGTGATTTTCTGATATCATGTAGTGTCATTATTCTCACTCCCCTAAAAATCAAAAGGTGGGGCAGCTATTGGCATCTGCTCAGTCTGAAGAAGCTTGAAAGCTTGTATCCACTGAACTTAGAAGCAAACACAGAAGGCTGGGGAAGTCCAGCAAGGGCACTGAGTAGCAGTGTTCCCTTGTAGGAAGATTGAATGAATGATCACTACCTTTAACTTGGTAGGAACAACATGAGCTTGTCTTATTTGTGTATCCATGTTAACAACAAATTATATGCCACCATTTAATTAAAGGGATTTAGAGGGCATGCTCCAGGCACCAATGTTATGCCAAGAGAAAATGTTTTTAATGTTTTCAAAAATATTGTTTCATTTAATATCATATCTTATGTCCAGGAGTAAGATAATGGAGCCTGTTATACCTCTTGTAGCAAGCAGTGAGTCTGTCTAATGAAAATTATGGGAAACCAATATACATAAACGTAGTATCTGCTGATACTTTATGCTCAGTGCAGTCTCACAGAACTACACATTGCCTATTGCTTATCTAAAAAACTGATTGCTTTTCCTTCAAATGAAAAAAGATTATTTCACTTTAAATTAAAAATAATGCTGAAAGAGCAAAAGAGAAACATAAGCAGCAACATAAATACTATATATCCTATAACACGGTTTGTTTTAATTCTTTTGATCAGGCATACCAGCATAAGCTAAAGCTAGCCCTTATAGGTCAAAGCATTTTTGGACAAGAGGTTTATAACAAGCTGAGGAAAGAGGGCCATAAAGTTGTGGGAGTTTTCACAGTGCCTGACAAGAATGGACAAGCTGATCCTTTGGGTAAGTGTACTTAATCTAAATGCTGACATTACAGGCATACAGAACTTGCCTTGCTCTGAGATGTCTGCATGGGAGTGACTTACATATGCATGTATTACATATATTGCCTTTGATACATTGGGTTCAGCACAAGAACTATGCTTAAATGAATACACAAGTCCCAGAGCTGGTTTAACACTTTGTTAATTAGTGAGCATTTAAAAATTGTTTCTAGCTATGCAGGGCCATATGCTACGATATTTTCTTTTAAAATAAATTAATCTGGGTACCTTATTTGAATGTCTACCTAGAAGTACCATCCTGAACTAGATGTGTATCTTAATAATAATCAAAATATGTAAAAGTAAGTTTGAGGAACAGTCCATTAGTCTTGATTAGCTCCTTACTTGACAGGATGTATTAGCAAATAGCTGCTGAGCCTGCACACAAGCACAAATGTCTGTCACCTGTTCCATGGTGCTGTCTGGGACACTCAAGTCTTGGAGCCAAGCCTGTTTATTCTTGGCTTTCTGCTCTTTCTGACAAGTTTGTATGCAGCATTATATCTGCAGAACCCATTTTCTTCCATTTAGACTAAGGAAAACTCACTGGAAAGAGTAAAAGACGCTTTGCTCTTCTTTTTTACATTGCCAAGATTTTGGAAACTTTCTAAGAGATATTCAAAATTGAACTCATACAGCGGAAAATAGCGTGGTGAAGAAGCTGCTTTGTAGCCATTATCTGAATTGTAACTTTCTCTTATTTTTCAGTGCCACAAAAATGGTGAGTTAATAGGATTAACAAGTGCCAAAGAACTTACCTGTGTGAATTAACAGAAATTAAAACTACATTCCATGACCTGTCTCAAGTGTCTCTTTTTTTGATCTGTTCGGGTCCTGACATGTTTTTATAGAATGAGGGAAGAATCAAACGTAGATTTTTCTTACTTGTTCTGTGGCATTCCCAACAGCTCTCAAGTTTGTTGCATTCTGTGACCTCATTGAAAGAGTTATCATACACTGGAAAAATTATAGGAGATATTTATTGGTTTAGAAAAAGACAATGTGTCTGTCCAGCTCTGGAAGCATATCGTAACAGTTGGTTGCATTATAGAAACTATTATTATACAGTTTTTATACTAGCAGATGTAACTCAACAAATCTTTGGCTGATTTCCATCATGACCATTTTAATTGAGCTGTAGAATGTTTGCTGCTTTCCTAAGACTTCTTTCTTTTTTTTTACTTTCTGATGATCCAAACAACTTAAGTCGCAAGTGGAATTTTTTGATGTTTCTATATCCTCAGTCAGCTATGATTTTTATTTCTAAAAGCAATTCCAGTGCATGCTAGCTTGCAAAGCACTGTGTGGAATGATACTTCATTAAGTATTTACTTAGGACCTATGTTAATAGGCTAATGATGTTTCAGGTCAAACTCAAAATTCAATTCTAGAAATGAAAAAGAGGAAGGAAATCCAAAAAGTGTCTAGAAATAGGAGTTAAATTAAGTGAATTTTCTGTATTCCCTTTTCTTCCTATTACAGATTCAGCTCAACAGCTGTAGAGTTTGACTCTACCATCTTTTCTGTGATGGTTTGTCAAACATCTGAAGATTCTGTCTGCAATAATGCAGTTGCTTTTTCTCACCCTTGAGCTAAATTCTTGGTATAGCTGTGTCTCTCACAGATAAATGGGAGCATATCCAGAAAGCATCAGTAAACAGAATATTGAAGAAATGACTGAAGGCTTCTAGCATCTGTAATTATTTGAGCCAAATGGTAAATTGCTGCTGACACAGGCACATATTTGCAATCAAATACAAATGTGAAAGGTAAAATTAAGCTGTGCTAAACAAGTTGCAGGCAAATGCAATGAGCAGACAGTAAATGAAGTGTCATTTAATATTCAGTGGCATTCATCACTCTTACTAACAAGCCATGAGAGCAAAATTAAAGTTGAGAATGGCCCAAGCTATAGTAATGAGAATCAATGACATAATTAATCAAATTTATCCAAGTGTAAAGTTTTATTTAAGTAGCATACAGAACAGTACAAAGGGCTATCTGTAGTACATTTCATTATCTGGGTTGTCGTATAAAACTTATTTCAGTTTGAATTTTTAACACAAAATGTGAATTAAAGAAGCATATATTTTTGTCCCTCAGCACTGGCAGCAGAGAAGGACGGCACTCCTGTTTTTAAATTTCCCAGATGGAGAGCTAAAGGCAAGCCTATCCAGGAAGTAATTGCAGCCTACAGATCGGTTGGAGCAGAGCTGAATGTCCTTCCATTCTGTACACAGTTCATCCCAATGGATGTCATTGACTGCCCAAAACATGGCTCAATTATTTACCATCCATCCATCCTACCACGCCACCGAGGAGCTTCTGCAATCAACTGGTAAGCTTTTGCCTGTTGTTCATCAGAACTACAGTGTAGTTTTAATGTTTGTGTTACGATGTTGGGCCAAATCCATTATTTATGTAAACATTGACACAGTTCTGTTGCCTTGCAACTGCTCTGAAACAACTTCTCCGAAGCAGCTGAGTAGATCATGGACTGCACTTCATACCAGAGACTCAATATTATTTCCACCACAAGTGCAGCTGTTATTCCTAGAAGATCAGTGGTATGGTCTGTGGATTTGTGTATTTTACTCACACAGGTATATCAGCAATATGTAGTTTCCATAGGCAGGATGATACCCTTTCAGCTAGCCCCCTTCAAACAATAGGTAACTGTCACAACAGGGCTTCATGAAGAGTCTAAGACTTCACAGAAGGGAAAGAAAGAGATGAAAGAATCCATAAGAAGAAAAACTTCTATCATCCTGTGCAGTGCACAAGACTAGATTGAAAATGTTACTTTGACAGAACTAAACTACAGTAATGAGCACAGTGGATTCTGATGTAGCATTCCTATGTCAAAAGAAATGTCCATATCATTATGTTTAAATTCAAAGAGAAATTGCCTAAATATATTTAAAAAAAAAAAAAAGACTCTTGCAGGTGTCATGATGATTATCTAAAAAATTAATGCTGTAAATTCAAAGCAAAAGCATGTTTTGTTTTTTGAATAATGACCCACAGTGAAAAAAAAGCTAAGCTGAAGTACTTGAAAAGAGTACTTGAACGGAGAGTAAAGGAGACCATTAGAGATGCAAGGAAATCCTTCAGAAAGTGGCATTTCTGTCCAAAGAAGTAAAATAAGAAAAAGCACCGAATCTGTAAAACATATAAAGGGCCAGCTTTTAAGGCACAAAATTGAATAACAACCATTTTCTCAAATATGCTAAAGGTGGGAGGTATGTAGAGTTATGTAGGTGTTTGATATTAAAAGGTGCTAAGCAAAAAGTATGGCATAGCAGAAGACATATATTGGTATTCCAGGTGAAGGAGCTTAAGGTGTTACTACAATACGTAGGTGAGTAAATTAAGATCCAGAAAACAGGAGGTAAAATTTGAAGTTAAAAAGACATAAGGTAATGATACATAAGAGGAAAAAAGCTGACTTTGTATAAGCAGTAAAATCTAAGTTGTTGTTCAGAAAACAGACCGTGGGAAGGATCTTAGTGCATGAAGGAAGTAGAAATGCCTCAGAAAAATCTTGGTATAGACCAACTTCTACATGATGGCAGATAAGTCTAAGAGTCTTCAAAGTGGAAAACAGATCACTGGGAAGGAAATATGTCAGCAGTATAAAAATTCGTGAAAGACATGGGAAGGTGAATAGGGAGTGATTGCTCATTCTTTCTTAATCAAAGTGAGGAGGCAGCCAACAAAGAGATCAGATGGTAGGATTTGAATAAATAAATTACTTCTTTCAGTCAGTTAATCTGTGGAACTGTTCATCTAGAGAGAGAGGTCAAGAAAGAAGTTTTCTTGGAGAAAGGGTTCATTAAGATCTGTTCCACAGGAAGGTGTAGATACAGACATACCAACTATCTTTCAGTAAGTTCCTGAGGTAAACATTTCCGGAATCAAGAATGTATCCCAGTGGTCTGTCACCAAGTCTTGCACTGTTTTGCATATTCATTCTGTAAGCATCTGCTTTTGCCCTTTGCAGATAAAGGCTGTTCTTGTAAGACCTTTTAACTATGCTAGAATTTAACTTTAGTTTGGCCTTTTCTGATGACTCTCATGTTTCAGCCTTACACCCCTTGCTCTTGTTACAGTTTCTTCCATCTGTTGTGGCCGCAGCCCATGAGCTGTGGCAGACCCTTTTACTACACAAACACCATGACTGAGAAAACCAGTGGGAACGAGGCATGTCTAAGAGGCATCTGTTACAGGCAAAGGTCCTGAATCTCTGAGGGTTCCTCACTCCATTCTTTACAGCCTCTTCCAGCTGCTGCCACTTTGTTATCAGCAGCCATCTGCTTGGAGGGAGCTTGGAGATGGTGCACAGAAGAAGGAGTTCTCAGGAGTTCTCATCCTGTTGTCTGCTCAGCATCAGAGATGTTTTTCCACAGTACTTTCTTCTCTGCCAGAGCAATGCTGAGGACATGCATTAGGGTGATCATTCTGTATTTCCAGATAATATAAAACAGATGAGATGCTGCTTCAATGTGTGGATCTGTTATCTGTTTCACTTTTATTTGAACTACTAACTCCCCCAACTGTCTTCAGAGTTTGCCCCTCTTTCTACACAAAGGCATGCTTTTAATAATGTAGTTTTCAGTGTTCATATAGTGAATTTTCAAATATATAAGCCAGATTTCAGATGATCCTCTCACAACATGGACTGCCAAAGGAATACTTACGTATGTCTTATGTCTTACAAAAATGTTTGCACACAGACACTTCTGGGTGCTCCCTTAAGCACTTTGACTTTCCATCATTCTGAAGTACCTGCCATCTCCAAGGGACAAGTGGAAAATCTATCTGGCTGGATTTCCCTTCAAATTCAGAAACAAATCCTGAGTTGATGTAAATTAATATAGGTCTGCTGTATAACTAGTGCTATGTTCATGCAGACCAGCTGAGAATCTGACTGGATATAAAAGTTTTTTCCTTAAATAGTTGTGTATTAGTATTTTGCTAAGTATCCACCATTTTCCACTGTTGGTTTAGCTCTTTTTCAGCTGAGAGACAAGTGTGCTTCTTTTGCTGACCTACAGATAAGCTGTGAAGCTTAGCTAATTACAATAAACAATTAGGAATTATTTAGACTGTTTAGGTGCTTCCATCTTTCAAACACACACAGCTATTGCACACTTTCTGCTCTATACATTTAAGCCACTGATGATGCATTTTAAATAGCACAATGACTGTGATGGGCACTCTGGATTCAGCTGCAGCCTTTCTTATGTCACTTTGTGAAAAATATATATACAGTGTCAAAGCTCTGGGTACTTGACTATGAAATGAGCAATGAAACTGGTGATAAAGATAGTTGGGATCTTCAATCTGCATAAAGCAAATGAATGTGTAACACATACATGGATATCCCTGGCTGCTTTCACATTTTCTCTATTTACTGTAAGGCTTCTTTTACCTCCAGGACTTTAATTCAAGGAGATAAGAAAGCAGGATTTACAATTTTTTGGGCTGATGATGGTTTGGACACTGGACCAATACTTCTGCAGCGAGAATGTGATGTTGGCCAAAATGATACTGTGGATGATCTGTATAACCGGTTTCTCTTCCCAGAAGGAGTAAAGGCTATGGTATGTTTACCTGTACTAAACATTTTATAAGAAAAGAATAGCATCTGCTGGAGTTTGAAACGACAAAAAAAAAAAAACGAAAAGGGAAATATGGACTAGATGGTTACATTTGGGGAGAGAGATTGTGGTGCTCAGATGAATTCTAAACTTCACAGGAACTCTAAACTTCAGAGGAACTCTATTGCTTTACAGCAGCTGAGGAGGTGGCCTCAATATTTGTTGCTGACAGTGGGCAGAGCATATCCTGTTTGTGCAGAAGACAAGAGTTCAGGTTTGTCCTGAGTGTATAGAAATAATTTTCTTTGCAGAAAGAAAAGGGAAAGAGATGAATGCAAAGGTACAGAGCCACATTCTGTCCTTACCTAAACGCTGGTCCTGCTTAATTCCGGCAGCTGCTGTATGTGTGGTGACTAGGTACTCCCATCACATTCTGAGGCTATTTCTTTTGTCAAAGAAGTTTCTCAAGAATATATGTACATTAACCAGTGCCACAGTGGTCCCCTATATTTTGGAAAACCTGGGTTTTGAAAATAAACCATTTCCTCTTGTGGATGAAAATTTTCTTCTGTCAGCCATGAGCGTGACTGAGGACAAAAGGAGAACCAAGCTGATGTTAAATCTGCTCCTTTTTACTTAGGTGGAAGCTGTACATCTAATTGCTGATGGTAAGGCGCCTCGTATACCTCAGCCAAAAGAAGGGGCAACATATGAAGGGATCCAGAAAAAGGAAAATGCAGAGGTACTGTTAAGTAACACTGTGATACGTGCCAATTACTAGAAGAAGTTGTTGCTAATTCAGACTGCAATAGCAGTGACTTGAAATGAATGTACGTTTTAACTCAGTTGTTTCCTCCCCTCCTGTTTCTGGGACAAATCCATGAAGACTCAGGTTAAGTTCAGATTGTCAGCCAGCAGTTACGTATGTTTAGAAACTTGATCTACTTGGGATCGTTTGCACATAGCCAGGTGGTTGTTGTGCCTTCCGTGGGTACTTAATTTACCATACTTTGAAATATAACACTGAACAGGGATAAAACTGTCCTAGCATGTTTACCAATAGTCTATACTGTTTTCTTTACCAGAAATGGGTTGGAAGTTAGGAAATGGAAACATACACTTTTTACATTTATACTATGCTTATTAAATTTGTTAATCATAATATTATTTATGAGTCAATGAATACCTAGTAGCAAGAGTTATGTTACCAGTATTTTAGTATGAGAAGGAGAATCTGTGGACAGATAAAAACTGCACAGAGCAGAGAAGTGTTAAGATCATCCCATATGATAGGAGAGCATCCCATTTGATAGATCTTTGATAATCAGCCATGTAGAGATCACTGGTCTTCCTATACTAGATCAGACCCTTTCTGTGTTCCTAACAGAAAGCGAGGGAAAAATTTGTAAAGTGGTAAACTTTAATAACTTGATTTGTAACTAAAGAGAGAAGAGTTAGCTGGTATGTCATGATTTCCTAGATCTCCTGGGATCAACCTGCAGCAGCTTTGCACAACTGGATCCGAGGTCATGATAAAGTACCTGGAGCATGGGCAACAATAAATGACCAGGTATGTTCTGTAAATTCCACACCCAATTCGTGGCCGTTTTCTCTTATAAAAGCTGTGAGTGTCTGCATGCAGGTGAATTAATATGTGAATTACACTGGAGGAGCTCATTTGATAACTGTATATAGCTAATTTTTTAAAATCATAATTTAATTAAAAGATAAGAACAGTATATAAAAAAATACATGGTATGAAGCAGTAAATAACAAGGCTAGAACCGCAGTCATTTTGGGAAGCAGATAAGCATTACAGTGCAATGAAACCCATACTGAAAGGGCACCGCCATCATGTAACAGAAAAATGAAACACTGTGAGTAACAGAAATAGCAAAGGAAGGGTTTTCTAAAAGAAATTCGGGCCTGGGAATACAAAAATCACTTGCAGAAATAAATATGCCTAATTTTATCTCCGAACGGCTGTTTCCTTTTGATGTTTTAAGATCATTATGCATATGATCCACATTTTACTTGCATAAAATATTTTAAAAATCACATTTCCTGGCTCTGACATCCTGATTTTTTTTTTACTTAAAAATTAGCCATCTATGGGTAGGTTGTCCCAAAAGCCTGGTTCTGCACTAGTGTCCAGGGACTGATGATGCTTTGAGAGCCCAGAAAAAGCAGAAGAGCCCAAGTTCAGCAGCGCCAGCCTGGAGGCAGATCTGGACTCCAACACTTAAGTCTGGCTTCTGCTGTTCATATACTGTTTTATACTGTCAAATGTTCCTTCCCTTTTTGCACTGGTTTAGTCATGCACAATGTTAAAGCTAAGCAGCTTTGCAGGTTTAGGCAGCTTGCAAAGTTTTACGTGTCCCGGGTTGTAAAGATACAGAAATTACGTTGTGACATGGTTTGCACCTTTGTATTACTTTGTATTGTATCAGTTTCCAAACAATGTCAGTTATTTGGTTTTTAAAACATGTTTAGAATCTATGTACTTTCAATTTCCTTTACTTTTAGATGGTTACTTTTTATGGTTCATCATTACTTGATGCTTCAGTGCCTGCTGGACAAGAGCTGGCAATAAGAGGTGCTTCAAGACCTGGACTTGTAACCAAGAATGGTCTAGTCATTTTTGGTAATGATGGGAAGATGGTAAGTGCTCCATCTGACAAACATGAGTATGGATAGAATAAATTAGCAAGAAGTGCAGATAGTGTGGAATTGTCGGGTTGTACAAATCCAGCTGCAAATGGTAGCTGTTTTGTTTGACATTTACCAGTGCACCACCATCCTATAGGTAGGATATCCATGTTTTGCTTCACACTCAATATATTCATTTTCAGTAAGGATTAAAATGTATTAGTATAGAGGATAATCTGAAAGACAAGTAGGAATGTCCTGTTTTATATTTTATATATCATATCAGCTTTCCTGCAAGGCACACATTTTACTATTTGTGACCATACTGATGCATAAAAGCTCATATCCCCCTCAATTTTCAGGTATTAGTGAGAAATCTGCAGTTTCAGGATGGAAAAATGATCCCTGCTTCTAAATACTTCTCTGCTGATGAAACAACTACCCTGGAACTTACAGAAGAGGAGAAGAAGATGGCAGAAGATATTAAGGTAATTCAACAAACTGCTTAAGTTGAATATTACTACAGATGAAAACATCACTTCATTCTCATGAGTGGCATATCGTTTATTTAACCATGCAGATTGTCTTTGAAAAAATATTGTATGAGTCTTCAGTTAGTAAAATTAATTTGAATGGATTTAAGAGTTCTCAATAAGCTTAGACGTATCCTTATCAAATTTTATTTCATATGCAAGTGATACAAAAACAGTGATCACAGAGGCAGTTATGGTAAATGCTTATGAATGATGAAGGTGGGAGCAAGGGTAGAGTCAAGAGAAACTAGGAGATCTTTATCTCACAAAATGAAGTTATCTCACAACAGTGAATCTACTGAAAACAGCCTTGAACTGTGATGTCATTCACTTGCATGCTGTCAAAAGTGGTTCTTGTAGATAAGATCCAGGGAGTCTTGAAACAGCAGTCTGAAGGAGAAAAGCAGCGGTTTTCTCCCTGTGCCTTTGTTACTTTAGCTATTAGTAAGCTGGCTGGTAGTTGCTCCAATAGTTTTGTTCTGCCCTGATGTCCAGGGACTGGTGCTACTTTGAGAGCCCAGAAAGAGCTCAGAGATCTAGCTGGTAGAGGGAATGCAGCAGTAGGGCAGCTGGAGCAAAAGGTTGCCAAGGCCAGAGAGGCACCTTGCTGCTCTCTTCTATAATCTGCCCCTTGGTAATGAGTGTCATGTGCTTAACTGAAAGCCATGTTGGTCAGTAATTTAGGTTTTGTGCCAGAGCAACCAAATCATAGATATCTTCCCTTCTCCTAACTCTGCTACAGTCAGTAACTTTTGACACAAGCCAGGCAGCTTGATGCGCTCATGTTTTAAGCTGCTGTTCCAACATTACCTTGAACTTGCTTGCGAGCAACTGAAGTGCGGAAGGATTGACTGACTAAAACAACAGCTAGAAGAAATATAAACTCTTTAGTTCAAGACATGAACTGCTAACTCTGAAACCCAATTATACTTAATTGATATGTCTCTCCGCCAGTTATTTCAGCTTGTGTGTTAGCAGGGATGTCCATTGAATGCATGCAGGTTAAACTACTTCTCAACTTTGCCCAGGTGCCAGAAATTCCATCCATCCTGTCACAACGTTCTCCAGGCTGCTCCCACCTCTGCTGACAGCATATTCCATAATGCAGTGAGAAGTTATTGTTAATATTGTTAATATTGTTCATAAAGATCTTAAAAATGGGCCTGTACATTTTTAGCATTGTAGCATTTAGGTTCCTTGCCTGATTAGGTGAAATTATCATGGATGAAATAATCATTTTTTATATAATTTTGCTGGAGATTTTATTGGCTAATGTGAGGCCTGCATTTCCAGATCCTCTTAAGATAGTTTTCTGTTTTAGGATCTTTAGAAATAATGCATTCACAGGCATGAATATCTTAGAAAATATTGTGTGATAAATACTTCTTTCAATTAGAGGATTGTTTATTATTGCTTCCACAATTTTTATATATTATTAGGCTATCTGGAAAGGAATTTTGAGCAATGTTCCTGTAATAGAAGATTCCACAGACTTCTTCAAATCTGGAGCATCCTCTATGCATGTTGTCAGGTATAAAACTAATCTAAACAAGGAAATTATGAAGCAAAAGTTAATGGGAACAATGTTGTCACAGTGCTTTTAAGTCAGGGTGGATAATATTAAAAAAAAATTGAAAATCCAGTGTCTTTTCCAGTACTTGAACTGTTGATTTTTCTACCTTTGAAAATGTGATGGGGTTCTGTTCCCAAAACTAGGACTTACTGGTCTTTCTATTCAAGCGAAGTTCCCCTTAACATCAGGAACAGCAGCCTCACAGGGAAGCATGGTGGTGCCCAAACCTGTCTGCATGTAGTGACAAGTATCTCAGGGGGGCTGATTGAGAAGCTGAGCAAAGGACTCCCCAGAGGGAGAGAGGAGCCATTCATAGAAGTAGTTCAACCCATGCATACAATTGCACAGAATTTAATGGGTCACCTCAGTTAACTTCTTTTTGCAAGTCAGATATCCTAGGCCATAATATAAGATTAGCATATCATTGGGTTTTTTTGTTTTTTTAATTAATGTATTATTGTCCTTAAATACCAGTCTCATAGAGCTCTAAACTGCCTCTGTGTATGGGTTAGGGTCATCTCATATGCAGTTTTGTCTATCAATATATGCTATTTATCATGTATTTACAAATGTTTATCAGAAAGTATTCTCAGAGAAACAGATACACGTATATTCAAATGCATATGAACTGGTGCCCAGTTTTGACCTCTTTCCACCTTCCAGTGGCTTGTTTATCTGAATAATTCTTCCGTTTGTAATTTAACTTATTCTTTCTTTAAAATCCTCAGAATGCTAGAAGAGATCAAACAGAAATACAGCGGGCTTCAGCTTCAGAATGAAGATGTGTATATGGCCACTAAGTTTGCAGACTTTATTCAAATGGCTGTCAGAAAACTCAGAGGAGAGGACGGAGAAGAAGAGTTGGTCATTGATTATGTAAGACCTTTTATTTTCCCTTCCCTGGTTATTCTTTATTTGTGGGTTGTTGTTTTTTGGGGGTTTTTTTTTTGGAGGGGGGAAGAGGAATAGACACTGGATTGCTTGATGCAATGAGGAAAGCAACTGTTTGGTCATGCAAACTCTCCTTTGTAACTTTTGTTTTTCAAGTTTTACATATTGGCATTTTGAATTGGAAGTACGTATGTAATGTCATGTACAGTGTTATGGTGTTCTAGAAACTGTGAGATCTAGAATGGAGTGGTTTGCACATGGGCAGATACTCCTACTGCCCCTGCACTATCCTACCAGAACGCCTCAGTCACAGTGGTTCCAGACCTTCTGTCCTGAGGCAAAATGTGCCAGACTCACTCCTAAGAAAAGAGAAGATTGTGTGTTTTATGAAGTGATTAAGCAAGTCAGGATTTCTTGAATTTAGAAGTTAAGCATGTGTTTCAATTCCACTGGGACTAGCCTTAACCAGGATTTAGTATTTGTTTAACCATAGAGATCCAATGATAAAAAATACAGAAATCAGCTTAACTGTCTCGGAGTGTGGGCAGTGGTGCCCACTATCCTTAATGGATAATGTTACTTGCATTTAATTTTGCCTTTCTGGGCATTCCTAACAGCCATATATACATCCTAAAATTCAGCTCAATGTTGACTACCCATATATATACATGTATACATATAAAAACCCTGATAAGCTGCATTAAAACCTTTATTGTTAAAAAGATAAATTAACTTCTTATTTATTTTGCTCCTAGGTTTCAAAAAATGTGAACAATATGACTGTGAATATGCCATACCAATGTTTCATTAATGGTCAATTTGTCAATGCTGATGATGGAAAAACATACGATACCATAAATCCAACAGATGGATCAGTAAGTAATTTTTAAATACAATCACAGAGTCACAGAATTGTAAGGGTTAGAAGGGATCTCTGGAGATCATCTAATCCAGCTCTAAATTTCGGTGTATTTCGAGTACTTTGCCTACTAAAAAATCTGAAGCACCAAATATCACCATGTTCAAAATCATACATTAAACAACTTCCCAAAGTAATTTTAAATTTAAATTTAGTTCTCAATTTATATATTCTACATTTTTTGCATTTCTGTCAAGTTGTGCTTTAAAAATAACCTAATTCTACTTCAGCTAGCATCTTAATCTCAATACAGATGTATGTTTTACCTTGTTCTCATTCCTGTTTATCTTCACAACAAAAATTGCTAATGTTTAGTTGCTAAAGAGGTATTTCTTTTACCATATCGTATGTATTTTCTGTCAGTCATTAACTTCAGCTTTTACTTTACTACAAATCTGTCTTAGGGTAAAAGTGACTTTAAAATATCTCATTAAATTCCCAGTTAGAAAAATGACTTTTGAACAGGAAAATACAGTTCCACTTTTTCCTCTCAAAAGCACTAAATCGTGGTTGAGCAACTCAGAATTATTAATATAAGTCATTCTGATGCCCATATATTATTTCTGGAGTAACTGAATTCTACTAAAATCAGTAGCACAAATTTCACTGTCATCAGAAGCCAGAATGTGGCACTTCTCTGTACCTCATTCTGGAATGGAATAAAAGTCATAGCAATTCTGTTTTAGGGTTTACATTGTATATTGGTATAGAACACAGACGTCATAAAATACTACATGTAAGTCGTGGTAACAGAAACTCAGCTTCTTAGAAATGAAATGTTCAGGACTCGTTTTACCACATTTGGATATAAGATCATAGACCTTCAAGACCTGTAATACCGTGCTGATCTTACATATAGCAAGAAAAGGTGACTTCCAGTGGGATGATGTGCCTTGCTGTGAGAAAGGAAAGGAGTTCCTACATTGTTTTCCAAGTTCTGCCTCCATCAGCTGTGTCTCAACTTCTTGCAGCATGTCTCACCCATGGCAGCTGATTGGCTCAATGATATTATTTGCTATGTTATTATATCAATGATTTGCTTATACCCAGTTAAGAGTAACACTCTGTATTCAGCCGTTCTGTCTGAGCTAAGGCATTTCTACCTGGTGACAGGTGATTGCCAGTGTATCTTCTGCTTCCTTGGCTGATGTTGACAGAGCAGTGGCAGCAGCAAAAGAGGCATTTGAAAATGGCGAATGGGGGAGAATGAATGCAAGGGAAAGAGGGCGACTCATGTACAAGTATGTAAAGGGCAGCATGTGTGGGTTTGGTTTGGTTTTGTTTTTAAATCATATTGTTTAGCTCCTCTGAAGATCTGTTGCATATTTTCTGAATATGTTGGATATTCATACTCCAGTGTCCACCTTATTCAAATAAGGGCCGTTTTTCCTCTGGCCTCTGTTCAAACTAGACCTTTTGAGTGCCAAAATGGAGAAGTTTGTACTGTTAAACACCTATCTCTGCTACTTTGTCTTAAGGAGTCATTAATAGAGGATATTAGGCATGCACTAAGTGGAACTTTCTCCTTTGTATTTGACATGCCGTATTTATCCTTTTGTACAGTAATGCTGATGCCCTAGCCATTAACTGCTGGATGCAGTTAAAACAGGTACTGAAGAGCATTTTTCCACATTTCTACAGTTTTTTTTAATTAGCAGAATTGATGTAGTAGAAAAAATAGTTTCCAAATCCAGTTTTAAATACTCTTTATGGAATCTAAAATGCACCTAACTAACCTCTTAAAATCACACGAGAGCATTGATTATACATTTGAGTAACAAAACACAGACAGAAGCTTAAGAAAAACCTTGATGCATGTTTTGTTTCTATATAAGAGACTTAAGACATGGTTGTAAAAATCCGTTCATGCAAACATGCCTTTCTGCTGAGCAGGGGACAGCAATGAGACACTCCTGTAGTTACTGTTAACAATTTTTATCACAAACACTTCGACAGTCTGTTATCTCACTGATGTGCTTGACAAACCTAACAGACAGAGAACTTGAGGCCTAAAAAGAGACTAGCCCAGATTCTTAAACATGCTGAAGCATATAAAATTCAATCTGCACTATGTTAGGATCTGTATCTTTGAACATCAGTATGCCTTTGAAGCATCTAACACTCTATCAGTATTCCATGCTATTTTAGCTACAGGTCTTTGCCATACAAAACAAAATTTTACATTCTCAATGGTTAGAGGTCACTTCTCTTTGACATGCATTTGTAATGTTTTGATTACAGGCTTGCAGACCTAATGGAAGAACATCAAGAAGAGTTAGCAACTATAGAGTCTATCGATTCAGGAGCTGTCTATACTTTAGCTTTGAAGACCCACATTGGAATGTCTGTACAAACTTTCAGATACTTTGCTGGATGGTGTGACAAAATTCAGGCAAGTGAATGTGTAAAGAAAGCAATTGATGGTGATGCTTCTTTACACATTTCTTTTTCTTTTTGCTGATATGGTGTCAAAAAATAGTATTGACAAAATCAACCAAGAAATCAAAAAATAAACTAAAATTAGAATTTTACCTAAAGTCAGTCTTCCAGACAATAAGCAAAAAGCACAGTCTACTTTCAATTTGAGAATAAGAGTCTGACTCCAAATACCTAATAAATTAATTGAGATGTCATTGGGTAGGTATGCTTAGTCAATTCTTGAATATTCCTGGAGCAGAATCGCTGTGTTACAGTCATGCTATATATTATGTTCTGAGCAAGGCTGGCGTGCTTGTTTGGTACCACAGCAAGTGGCACAAGTTCAACAACATGTCCTGAAGTATCTTTAAGGTGCACAACCAAGAATATCATTCAGCTTTCTTTCCTCCATTCATTCCTCACCTTATGCTCTTCCATGGTTTTGTTATCTATGCTTTTATGTCACCCAGCTGAAAATGGGGAGGTGGTTACTGGACTCTTAGCAGGAAATGTTATAATGTAAACATCTCCCTCTTTCCATGATGCATAAATTGAATAAATGCTACTGGTTTTAAAGACTATTCTGTGGCTTTCTAAAATATACTTAAATGGCAATTGTATTTGTAAAAAAAATAAATGGTTAAATGGTACCAGTATTAATCTGTCTTTTTTTTCAGGGTGCTACAATTCCAATTAACCAGGCCCGGCCAAACCATAATCTAACATTCACCAAGAAAGAGCCAATAGGGTAATTATCTTTTTTTTTTCCTTCTTAGTGACAGCCTGGGCATATAGAAAAATCATTACAAGGCTGCATTCAAAACTACAATTTTTGCCTGATTTTCTGGTTTGTTTGTTTGTTTGTTTGTTTGTTTGTTTTGAATCTTAAGTGTCTGTGCCATTGTTATCCCTTGGAATTACCCACTGATGATGCTTGCATGGAAGAGTGCAGCATGCTTGGCTGCAGGCAACACACTGGTTCTCAAGACAGCTCAGGTAAGAAGTAAAAGGAATGCTCAAGTGGCTCCGGCCCTCCAGTGTTTTGTTCAGACAGAACAGTTCATACATCTAGCAGATTTCATCCATAGCTTGACCTGTTCATATATTTTAAAGTGGAGGTATAATTATATAAATTACTGTGCTCATACCAGGTACTGATTATTTTAAATTGTGCTCTAATGGTATTTTCATTTTCAAGAATGATTTATTTTCTGCAAGAAAATGCCATTTTTGATTTGTCAGTACTGTGAGGAAGAAGATGCATATTGCATCAAAGTGAAGAACTATTGAGTGTAAGAGTAATTACTATGCATTTCATTAAAACAGGAGACCTAACCTAAGTGTTTCTATTTAGGTCACACCTCTGACTGCCTTGAAGTTTGCAGAACTCTCAGCTAAAGCTGGGTTTCCTAAGGGTGTTATAAATATACTGCCTGGTTCAGGTAAAACTTTAACAAATCTTTAACACTTCTTTATAGAAAGAGTTGTTAAGCACTGGAATAGGCTCCCCAGGGAGATGGTTGAGTCACCATCCCTGGATGTGTTTAAAAACAGTTTGCATATGGTGCTGAGGGACGTGATTTAGCGGAGGGCTGTTAGAGTTAGGGTAGTATGGTTAAGTTGTGGTTGGACTCAATGATCTTTAAGGTCTTTTCTAACCTGAGTGATTCTGTAGTGCTATGAAATCATTTTTCTACGAAGAACAGGTCATACTAAACCTGGTGTACTAGTATTTTACCTTTGAAGACCTGTTACCTAAGTTCATTATCTTTGTTGATAGTAGTCTTGCATCCATGACATGCAGCAATTTCACATATTTTCCTGAACAGAATTGGAAATTTCTGTATGTCATGTGACTCTACCTCGTGGTAAGAGCTGGCAGCCCGCACCTTTTCCAAGCTCATACAAACAGCATGAAAACTCTGAAAAAGAGAATGCGTTACAGAGAAACAAATTGCACTTGCCTATAAGATTCATTTTTTTCTCCTAATCTTATAATCACTTGGAAGTATTTAAATGTGACTGTGAGGCCTAGAGTAAGCTATCAGATGTTTCGTGGTCACTATAAACTAGCTGTTCTTCATACCACATAACCTTAGGTCATCATTTTCATCTTTCCCCTGAAAAAGTGAGATGACAGAGTAACTGTATGGAGCAGACTCTGTTACAAATTATACTATTGCACCTGAAGTGGAATATTAGGAAAAAAATTTTTAACAAGAGAAAGATGGGAGAATTTGGACCCATCAATGTGATTTAAGTTAACTAATATGAGATTTTTGTAGTCCTATGAATAAAGCCGTAAATATCAACCAGAATGTAATATTTTATTGGGTTGCCATAGGTCTTTCTGTATACAGTGCTGTTGCTGCGGTAGTAAAAATCATATTTGTGCTGTCCAGTTAAGGTGTTTTCCTCATCCCAGGTGGCTTAGTGGGACAGCACTTATCTAAACATCCAGATGTTCGCAAAGTTGGCTTCACTGGATCCACACCAACTGGTAAAGAGATCATGAAGAGGTACTTTTAGCATAAGATTCATGAATAAATGCTGCTTAATCCAGTTCTTAAGCACCTTATTTGCAATATCTTTCATGTAGCCATAGTAGAAAAGCATACCTACATATGCTTGTTTACATTTATCTCAGATTCTGCTAAGTCACTGTTGAAAAGTAGAGGCTTATACTGTACATTTTCACTAGATATGATTGAAAGGAAATGATTAAATGAGCTGTTTGAAAGGTTTTTTGTACTTTTTTTCTTTTTTTTTTCCAGTGCAGCCAGTAATCTGAAGAAAGTTTCTCTTGAACTTGGCGGTAAATCACCACTGATCATATTCAATGACTGTGAACTTGACAAAGCTGTAAAAATGGTAACTAGTTTGAAGTAAAATATATTTGAAGCCTTGATGTTACATGCTCATAGTATTGCAATACTCTTCTGGACTTGTCAAAAACTGCAGCAGGAAGCCCTTGCATGAAGATTCATGAAATCTGTTAGAAAACAGACTCATTTTCTGTAGGATATTTCTTTGCGTCGGCATAATTAACTTATTTGTGCAGCACCAAAAAGATAGGGATACATTAGAGAATATGACAAGGAGGAATTTACATCAGCCAAGTTAACATATTAGAAGTGATTTCTGTCAAAATCTGTTAGCCAAGAAAAACAAGCTTTAAAAAGAAAAGCCTGAAAATGAGCTAAAATATACAGTATACTCCCTGTTGTCACACAGTGCCTATTAATTCACCATCAATCACATAATCCACCTTCTCAACTAGCCATAAGGTGTTTAAGTACATGAGTAAAGTAAGAAAATGAGAAATATGGTAGATTTAAGCTTATTTCTTGCTCAGGTGATCAAAATGACAGCAGAAACAGTTCGCTCACTAAGAAGCAAATAAAGATCTCCCACACTGTGCTTACAAGAAGTGCTAATTCCATTAGTTCTCTGAACCAACAAAAGCAGAAGGAAAGCTTCCCATATTTTTTTGAACTTTTGTTGGCAGGACAAGAGTCTGAATGTCTTCACTGATATATGCAAAGTGAAAGCTGAAACTTTGCAGTCAGCAAATGAAACAGAAGGATGCCTATGAAAATATAAATATAAATGTTTTTTATTTCCCCGATCAGGGTATGGGAGCAGTATATTTCAACAAAGGAGAAAACTGCATTGCTGCTGGCAGGCTGTTTGTGGAGGAGTCAATACATGACGAATTTGTTCGAAAAGTGGTAAGATAGTTGAAGACTAAAGTTTAAGCAGACATTACTATGGCACAAAGCTGCTATGACATGTGCTTTTCTTGTTATTTTTGTTATTGCTTACCATAGACTATTCTACTTCTTGTGAATGTCTTACAATGTCTAAAGAAAGACACTGAAGGCAAATATTTTCATCAATAATGCAGATAAGTGACATTGAAGTAGATAATGCATCTTCAGTGATACTTCATATTGCGCTAGGAAAGTAAAATGAAAACAATGACTTGAACTTCAGTCACTGTGACTGAAGACTGCTATGAAATTCTGAAAAGGCATATTGGAAGACTAGCTGGTCATAAAAATCCAATAGTTACCTCAGTGAGCTGCTGGACAATTCATATATCTAGCTTAGCCCAGGAAATTATTGTGGTAACTCATTTACTCCTGGTAAAAGCTAACATTTCACCTGCTTTCATAATAGCATAAGAGAATTATTGCATGCAGACTGCATCAAAAACTTTAAGGAGTAACCGGAACTTACCAAACAAGACCATATAAATAGCCTCATTTTAGAAGGGGAAGAGCATTCACCTTCTAAGATTGCATCCCTTTTTTGAGCCAAGCTTCGCAACACTAATAACAAAGCATGCTGAATCACCGGTCATTTTAACAACTACTTGTTATGTAACTTCATTTTGCTTGGGTAACCCGTAGGTGGAAGAAATAAAAAAGATGAAAATCGGTGACCCACTTGATAGATCGACAGATCACGGCCCACAGAATCACAAAGCCCATCTGGAAAAGCTGCTGAACTATTGTGAAACTGGAGTGAAAGAAGGAGCCACTCTAGTGTATGGAGGAAGACAAGTATGTAGACCAGGTAAGATACTGGTCAAAGGTGTTAGGAGTTAGAAAGCAGCAACATCATGGAAAGAGTACAAGGTAAACCCAAGAAAACACCTGAGGACAGAGTATTCAAGTCAAATATTAAAAAATGCTGTGCAACTGAAATATAATATGTCAAAATGAGTCAAGATTCCCATCTGTAGCAGTATCTTGCACTCATTTACTTGTATTGTTTATGAGGCATGGAGGCCTTTTTTGCAACAACCTTGAATTGTCAAGAGCTGTAACTGTAATCATCCACTTTGATGAGCAGAATACTTAAGCTGTGTGGAAAGAGTCTGCATTAGATATTATTATCAAAAGCCTGTTTTGTTACATGAAGACTTTGTTATATGAAGAGTTTAACAGGAAGGCATAAAAGCAACATTTTGTCATGATGATCAGTCCTTTATTGGTAATGGAGAAGAAACATTTGCATGAGAATTTTAAAACATATGACTGCATCCACAAAGAAAATGAAAATGCAGATTTGTAGCTGTAAGAAGTCAGTGTAACAAAATAGGAAGGAAAAGGTGATTATACAAAACACTGGAAGCTGGCTTTATCCACTCTCACTGAAATGTACTCACTCTTGTAGATGGAGATACCCAAAATCACTTATATCTAACACTGTAACAGTTCTTGATTGACAACAACGTGGACTAGTTTATAGACGGGTCTTTTATACTGCTTAGAAAGGAACAGTAGTTATTAGGTGAGCTTTTGTTTCAGTTAAACCTCAATAAACCGTAGGCAAAGTTGCTGCCCATTGCATATTTTTTTCTTGTTTTTGGAAGATACAGATATGTATGGCTATCTTCTTGTCAGATAACAAGAGAAGCAGTGGTCTCTCTGACATTCTGTAACACTGCCTTCCTGCTGCCAGAATGCAGGATCTGTCCCTGAGGAGCAGCCTAGCCTTGTGCATGCAGGCCTTCTCTGGACATGACCCACATGTTAACTGCTCTCATCAAGAAAGGCCATTCTTTTAGCCTTCTTTCTGCTGTTATACACATGCATCACCATTCACTATTTATTCTTATTGATCTTGGTATTTTCTGTTTCAAGCCTCAATGTATCTGTGACATTAAGTACAGATAGCCTGGACAATACAAACAAAAAAGCATTTTGTCTTCACTTAGATGCTGTTTTATCCTCTATTTAGGTTTCTTCATGGAACCCACTGTATTCACAGATGTTGAAGACCATATGTACATTGCCCAGGAAGAATCCTTTGGTCCAGTGATGGTCATTTCCAAATTTAAAAATGGGTACATTCTTGTTTTTTTCACCGTGTGTTGAAATACATTGAATGGTTCTTTTAATCTTCTAAGATCTAGCTGAAACTCAGGTTCTCTTTCTGCTAAATTCAGAGGTTTTCTAGTATGAGTGTCCTTCTCCATGTCAGTATAGAATAAATGCTGTTACAAGTGTGCAAGGGAGTAGGAGGGAGCACCAAGCACCATTTCTTAAATAAGATTCAATTTTCAATGAAAGATTTTTACTCAAATTGATACAAACACAGAGGTTGGATCAAATTGCTAAAGGTGCATTTTTTTCCAGTGGACAAAAAGGACCTCATAGTGTTTGTGCATTGTCTAAGGCTGGCACATTGCTCCTGTAAATGAAAATGCCCCTGTATATTTTGTGGAGTGCCAGTTTCAGTAGCTTTCATTTTACATCATAGGAATTATTTTACGAACAGATAATATAACAGCCTTATGTAGAAATTTCATACAGCTGTTTCCACCAGGTTTCTTTTTTCTGCAGCATGAAAGTGAAGTTGGGAACTGGCCACACAGATACCCCTTTACGTCTACATATTATGTGTGGAAATATGGGATTGTAATAAGTTTTTGAAGCTTTAACATATGGATTTTTAAAATTAATTGAGATTGGATAGAAATAGCAATTTGGAACATTGCTTGAAAAGACTGCTTGAAATGGACAGCTGAGGTCCAGCATTTACTCCGTTAACTGACAGACTTTAACAAACTGACTCATAACGTGCTGCCAAGTTCTGCTTTACAGGTCATTTTGTATTCTTCTGATCCCTGAGATGTACAGTGTCATTGAGTGAAGATAAGTGTGCATAATGCAGCTTTCTTTTGACATTTCCTAGTGTAGATCTTAAACACCAAAATGCAAACACATGCTTTACAAGCTTGAAGCAAGTGTATGAATTTCCATAACTGAGACAGACTGACACAGAGAGTAGTCCTTACTAAACTGTGTCTTTGTAACAGCTAAGAGAAGGAGCATGGCAAAAGATGTTTCTATCAAACTGAGGATCAAAGCTTGCTAGCACATACTTGTTTTACCTCCTAGCAATTAAATCAATATTTTCTCCTCCAGGGATATCGACGGAGTGCTGCAACGGGCAAACACCACAGAATATGGTTTAGCCTCTGGAGTTTTCACAAAGGACATAAGCAAAGCTCTCTATATCAGTGAAAAGCTGGAAGCTGGAACAGTTTTTATCAATACATACAACAAAACTGATGTGGCAGCACCATTTGGTGGATTTAAACAGTCTGGCTTTGGAAAAGATTTAGGTAAGTTGTTCTCTCCCCTCGTTTCTCATCTGACAATCCAAGTCAATGAAAAAATAGCATTACCTGAAATCTACAGATGTATTTCCTGCATCTTCCACATTCCTCCAGCTAAGTGATCTAATTCTTCTCCTGTCCTTACAAATCCCACTTCAGTATCTCCAGTATTGTTCATTTTATTACAAGACTGAACAGATCAAGCCTCATGGCAAAGAGTAATACAACAAATGTTTGCCCTTGGAATCCCTAGCAAGTATTAGCCCCTTTTTTTTCCCCCCCCCATCAAAATTATTAATAGGGGAAAAATCCCTATGTAATGTAATTTTGTAATGTAATTTTTTTTTTAACCCGGAAACTTAACATAGGCAAACCAATTCTTAAATTCAGCTCCAAGCTCCTCCACACAAGTTGCCACCTAGGGATTGCTGCTGCTTCAGTACTCCCCCCAGGTGGCAGCTTGTTAAAATTCAGCTGCATTTTCTTTCCATACTTGTTGGGTTTGGCCTCTTCTTGTTAAACCAGTCCTGTAAATCTTAAAGGGAGAGTAAATGCATTAGTTTCTCATCATGTCTCAAGGACTCAAATGTTGGCTAAAACATTACGAATTTATTTTAATGATACAGTTACCTTCCCTGACAGCTTTCTCTCCTTTAGCCACTATTCTAACTGGTTAATATTTGCTTGTACAGGTGAAGAAGCTCTTCATGAATATCTTAGAACAAAGGCTGTCACTGTGGAATATTAACAGCCTCACTTGGAAAGTAAACTTTTGGCAGTTCTAATCTTAAAGGCTCCACTTAATATCATGCCTGGGATATGCCATCTGCAGTGCTGCAACTAAAAAACAAATACACTCATTCCATAGATAATTTCTTTAAATCAGGTCCAAATTTTAGTCTCACAGAAAGACAGAAGCATTTGGGAATTAGCTTGACACCATATAAATGATCCAGCAACAGTAGCAGTGATTAGCACAAGCCAAAAATAAAAAAGTAGTTTGGCTTATTTTTAAAAAATACAGCTGAATAGAAAATTCTCACATGCCTACTTCTTATTCGTGTGATCACATTTACATGAACGTTTTAAACTTAGTTCTTAGGTTTCTTCTAAAATTGAACTAAAATATGCATATTATATCATTTTTGCTATTAACTGGTTCAGATTTTACAGTAGCAACTTAACATTCTGCTCTGGTGATTCGTCAGCAGTACAGAAAACCTTTGTGCCATAAGAAGTACATCAATGCAAGGAAGTGCACTTACTATGATCTTTGTATAGTACATACAGAGTTCAACATCCATGTTAACTATGCATACCAAGCTAAAGTTACTGAAAATATTTTCTATCTTTTTGTTGAAATGGAACATGTGATCAGCCTGCAATCTGAAAAGTGGCTACATTAAAAGATTAAAATCACTTGGTGCAAACAGACTCTTATCACTGTTTTATATGGCATGACTATTACTTTGTACTTCATATGTCTTCTTAAATCTATGCGAAAATCTCTTGTAAAATGACTGAGTTAAGACTTTGGCTTTCAAATTTTCTTCAGTTTGAAGTTTTCCATACAGATCAAGACCTTACCCAACAAGGAGACTGTACTTAATGCTGCTTGCTCTTCTTACATCGTACCTCCACCTAAAACTTAATCTGATCTCTGGACTGCCATTAGAAAGAGCAGTCCCACATCTTGACTCCTATTCTTCCTCTTTCCTAAAATATTCTGTGACTTAATCAGCTGATTTCGATAAATTGTACCCCTCTTCCATTTTTAAGAAGCTATACTGAGAGGGGAAAAAAAAAAAAAAGAATCCTTGTAATTTCTTATCACTGAAACAGGTCTTAAAAAGAAAACTTCAGAATTAAGTACTGGATTTGAAACAAGTTGTGTACGTAACTGCAGGTTTCAATTCATTATTTTTTAAGTTTAATATCTGAGCAAATACAATAAAGAAAATATGAATGATATAGCAAATAGAAAATAGTACTTTAAGAAACAACGTGTGATACACAGGAGCATCACAGAGACTTTTGAAACACGAAACAATCTGTAAAGTAAATACAGCAGCCCAAATCATTGTATTTCACCAATCTGAGGTAAGTACAAATGAGACATATTTTCACTGATTGTGGTTTCACAATTGTTTCAAGCTAGCTTGAGGAGAGGCCAACTGAAAATAAACTTTTTGATTCTTCTGGTAGTGACAATTAAGAAAATGGAGAGCAGAAATGTGATAAAGCAGTAGATGAGTAGCGTGGCTTAGTGCACCTGTAATACCACAGAGGTGGACTTGACCTGAGTACCACAGGTATTTACCCAAACACTGCAGATAGGAGCTAGCTCAGGGAATAGCAGCAACCTACCCGTAACTCAGCGCAAGCCCAGAAGCATAAGTAATTCTTTGTTAAACTCTTTCAAGTCATGGCTTATTAAAATGTTATCCTTACCTATGCTACCTCATCTTGAAACAGCCTCAGCTGTTGCTTTGGTATTCAGCAGTTACTGTGATGACGGCAACATACAAACAACTTCTAATGTACTTTAAGGTAACATTTAATATTGAAGACATTGTACACTAACACTTTACAGGACATAATAAAGAACAGATTTTTCCTTGTCATTTCTTTCCTGCCCTCGAAGTCAAGCTTTATTCTAAGCACACTACAAAAATCTTTCTTCAACAAAACGAGAACAAGAATTTTCTCAACTAGCTCTGCAGTACGCCTTTCTGCTCAAACATTCCAACTTGTAGCTGCTTTCTTAGTCTAACTTCACAAGAAAGCTTGGAATTTTCATGTTGTTTGATGAATAAGACATTACTTAATTCTTCAGAGATGTGGGTTGCTTCAGAGCCATGAGTGGATCCTGAATTCTCCACCAAGTAAACAATAGCATTTCACAGGATCCTGGGGAATCTCACATGGAGAAACAATGCCATTTAAAGGCTAAGTCTTCAAAGTAAGAAAACGTGGTTTGCTTGAATACTTTTTTTTTTTTTTTTTTTAAATAAAGTATAATAAAAATTGATTCACTCATTCACTTTGCTGTCCAAAATTTCTATTTTGCCCTTTTCTCCCTTTGGTTTAGGAAACTTAATGTTGTCTATTGTCACTTCATCAGTTATACAGTCATCTTCAGATTCTGAGTCATCTTCTGAAGTTAGGTTCTCTTCATCTGTATCAGAATCACTCAGTTCAACTACAGCCACGTTCTGAAAGAAAAGATCTTAGTTAACACATGATACGTTTCTGTACTCTTCCATAATTTGATTAAAACACAAAGCAAACAAATCAGCTCTACTACTGTATGAAAACCACAGTCAGTGTTTTGTCAGTCAGTCAGACTTTTGGGTTCTAACATGACTAAGGCAAATATCATAAACAGATTCCCAAGTATTTAAATTGTAACTTTTATCACCCAAAGCAAATACAAGGGCATTTTTATATCCTTATAAAAGAGATAAAGGAAATAGATGAACTCAGTCAAAATCTAAAGTAATGAGCAGGAGGCATCCAATAAAGAACTTAAACCGCTTAGAGTATGAAGACGTCACGCTGTACGTATATATATATATATATATATTTATATATTATATACATTATATACATTATATATATTTATATATTATATTTATATATATATATAAAGTGGATACATTTATGAATGTTATTCATATCATCTGGTATTATTAATGCTGCTACAACTACTGCAAAGTACTCTAAATCACACTTTGTGAATCGAAAGTGATGATATATTTTCTTAACTAGAGCTGTAATTTCTGAGGGTTGTTTTTCTCTCTGAAAACATCTGTCTTAAACTGCTGATCCTCACCTCAAAAACTTCCTGCATGCTGCAAGGCAAAATTTACACGAAAAATACACGAATGCGTATTTATACAAAATATTTATAATATAAAATATACAAAACACAAAGATACACGTTACACAAATAAATGTATTCCATGATCTGCAAATAACACGATGCTATTATCTCCTGACTTGTTTATTATAAAGCCAAGAATTGTCAGACACTACCACAAGAAAAATCTTTTGAAAATCCAACTCGTTCCACATCAGCACGTTACAACAAACAATTTTTAGAATCCATTCTGTTTTCTGACAACTTATTGCACGTAGATTGAGTACAGTCTACAAGAAGGGGGAATGGTTTTAAACTGAGACAGCGGAGGTTTAGATTGGATATTAGGAGGAAGTTTTTCACACAGAGATTGGTGAGGCACTGGAACAGGTTGCCCAAGGAGGCTGTGGATACCCCATCCCTGGAGGCATTCAAGGCCAGGCTGGATGTGGCTCTGGGCAGCCTGGTCTGCTGGTTGGCAACGCTGCACATAGCAGGGGGGTTGAAACTGGATGATCATTGTGGTCCTTTTCAACCCAGGCCAGTCTATGATTCTATGATCTAACCAGCATCCAGGCAGTTGCTCTGAGAGCTCTCAGACCAAATTATCTGGCTGCCCCATTTCTGCCTTATTTCTTGTGGGTTTGCAGACCAGAAGACACTTGTCTGGAACACACATATATCACATCGCTTTCAGAGTGAAATTTTCCAACATGAGCACGTGGACTTACAATTTCAGCTAAAAGCAGAATGAAAATATTGCTGTGACTGTAAATATTAGCTGTAAAAGATCATAACACTAACAACATTTTTCAACCCAAAGCTATTATTATATTAAAGCCTTCTGTTATGCTTTACTAGGAACAACGTCCAATTTTGAAATCAAATCTCCTACATTTAAAATAGAATGAGCAACTTACTTTCAGTTCAGAGTTTACAATTCAAAGATAAAATACCTTATTCTGACCTTAATCTACTTCATCCCTAGCCATTATATTCTGCAAGTATTAAAACCAAGCAGTAAATTTCAACCTCAAAAGGTTTTACTACTTTTATTATGAATTTGCACGTCACAGAATAAAATGGTAAAGATTCCACCTTATTTATCAAGCTAGCTTAGTGTAAGATCAGAGGATTATTTTAATCATACCAAAATGCAGTTTGTAGAACCAAAAACGTGTTATTTACCATTTCTATAACTTTCTCAGCGGCACTGTCGAGATTTTCAATATCAAACTGATGAGCTGGTGCTGTTACCATTTTTCTTTTTAGCTCATCATTTGCATGAGCCATCTGTGGTAAAAAGCTCTGTACTCTGTCCAAAACTGAAACAGAAATAATTACCACCTGTGTATATATACACATACACACAGACACATTTATTTATAGTTTTATACCTCAGAAATCTGAGCATCTAAACAGATTCAATTTCAACTCTGATTCCCAATTGTCAACCACAGTAGCAAATATTTCACACTGAGAAATTACATCTGAGAGATACAAGAAGCTCAACAAAAAGCAGCAAGGCTGATTATACTGGAAACAAAAGTCCGAGCCTAAAGAGCGCTGGTCTATTCTCATGAAGAGAAAAATTCTCCAAGATCCCATAATTCCTAAAGAATCTCAGTTTTTCATTACATGTAGAAACACACCAAAGAGAACGCTAGATGTCTATGCGTAATTTGTCTAAGAACCCAAAGCAAATAGAAATGGAATGAGTCTCCCCCTTTACCAAAGCAAATATTTGATGATTCACGGAAGCAAAAATACCTTAAAATTGTTCAAGCGTTAAATATTCAGCTATGTTAAATAAACTACTTAGTTGCCGCCATTGCTCTAGTAACAGCGTTACACTTACCATTACTCCTTGGCACCCTTACAGTCTGTAAAGTCGTAGCCTTCTTGCGGCCAGGCTTTGAACTAATCAGTAACGTTTCTTCCAAACCTAGAAACAAACGGGTATTTACACGTTTACCTGCACCAACCACAAACTCCACGTTTTTAACTGTGACGCTTTCCTCCTGCTGCTCCTTCTCTACCCTTCTACGCCAAACCTAAACAGATGAGGATTCATTTAACAAGCACTGCGGCCTTCCCGCAGCTCTCGCTCCCGGAGGTGCCCCGCACACCGACCCCCCGGCCCCTCACCTCCGCGGCGCCCCGCAGCCAGCAGCTCCTGAGAGGCCGCCGGCTCTGCCGCCTGCCCGAGCCCCGCCATGCGCCCCGCAGGCCGGAAGTGGGGCTCTCCCTTCCCCGCCCACCCCGGCGCAGCGCCCCCTGCAGGTCGGGATGACCGCTTCCTCCGCGAGGTTCGGCGGGTGCCGACTGCTGGCGGCCGTGGGCGGCGGGAAGGTTCCCTTTGCTTCCCCTCACCTCCGCGGTGCACCACGTCTCATCTCCGCTAATGATGTGCCCCGGCAAACTGTGCCCTTCGGCCTCATATTGGCTCAATAGGTCAAACACACACGTGGTGTTCTCTCTGTTCCCGTGTGAGCATTCGTGAGACCCGCCTGGGACAGTCCCGCATCGCCATCGCCATTCCCAACGCGCTGGCGCCGGCGCTCAGCTCCATGCACAACTCCCCGGCCGCCACCTGCGGATTCAGGCAGATGAGTGCCGGAGGGCCGAGGGACAGCCCCCGCCTCTTTGTTCCCCCCTTGCGGGGTGCGGCCGCCCTCTCGCCATCCCATCAGCGCCTCTCAGCGGCGCGGGGCGGCGGCTGCCGCTCGGCTCTTCCCCGCCCGCCGTCGGATCGGAGCGGCCGGCGACGGCGGCGGCGGCAGCGCATCACGGCCACATCATCGCGGGGGCCGCCCGCCCTCTCTCTCCGGCCCCTTCCGCGCCTGCTCAGTGGCGGCGTTGCTCACCTAGCCCGGAGCTGTCACCGCCGCCGGGTGGCCCCTCCCGCCCGCCGCGATGGAGCGGGACCGCGAGCCGCCGCCGGCCTCGCCCTCGCCCAGGTAAAGGGGCAGCGGGGGGGAACGTGAGGGGAGGGCGGGCGTGGGCGGCGGGCGAGCTGCAGCCGAGGGAGGCGGGGGGCCGGGAAACTTTCCTCGCCGGCGGCGGAGAGGCGCGTCCGGCCCGCTGCCATCCCCGAGGCTCCTGGCGGGCTCCAGCCTTCCCGGCGCCCCGCCGTTCTGCGCGCGCCTCGCCTCGGCGGGTGTGCGTTTGTGCTCCCGTCTTTACCCCTGTGGGATACGCCAGAATGTGGCACCGCGAAAGCGTGAAACCTTTCCCCGGTTGAGTTCGAGTGGCAGCTGTGACCGCTTTCTTTAATTCCGTTAAAATATTGCCGTGCTCTCGCCCTGTGCTGTCCAGGATGCAGTCGTCGGAATCTTTCCGTTTGATCTCAGGTTACGGAGCACCGAACATCAGCCAGGCTGCATGTAAAATGTTATTGCTTAGTCTTACTGTAAGTAATAACATGTGAAAAATACAGGGTGATACATCTGTCTCTTGTATTTAGAGCCCCACCAGCTGTTAATTGGCATCCTAACAGTCGTGGGTTGGGCACGGTGGTCTCCAGAGGTCTCTTCCAACCCCTACAATTCTGTGTGATCCTGTATGTGACCTTAAGTGAGATCCTCCCTTTACCAGTAATGCTGAAGATAACAGATGGGACTAGACGGGCTGACCTGTTTTGGCACTGTTCCCTGTGTATATTGCCTTATTGAAGTTCTGAGCCTGGAGCCATAAGGCTACAGCATGGTGGGTAGACGTTTCAGAAAGAAAAAAGGTGGATGTCATTTTCAAATACTTTGGGATATTATCCTCCAAAAACAACGTGAGATCTGTATTCTAGTGCCCGACTTAATAAGCAGTTCATGCCCCCCTTAGAAACCTGTAATCAAGATCCCAAGTCGTACAGTTAAGACTCATCCTGTTAAGTACCCACTGGTTACATAATCTAGAGGAGTGTGTTACCTTTTCTATTTCAGACTTTTCCCACCTTTTGGCAGGTAGTTTTTGTGCTGGCATTCCATTGGGGTGATGTAGCAACGTAACCACATTTCACAGCCTGCTCCTTCATTTCTGGCTCTGTTTTGCTCCTTTTTTTTTTTTTTTTTTTTTTTTTAATTGAATTGAAGGTCAGAGGCAAACCAAGTCTTTTTTCTGACAGCTGCTTTTCCCTTCCTTGGGGCCAAAATCGAAAGCTGACATGTTCAGGAAGTGAAATGCAGCAGTCTAAAACTTGTCTGAAAATTGAGCCTGAGGCTGGCTGCTCTTTCGGTGTATTAGTTAAATTCACAAAGGCATTTGGAGGTTGTTTCATCTCTTTCTTTTCCTCACGCTATTTTCTCTTTTCTTTCTTCTGCTGTTGATTTAACCTACAACTGCCACAAAATAAACACCATGTTAAAAAGTATACTGCATAACATTTAAAAGTGGTACGTACTGCCCATAATGCTGCTATGCATCTGACATTTATTGTTTTTCAGCACGTTTTCCATCTTTTTGTACCAAGCATTTAATATCTGGTATAAATAATCATAGCACAGCTCACTATCCTTGGTTCTGAGTTCTACAAAATGGTTAATGATAAAACAGTCTGCTTGCTTACTCTATATGTTCAGGTGATCTGATGTAGCTTTCTACTGAAATGTTCACTAGGATACAGCAGTGTCAGTGACAGTCATCTCTGTCATAAGGATATCAGCTTGATACTGTGAACTTGCATGTACACAGGACACAGCAGTGGAGAAGAGGCTGTGCAGAATACTGTCTCATCTGCATAAATCTTATTCAAAATTTACAAAATTCCCCTTCCAAACTTCAGAATATGAGAATTCTTGAGATTGGAAGGGATCTCTGGATGTTGCCTTGTCACTAGCCTTGCTCAGTGTAGGCTCGACTACAACAGGTTGCTTTGGGCCGCATCCAGAAGCTCAGTATTATTTAGCTAGGTGTTATCTTTTGTTTTTTTTGCCAAACTCAGAAAGCAAATTTTCTCAGAAAATTAATTTTCCCAGCCTTAGACTTCAATAAATATTTGTTTTAGCCCATCATAATGCTGACACTATTTGTGTTTTTTTTTGTTCACTGTTCTTCTTCCTGCTTTCTTTGAATGAACTTAGAAAAGCATGGCTATTGTTTTCATGCTTTAAATTAATCTCTAGCAGACTAATTGCTGTACAGTCAAACTTTTAGCCCTGATGTCCACTCCTTTAATCCTTCCAGTGATGGATATTACAGAATCACAAAATGGCTTGGGTTGGAAAGAACCTGCAGGATCATCAAGCCAAACCCCCCTGCCACATACAGAGCCACCAACCTCCCCATTTAATACTAAACCAGATTGTCCAGGGCCCCATCCAATCCGGCCTTGAACACCTCCAGGGACAGGGCACACACAGTCTCTGGGCAGCCTGTTCCAGCACCTCACCACTCTCTCTGTAAAGAACTTCCCCCTGACATCCAACCTAAATCTTCCCTTCCTCAACTTAAAACCATTTCCCCTTGTCCTGCTGTTATCTACTCTTTCAAAGAGTTGACTCCCCTCCTGTTTATAGCCTTCCCTTAGGTACTGAAAGGCTGTAATGAGGTCACCCCACAGCATTCTTTTCTCCAAGCTGAACAAGCCCAGCTCCCTCAGCCTGTCTTCGTAGGGGAGGTGCTCCAGCCCTCTGATCATCTTTGTGGCCCTCCTCTGGACTCTCTTTTTATTCTTTAAATACACATGAGGATGTGTGGAAGAAGCGCCTCTTACCCATACTCTTGAGAACTGAATCAAGACTGGGACTGAAACAATGTTTAGAAGATGAAATCTGTTCCTGCTACTCCATCCCGAACAATTACATTTTCATTTCTTTTATCTTCCTCAGATGAAACAAAAGCCATCAAGTCAATTGAAGGTGAAGTATGGAAAAATGTGATACTGGTCCAGTGTTCAGCTTCATGGCTGAAGTGTGTGAGATTTCCACAAGTCAGCATCTCTTCCTGCTTATGGGCCTGTCTATTTTCCATACCATCTGCTTCTGCTGTTCATTTTCTGTGTCATACATTCAATCTCTGTTGGTATTTTTAAAATTGGTGTACTCATCAATTGCATTAATTCTATATGGGGAAAATTGCTTTGTTGTATGTTGAACTGCTAAGTGTTTCGCTTTTCAGGAATATGTCCTCAACAAACAGTGGGGTGTGGTTGTATTTCTGTTTGTGTACATTTGAAGGACTGAGAAAGAGAGGTAAATAATGCACAGTAATTGATATGTGAATGAATGAAAAGAGGAAATTGTTAAATGTAGCTGCTTAGGAAACAAAGAGTTGAAAATGTTTTTGTCTGGGCATAGCTCATTATTTTCCTTGTAGGGAGAAAGACAGGGTCTGCTTTCATTTCACTTATAACATGCCAAGTATGATAAATTTGAGGCAATTTTATGGCTTCTCAAAGAATCTTTATCTCTTGGTTTCTGGTTGTTTTTTTTTCTCATACTTCTCCTTTCTCTGCAGCTTAATTATATGGCAGGAAACCAGACTCACTTATCTCCTCCTGTTTTGGACTCGTTTTTGAGCATTTTGCTTCCTTTATTTCACATGAGTTATTCTAGTAGTGCTTGCTTCTTTACCTGGCTATATCTTTTCTAGACAACACAATAAAATTGCAATTGTCAATGATAAAGCTTCACAGGGATTTCTGATCCTCAAGATCATATTGTTCTATAGATGGTTTGCTGCTTTCTGTAGCTGCAAGCAAAAAGTAAATACAGCAATATTAGCATCTAGAACTCACAATGAAATTATTGCATCAGGTGACATTTGGAAGAGCAGGTTTTTAGAAATGAATAGCTGAATTCAGGGGACTGTACACTTATCCTCTGAAGATGTAATTACTTTTCACTGTAGGTTTATGTACTGTAGTATATTTTTCACTTTATCTTCTTAAGTTCTCATTTTTCAGCATTTACCGTTAGCTCACATTTTATCATTCCAGGCAGTTTGGTAGGAAAAATCTAAATGACTGCCTTCTAAACTGCTTTAGTACTTTTTTGTTTCAGCTGTTGGTTACCAGTCTGTCTCTGAAGCTTTTACAGTTGTTTGAAATATTTTTCTATCTCTCTTTCACATTTGTAGATGCCATTTCTATTTGTTAACACTTCTACACTGTTCTACTTCTACACTGTTAACACTGTATTCAATGAAACCACTATATCCCCAAGGAGTTCATTTCTTGAAAAAACAGAAAGTATAAACTTACAAGGAGAGAAACCCATATGGTATAAATATATGGATAATTAACCCAAATACTTGTAGTCAGAGTTCCTGAGCAACGGATAATTTCCATGAATCACCAGCCTAGCACTCCAGTGATGTGAGAGGAGGACACTGCAGAAACCACAGTGACAGCTAAACTCTGCCATCTTACAGCTATTGGGAAATTTTCTCAGTGTATTTCCCTGGGAGTGAAATAGAGTCCTTTGTTTGTGAACACTCCTCAAAAACTAACAAGCAAACAAGTATCACTACCCCTAAAAGACCTCTAATGAGACTGCTTTGATGTAAGCATCTTTTATCATGAACACTTCACATCTTAGTTTCGCACACTATTCTTGAATTATTAAATAAAGTTTCTCTAATCTGGATGCTTCTTGTGATCAACTGAAACTCACCTGTCGGAAGTGGTCTGAATTTCCCCTTTGCATGTATCATAGCTACTGTACCACTTTCCATCCTCATTAATCAGTTGGCCGCTTCAGCGTCCAGAGCCAGAGCCTTTCTGCAATCTTAATTTTCCAGTTTCCATGAAATGCTCTTCTCCTGTACTCCTTTTAATCCTTCTACAATAAAGCTATTTATTATTGTCTCAGAAGTTGGTAATAGTTCGCTAGTTTAATGATACACCTGCTTGTATTTCTTTATGCACCGTATCTTTTCTTTTACACAGCTAAAACCTTCTTTGTGCAGGGCAGAAACAAAATTGTTCCCTGTTGTTGCCTTTCTGTAGCGTATAACCCAGCACCATTTTGGCCTGTGGTTAGAGCTCCTCTGGGAGAGAACAGAGGTTGTTTTGTTACTCGTAATGATGTGTGTGGAAACTAGAATTGAGGCCTAGGAGTTTTTATATGCTTATAATAAAAGGTTCAGCATAGCACAATTTACTACCAGGTAGCAAAAAGTTATTTCAGGAATCTTGGTTTCTTTGTTGGTCATGTGGAAAAAAATACTTTTCTTTTGCTAAGTCAAGCAATACACTCCTTTGTTGCTTTCAAAATGTTCTTTTCTTGATCAGAACTGCCTTGGATAAAGCAATTGGTAGGGGGAAAGTCTTCATGGTAAATATGAGTCTTCACTCAGAAAAGCAAACCAAATGCTTCTGTAAGCAGCAGATCTGAAGTTGACTTGCTGTGGCCATATGTGGGTGAATTATCCTTATGTTTGAAGATGCCTTACAGCAAGGGCACAAATGTAAATCTCCGGTAAGGCTGATAGCTTTGACCTCTCTATTCTCTGTGAAATTTAATAGGATAGAAAAATATTAGCTTATTTAAAAGCATTGAAATGGAGGGAGTGAAAATATAGGAATCATAGCATAAACGTAAATGTAGGAGCCTCGTCTTCATAGGCAAGGAGACGAAAAATCCTCCAACCTTCAACTGTTTTTGTTTCCTGCAGTTTGTAAAAATGGAAGTCTTTCCAGCTTTGCATGTTGGAGGGCCTACAAGGCTGACATCCTGGTGAGGGTCTGTTACAGACTGCCTAACCAGGCTGAAGAGATGGACGAGGGGTTCTACAAGCAGCTGGCAGAAGTTGCGCAGACACCAGTCTTGTGCTCATGAGGGACTTCAACTTCCCTGATACATACTGGAAATATAACATAATGTAGAACAAGCAGTCTAGGAGGTTTCTAGAGTCTTCAGGAGGATAACTTTCTGACTGGTAAAAGAGCCTGCCCGGGGAGGTGCCCCACTAGACCTGCTGTTCACAGAGGACTGGCGGGAGGTGTGGAGGTCAGGAGCTGTCTTGGGCAGAGTGACTGCAAAATGGCAGTTCTCTATTCTTAGTGAAGCCAGGAGGGGGGTCAACAAAACTGCTACCTTGGACTTCCAGACAGTGGATTTGGATCTGTTCAGGACAGTGGTAGGGAGGGTCACTACGGATTCAATGCTGAAGGATAAAGGGGTTAAAGAAGACTGGACACGGTACGGGTTTGGGGCAGAGTGGCCAGAAGAAATGGACCTGGGGGTGTTGGTTGACACTTGGCTGAACACAAGCCAGCATTGCCCAGGTGGCTAAGAAGACATCCTGGCTTGTATCATAAATAGGGTAGCCGGGAGGAGCAGGGAGGTAATTGTCCCCCTGTACTCAGCTCTGGTGAGGCCATGCCTGGAGTACAAGGGAGACCTTCATAGAATCATAGAACTTTGCAGGCAATTGGACTCTGCTCCTAGTGACCTCACACGTGACTTTGCAGAAGGAATATAGTACTTTAAAATGCTTGTGGATGTATTTGCTCCTGAATTCCGTAGTCCAAAGAATATGCATTTGAGGAACTTCTATATTATCGTTCCCCCACTAGTGAGAGTATTGCTATTGTGTGTACCAGCACTTAAAAAAAAAGAAAAAGAGTATAGGTTTGTTTAAATATTTTGAATGAGACTATCAATGACTACGTTATGCTTTTTTCATAGCACCATAGAATGTCCTGGGTTGAAAAGGACCACAGTGTTCATCTAGTTTCAATCCCCCTGCTATGTGCAGGGTCACCAACCACCAGACCAGGCTGCCCAGAGCCACATCCAGTCTGGCCTTGAATGCCTCCAGGGATGGGGCATCCACAACGTGGGAGGGGTCTGCCTCTTCTCCCACATGACTAGCAATAGGATAGGAGGGAATGGCCTTGAGTTGCACCAGGGAAGGCTCAGGTTGGATATTAGGAAAAATTTATTCTCTGAAAGGGTGGTCAGGCACTGGAACAAGATGGGAGGTGGTGGAGTCACTGTCCCTGGTGGGGAGATACTGGTGGTAAGTGGACAGTTGCATGAGATGATCTTTGAGGTCTTTTTCAACCTTGGTGATTCTATGATTCTATATATAGTGTATTGAACTTGTGGAATTACGTCATTCAGCATTGTCTTGGTGTAGTCTGACCAACTTTTGTTTCTTTGGTTGTGCCAATGATTTTCTTGTATTTGTGGCATCCAGTAATAAAAACAGATCAACAAAATTTCAAGTCAAGTAATGTTGTACTTACAGTAAATTACTGTAACTATTATCACCACATGAAAGCTAAAGAAGTGAAAGGTAAAGTGACTACTAATGGAGGAAATGTCAAATGACATGAGACTACCAATATATCATTGTTTAATGTTCGACCATAACAGAAGTTGGAAAGTAGAAATAATTGCGCAGCCATGTTAAATATAAAAGATATAATTGTATTTGCATGACTTGCAGAAAGCAAAACAAAGTGACCATGACTGGTGTTAATACTGATCAAATAATTATAGTTTAGTGGTCACTAGACATCAGAACATTATATATTTCAGGAAATATTTACAACCTACTCCTCATGCAAATTTGAATGAAAATCAGGTTTTTAATATCTTATTTATCCTAACTCCTTTTTTTCCTCTTAATTTTAATTAAATGTAATATGCCATTACAATATATACCTTTTTTTTCTTTTTTTTTTTTTCTCTTTTTTTTCAGATCCAGATTTGTGTATGGAGTTGTTGAAGATGTGAGATCCATTAAAAAAACTTTTTGCTTTCAAGAAAGCATCATTTAAATGTATCTGTTTTAGAATTATCAAGTGTGGCACTTGATAACTCATCTTCAAGATTTCTTCACTGACATCTGAAGAACAAAGTGCTTTTCCAACCTGTACTTCTGTAGCACTATGACTAACTGTAAAGACAGATCTATCATCACCAAAACAAACAGCAAAGTTCATGACAGAGAAGGTTTTGTAAACTGGACCATAAGTCTTAGCACAATTCAGTCCGATAAATTTTTGAATCTGCTTTTGAGTATGGTTCCAGTTGTTTACCAAATAAACCAGGATGAAAGACACAAAAAAGTGAATGGTGTTTGGCAAGATGGATTACAACCAGCAGGACATAATTATAATGTTAAATCTGAGCAGCACGCAGAATATCATCACTTCTCAGAACAAACTTTTCATGGTAGTAATGGACACAGCCCTTCTAACTGTAGCCCTAAGTATGATGACTTTTCCAGTTATAATTACTGTGATGGAATGGACACTTCAGAAACAGATGCAATGTTGCAGGAAGACCATCTGTCTAGTGACAGTAATGAAGATATTATTGTGGAGGGGAGTAGAAGGCAACCCAAGGAATCTAGTAGTATTATGGCACTGCAGATACTCGTACCTTTTTTGCTAGCAGGATTTGGAACTGTTTCAGCTGGCATGGTTTTGGATATTGTACAGGTTGGTATTTGCTTTGGGAACTATATTTTTAACAGATAATCTGTGAGTTTTATAATTTGACACATGGTATTGTGGATGCTTACAATAATGAGAAGTAATAAAATGTGTGTATGATTCTGCTATTATGAACTGCTTTCCCTTCCAGATTATCTTAAACAGCTCAAATATTTTGTTTGGAGTTATTCAAGACTTGGTAAGTATTATCACAGCCACAGTGAACTGGTGGAAAGGAACTGTTACTTCTGCTTTAACTGAAGATAGAAATATAATAATTAGTATGAATCAGTTAAAAATTCTGGTCAGTAATAAATGTTCCTTTTGTGCTTCTGGTCTCTGCAATTTCTGACATAATGTATAGATTTGATCCAAGATAATGTGTATCATATGTGGAAGCATGCCTAAAGTTCATACACCACATGAAATTCTTCTGCAGTGAATTAGAGCTTTTTTAGATATCCAGGTGTGACTTTTTTTTATGTAGTGTTAAGTATACTGAACACATGGAATTACAAACATTATTGCTGTGAACAGGGCTGCAGAATCACTTTCACCTTGAAATATAGCTGTGGTAGGTCCATAGAAGCAGACTATCTTAATTCATGATAGTGGATTTAATTGATGATAGTTATTCAGGGTTAAGATAAACTACAAGTTCCTTTGAATTTCAAGAGTTACGTAAATAACCTTTTTAAAACCTGTTTTGGAGTATTGTATCACTAAGATCCTACTGGTACGGAACTTCTGTAGGACTGGTTTTGTAGCTTAACACAGCTGTAGTGTTGTTTTTTTTTTTGTGAAGTTAAAAGCAGAAGTTTCCTACCAAACATTCCTTTGTGCAGTGACATTTGAAGAAAATTCTTGAGAAAGTAGCAGCTAAGGAAGGTTTATTAGATTAGCTTACTTTCTTGCTTTCTCTTTGCTTTTTGGAGGCCATATTTACTTTCGTTTCCTACCTACTTTTATTTTTTCCCCGAAGTTGAAATTTGTTGTAATCAAAAATCTAATAGATTCTGTCTTCCCTTATGGGTAGTTTCAGAAAAATATATTCAAACAGATTAAATATCCATGCTATTCAAAATGAAAAGGCAGTAGGAAAATTCATCTGCTTCTATTTTTTGTTTCATTCTGTCTTGGGGTTTTCTTTAGCTATACTTAGAGTTAAAAAAGTTCTCTTGAAGGAGGAGTAAAAAGTAGCCATTTTTTAAAACTTTTTGTTAACTGCCCTGGAATGGCACACTGAACTAAATGATCTATGAAGGTCTTTTCCAACAGGAATTACTCTGCTCTATTCTGTTTTTTGTTACTCAAAAACTCGAGAGAGAAAATAAAGCTTGGTCTTAAATCAGCTGCAATGGAAAGACACTTCATGCGTCAAGAAAAAGGAAAATTATAATTGACAAGCAAACTTTACTGCTTCCTTATCCTGTTTTGCCTCAGTCTTGTGCTTTGCCTGTGCCAATCTTATTCTTTTTACGGATGCTTTGTTCATACATTGTTAATATGTGATTTACGTCACAATACAGCTTCATGATCAGCCAAAAGAGGCAGTTGTGCCTACCACCACTATTGGCTTCCAACCCAATGTTTCCCAATGCCTTTCTTCTCTGAAAGGGACAGAAGTGCTCTTTTGGTGTATTTTTTTTAGCTGTTCTTTGATCTGGATTGAGATAATACTTCTTTTTTTTTTTTCCTTCTGTATTACTTCCAGTCATTATTGGTTTCCCAGTCCAGCACTGTGAGTGAGAGAGAGAGAGGGCACAAAGTCAAAAATAATTGGCCAGTGTTACCTTTTTCCATCCTAAATGGATGTTTCATCCATGAAACCATAATGTCAGTAAAACAGGGAAGCATGAAAGAATATGTTGTGAAAACAAAAATTTAAGGAAGACAAAGAATTCGAAGCTCTTTGAAACCATTTCATAGCTACTCTTTTTCAATAGTAAATACATAGGTAACTTCTCCGATCTTGTTTACATTTGAAAATTGAATCCTTTTTTAAATTAAAATCATATTTTAAATTGCTGCAAATCTCTGAATACAAAGATGATTTATTAAAATGATATACAAAGTTTTGTTAGTTTCTGTGATTAGAAATTAAATACATGAATAGACAGGCATATAAAGTAGTACAGCTACTGCGCTGAGAAGTCAGCACACAAAATAATATTGGAGAGTTTGTCTTGGTTTGTTTTATAAAGTCTAGGTTTAGGAAATCTGTATTCTTCTAAATTTCTTACATGTAAAAGAGTTAGGAGACAATTCTTCATGTACAGGCTCTGTCTGTTCAATAACTTATTCCTAGCTGTTTTTTCAGATGAGGTTTCTGGAGAGCTGCAAGAGGTGAGATGAAAATATTGCTGTAAATTAAGAGCAGTCATAGCACCCGGTACTATTTTGAAATTATTTAAAACCTTGAAATTAATGACATTTCTTTTTAACTAGGTTTTTTTTGTTGTTATTTTTGGTTTTAGTTTTTTTGTAAGCCTAAGTTCTAGCATCCTGCTAGTACAAATAAATGTTATAAATGTTTTTTTTTTTCTGGTGATGACTTTGATGTAGTAGTATTGGTGCAGTTTAAGTGGCCAAAATTAATATGCTTAATCAAACAGAAATTACATGCGTCAAACAGATTAAGTACCTAAACTGTTCTCGGAGAGAGTAAAATAAATACTGATAAAAGAGGAAGAATAATTTTTTAGTGACCTATAATTAATCTCTATTTTAAATACGCAGAGAAAGTGCAGTAGTGGAGAAATTAGTTTAGGAGATTTTGTATTGCTTGCTTTTCGTATTCTGGTCTTTGAAGTAGTGGTATGCAGGCACAATTAACTAGATGCATAGCAACTCCTGCCTTAAAGACTTTTGGGTCTAATCTTCAAAGGTCGATTTTTTTAGAGACCTAAATTATGAGTTACAGATTTTTTGGCACTACTTTTAAGATGGTCTAAAGGGCATTTTTCAATTGATTTTTTTGTTTTTCTCACTGTATCCTTTAAATAGCACTGGGATGTATTCAAGAATGTTACTGAAGTTTTTATCCTGGTTCCTGCTCTTCTTGGTCTCAAAGGAAATTTGGAAATGACCTTGGCATCCAGGCTGTCAACTGCAGTAAGTAACCTTCTCTTCTGATAGGTATTGTAAATTCCTGAAAACAAATCTTTGGAACACTAGTGTTTTATGTTTATGGCTTAATCTGGCTTTTGCAGGAGCTGTTTAATCTGTTATTAAATTGACAGTGTTAAAAAGGCAAGCCTCTTCCAATCACCACACATCAATATTTTACTTCTTTGGTCTCTTCTAAGCCATCATTCAGAACAGTATATTAGATAATTGAGATTTACGTGTGTATTCTGTAAGGTTGTCCAATATCTCTGACCTTGGTGGGGTTTCAATATGCTAACATGCAGATTTTACATATTTTGAACATGTTTTTCCATGGACCTCTTAACTCTGAAATGAAGCTATTCCAGACCTTTGTTGATGAAACTGGAAGGTTTGATTTTATTAACCTTCTAGCTAAATAATTTTATGCTTTTTTTCATCTTTCTTTTTGTTGTTAGCATTGCAAGATAACTATTTCTTTTTTTTTAATATCTTTTGTATTTGTCATAGTTCTTTTCTACATCTCAAGAGATGTTCTGTATCTTCTTTTTTTTTTTGCCTAAACAAGCCAAACTGCCTTAGCATATGTATTTTTCTGTGTGTGGGAGTAGCTATTGTGAACAGCGTTCTAATTATGTGGCTAAACTATTTCTAGTGCCTGAATTATGTATTTCTGTATGACTCCACCTTTGCAGTACTTCTCCTTTGTAAGATAAGCTTTCCATTTTCCATCAAGGCCACCTTCTCTCTGCCTGTTCCTGCTTGCATGAATCTTTGTAGAAAATGCTTGGTCAAAGGTGTGTGTAACTGCAGATGAGACCTCAATATAACACTGTAAAATAACACTTCCATATTTCTCTGTACAATTGCTCTTGAAACTTTCCTGTTTATATCTATTTATTCTCCTAGTAATGTCAAGCTGGGACCTCATAGTTACTTTGCAATCAATTACCATGTCCTAGTATTTCTTCTTTTGTGTTATTTCCAGTTGTCACTCACTCCCATATTCTGGCAGAAACATTGTTAGTCTATAAGTGCATGACCTTGCACTTGTACTATTGAATATCAGCACTTTTGATGTAATCCTCAAGGTCATCCAGTTTTGAAATGCTTTGTACTGACAAGGCCTCTCACCATTCTGTCATTAGTAAATTTCATTATCACGTTATACTGAATCATTGCCCAAATGCACACTGTGATGGACATAACTGTAGCAATCCAGTGAAGGTTTCCTTGTGTTATGCTAACCCCAGTTCATATCATCTGTCAACTGTTACCGAACTGACAGGAGTTGATCTTCCTCACACAGAGAAAATTGACACTGGAGTTTCTACAATAGTGGGTGCATTCTCAGTGATTAACTAAAATGGACATTATGGGGTTCATTCCCCTTTCCCTAATCCTGAATGGAATGGAAATCTTATCTCATAATCTGTGTGATGATATAATCTGCAGGTGTCTTAAGCTTGATTTTTTTCAGAGCCATTTGAGTTTGGCCATTTGAAGCACAAACCCCATAAGAACAGCCCAATATGAAGGGGCTTAGTTTGAGGAGTATTGCCAGTGTCACTTAGCAATGCCGTTAAGTCTCACCAAAACGTAAGTCAGTTGATGCTTCAGTTGGTTTTATTCAAGCATATCATGAAAGGCTTCCTCTTACGTCAAAGCACACATTTTCCATGGCTATCTTGACCAAGCCAGGTTACTGCCAACATAAAGGTAGATTAACTGACCAAGAAGAGGCTGGAAAAGCATACATTTCTTCAGACAATGCAATGTCGCATGTGGGAGCTCTGATTTCCTTGGCATTGCCTGATGACACAATCACTGAACCGCACAGAACCACACAAGACTTCAAACTCATGAACAGTTGCAGTGGTTGCTCTGCTTTCCCCAGTGTTTGAGAACAGGTGCGATATTGTACAGTATCATTCCTTCTGAAAAGTTTAATCAAACAGCTTGCTACTGGACTTGCAATTTACATGCCAGTTCTCTGAGATTATTCTGACTTTTGCACATTTCATAAATTTTGATTTAATTGACTGTGACTCTCTTCAGCCATCCCATCTTTGCTTCTGTTATCCTCACCCTAAGTGAAAACTGAAGGAATATATTAATACAGGACATATCTAAGCAGTTATTGGCAGGCAGTTGTACGATTAATCTTCTCTCCTAAATTTGCCAAAGCCAGCTCCCCACCAGATACACCCTAAACGCAAGACTGTGCCCCTGTGAATAACTTTACTTCGGAGATAAAATTCCTAGTATGACTTCAGTGTTGGAGATAATTCTTGCTCAGCTAGCTTATAATTGCATATGAATTTGTATTTGTGTCTGTGCTTTTGGAGTTGTAAACTAATTATTTTCTCTTATCAGTAGTACCTTTGGTTTCAAGTTTTACCTGATCACCTACCTTCATCTTCTTGCTCAAATTTCTGCTTTAGCTGTTTGCTACTGATCATTCTAGTTTGGAATCAGTCATTTCACTGTCTCAAGACTGTGGTTTCAGTCAATTTCAGGGCATAGCTTGTACTTGTCTTTGGCATTAGCGTGGATGTAAACAGTTTTCTCTTACTCCTTGAAAAGCGTATGAGGTATACTTAGGTCAACTGCCTGCTCAAGCATGATATGTACGTGATATGCTTTGTATTCTTCAGTGTTGTTTTGGCTTTTTTTGCGTCATTCTCATCTTCTCTATTCACACTGTTGCCTTTTCTCCTTATTACTTCTCCCTTTTTAAGAGGAAGTAAAGAAAAAAAACGCCAAAACCCACTCATCCAGACATCCCTGTAAACTTTATTCAGACTCTCATTTTTACTGTGTGTTATCAGGCTAGCACTGTGGATTTACAAGCCTTTTGTTTGGATTCGTGTATTCCACAGTATATCAATAAACTTTACCTCACTTAATAGAAATCTGCAGCTGAAAGGAGTCCTCCTACTTTCCTTCTTCCTTTCAAATCCTAAGAGTATTTGTGCCACCATGGGTGGATCAGATCATTTTGTAGGAAAAAAAAAACAAATTTTTCACTACACAAAAGAATGTTTTCCATCAATCTCTGATTGACGTGCGAGTTGATGTGAACTCACTCGTGGAATTGGTGGATCTGGCTGAAGAATGACAAACATGTAGCCAATGGTAGGGGGAAAAAGAACTGCACTTTGTGGTAGCAGCTCACTTTTGGATTGGATTGGCTATTTTGCAAAATTACTGTTTTAACAGTTTTTTTGGATACTTTTTAAATGCTTCTTCAAAGAACAAAAAAAAAAAAAAAAAAAAAAAAAAAAAAAAGCTCTCCATTGCCTGTCATTTAATTCATTGATTGTATATATTTAAAAAGAATACAAAGGTGGTTCATAGAATCACAGAATCACAAAATGGCCCTGGTTGGAAGGAACCTCAAAGATCATCAAGCTCCAACCCCCCTGCCACAGGTAGGATCACCAACTTTCATGTCTAATACTAGACCAGGCTGCCCAAGGCCCCATCCAACCTGGCCTTGAACACCTCTAGGGACAGGGCATCCACAATCCCCCTGGGCAGCCTGTTCCAGCACCTCACCACTCTCTCTGTAAAGAACTTCCCCCTGACATCCAACCTAAATCTTCCCTCCCTCAACTTAAAACCATTTCCCCTTGTCCTGCCATTATCTACCCTTGTACAGAGTCATAAAATGCCTGGGTTGAAAAGGACCATAATGACCATCTAGTTTCAACCTTCCTGATATGTGCAGGGTTGCCAGTCCCTAGACCAGGTTGCCCAGAGCCACATCCAGCTTGGGATGAGAGAATTGACTCCCCTCCTGTTTGTAGTCTCCCTTTAGGTACTAAAAGGCTGCAATGGAGTCACCCCACAGCCTTCTGTTCTCCAAGCTGAACAAGCCCAGCTCCCTTAGCTTGTCTTTGTAGGAGAGATGCTCCAGTCCCCAGATCATCTTCGTGGCTCTCCTCTAGATCCTCTCCAACAGCTCCCTGTCTTTCTTATAATGGGGATCCCAGACCTGGACACAGTACTCCAGATGGGGACTCACAAGGGCAGAGTAGAGGGATAATCACCTCCCTGTGGAGCTTTGACTGTATTTCAAACACCGTAAAATAATGACAGTGCAGACTGAGATAGTGTCGTATTTCATTTCCCTTTTTTAAGCCGCTGTTTTTTTTAATACTTTGTTCTGCACAACTGATTAATATCACAAATGGAACAATATGGAACAGAAGTAAAACCAATCAGAAATGATCAGAAGAGGAAAAAAATATGCATTAAGACCTATAGAGAAATATAAAGTACTTTAAAGATTAGGATTCTGTGGACAACATCACTGCAGCTTATGCTAAAAAATATTAAAAACTTAGTTCAAGAAGGAAGTTATTTTAAATATTGTCATATTGCAGTGGTACATGCTATCTTCAGAGTTTTCGTTTAATTCAAAAAATAAATGCAGGTATGAAATACTGCAGTAAAAGTATGTGCATACTTTTTTGTCAGAATAATTAATTTACTGTCTTTCCAGCAATTGTGTTTCAATTGGACCTATGTCATTAAAGCATCGTAAGTCTGTAGCTGTGCTGTATAAGTGAAAAATTAGAATACTAAAGGCAATGAGATGTGGTCTATCATCTTCTCTAATCACTTCCAATGTCTGTATGCAAGTATTTTTATTGCAGTCAATTAACACACTCCCACGAGAGTGTTTGTGCTCATACACTGTATTCCTGTGCAGTTTTTGATTGGCTGATGGAATTTAACGGCCACAGAAACAAGCTCAGCCTGTGGTGATTGAACACTGAGAACTTTCCCTTTCAGCCTCTGATCTAATCACTAGTGGTGCCTGGACATTCCTGGAACACAAGGCAGCTAGTGTACCTTGCACAATAAGCTAATGTTAAACGAGTTAGCATGCAAAGCTGCATTGAGCTTAGCTACTTTTGTATAGATGGTTTAAATACAATTTTAAATCAACCGGAATGTTTAACTTGAAAAAGCACAGAGAAGTTTTAGTTTACTTTCAAAATGTCTCTTTTTGCAATGAGATTTGAATTATATGTGGGTTTCTGCCTTGTTAGTGAATTTTCAAAGTAATACAATTTTAAACCCAAATGTCTGAAATTCTCTTACAATTTTGACAGGTAAATATTGGAAAAATGGATTCTCCCATTGAGAAATGGAACTTGATAATTGGCAATTTGGCCTTAAAACAGGTAAGTGTAATTGATTTTTTATTAACTTTTTTAAGTAAATGAAGTTATTTAAAAAGCCCACCACAAATGTGGACAAGAAGGATCCAGTGTTAAAAGGAAACAAATTCTACTTAAGTCTCATACTTAATGTGCAATGTTTTTGTGACTGATCTTTTTTAGTGCTGTGTAGTTCTTCTATAAAGCAATAGAAACTTATATTTATCACAATAAATATAAAGTAAAGTATTCTTTGGGCCTGCAGCAAGGGTAATTCCTTTTAATTTTTTTGAAAGCACATTTCTAAGGAATTTGACCTCCCAAATATTTTCAATGCTGTATTTTCATTGGATTCAACGTTTAAAGAATATGTGATGGAGCTTTTGGGTAACAAGCAATATTTTAAATAGTTTCTTCATTTGAGGAAAGGAGTGTTTGATCTCCAAAGCAACTATTTCTTAATCTTAAGAACTATTTCATGTGCTGTGTTATAAAGCAACATACTCAAGAATAAGTGAAAAGTTTATGCTGTGACTTCATTGTTTTAAGTGGCTTAGGAACCTCTTTGAAGCATTTCATCTTTTGCTCCTTGTAATTCCTCAGCTCTTTTCCCTAATCTGACTTCTGTTATTCTTCAGTCTGTGAATTGTGGTTAAGGCCTTTCCTGTTAGCATGAGATGTTTTTTCTTGGTCAGCTAGAGTTATCATTGTCTCCACAAAGTAGATGAGCAGAGCATGCTCCCTTTACAGCTTGCAAATAGATGTGGAGGAAAGAACAACAAAATCATTCTGCAATCCTCTTAAAACTATCAACTATTTTAGGAGTCACTTATCACTAAAAAACAATTGTTTTCCTTCTTTTATTTTTCCAGGTTCAGGCAACAGTAGTTGGTTTTCTGGCAGCAGTGGCAGCAGTTATATTGGGCTGGATTCCAGAAGGCAAATACAGCTTCAGTCATTCAATCCTTCTGTGTTCTAGCAGTGTAGCAACTGCATTCATAGCTTCTCTTTTACAAGGTAAAAGATTTATATATGTTACTTTTTATAGCTTTTTAATTCTCTGTGCATGCTGAGTGTATATTATGCTGCTGTTCATGAAAAAATTAAGTCCGATAGAGTCTAAAACATCTGAAACACAGTTATGGGTAGGATACCCTTTTACAATTTCCATATAAGCCTGAATATTGCATACATCTGTCATATTCTTTCAAAAATATTTGATTTTCTGTCCTCCTTAGCATGTCTAAAACAAAACATATGTCTTTTAGATTTTACCTTGTAGGGTGAAGAATTTGTTTTCTCCTACTTTCTGTATTCAGTGATGTACAAAGTTTATTCTTAATAGTAAACAGGTAGGACATATTTGTAATTAAGATCAAGTGAGCTTGAATTTTAGTTCAGCTGAATCCAAACTTCCTGTTTATCCATGCAGCTTGTATATTATCCTGTGCTCTGCTTTGTTTCTGAAGTGAACAATTTGGTTTGCTGTGTGAAGGCTTTGGGTCAAGTTAAGGTCCCCTTCTGCAAACAGCATCATTGTATCTGTCCTGAGCCACACAGTGTGATGGATTTAAATATCTCTTGCCAATTGTCAGGAAATATTTAACCGTAGAGTGCAGCACTTACAGGACAGAAGAGTGAAAAAGGAGTGACTCTACCTTTGAAATATTCCTAAAAAAACACAGTATCAGAAGCCTTAATAATAGTAGATCAAGTAAAATATGTTGCTTCCTTTTTATTAAATTGACTTGCTTATTTATGCAAAAATTATGAAATTGTTAAGGTTATGCATTCAATTAAGAGCCTACACTTTTTTTTTAATAACTACAAAGCCATTGAATTTGATCATGCTACAGAATTAAGAGCAGCAGGAGAGCTGGGGAACATTAATTTGTTTTTTCCCCTTCTCATATATTAGGTGGACATGAAAATAAACTTTTGGTGTTATCTGGTGATGGGCTTGCGCAGGAAATTGCTATCTGAACATCAACCTCCTTTGCATGAAACAGGCACTTCGGAAATCTGACATCATTTCAGTCCTGTTGAAAATTTCTTGGCATGTGATTCTCTAGGCAGTTTTTCTGAAAGTGAGCTCCTAATTTAGTCTGCAATAAATAATGCTACTTGCTAAAATAGATGAAAATTGTAATATCAGTTTTTCCCAATTTCAGACACATGGATATGTTATCTAATGCTGTTTTCAGGGTAGAGGCATTAAAATTTCAATCATCTAAAGTTAATGGGACGTAGAAGTAATATGCTGAATGTTTTTTCTTCAGGGAATGGTTGATTTACAATTTCAGTCTTGCTAATTCTAATCGTAAGCAAAATAATACATTATACAGATGGTTCTTGATTTTTTTGGTGTATGCTTAGTGTCATTTTCTTTTTAAATCTAACTTAATTTTTTAAAATGACTGAAACTTAAAACAGTAGTCAGTCAAGTGGGAGGGACAAAAGCAAAGACTTAATTACTAGGTTTCCAGTTGCCATTATCTTGAAATTTCCTAAGTGATTACAACAGTAGATACCATTACTGTTCTTTCTTCTTTGTTGAATCTAGGAATAATAATGGTTGGAGTTATTGTTGGATCAAAGAAGACTGGAATTAATCCTGACAATGTTGCCACTCCTATAGCAGCAAGCTTTGGAGATCTTATCACTCTTGCTATTCTAGCGTGGATAAGTCAGGGTCTTTATGCTTGCCTTGGTGAGTATGCTCCTAGGTTTATTTATCCCTAGAAGCCTGTTTTGTGTGGGGGATGGTAGCGATATGGCAGGGAGGGAGAAGCCAGTTTTTCTTGCATGCCCCCTGTGTCAGTTATTTGCTTCGCAGAGCCCTGTTGAATTGTCCCTTTGCACTGAAGGTGTTGAACTGCCTCGATCTTTATGATTCAAATTTGTGCGCTTCGTAATTACTGCGCATTGTACGTACTGCATAACATCACGACGCCTTCTAACACATTGCTACGTACTTACATAGCCAGGGGAAAGGAATTTCTCACAGAGGATTGCGTCCTTCTGGCCCTGTTCCCCGTTCCAGCAGGGGGCGGAGCTGCCGCTAGGGGGCGCTCCAGGCCCGCCCTTGGCACCTCGTCACTCGAGCTCACGGGGTGACTTCGTTTAACGCCTGTTCTAACTGCAGAACGTGCCGTAAATACATGCGCGTATCTGTCGAGTCTTCTTAGGCGTAGATTGAGAAGACAAAGCGTGCTCTCCCCATTATTGTTTTCAGATTCCTAGTTTTTGCTTTGAAGTAGAATCTAGAATCATTAAGGTTGGAAAACACCTCTATGACCATCCAGTCCAACTGTCAGCCCAGCCCCACCATGCCCACTGACCATGTCCCTCAGTGCCACATCCACACAGTTCTGGAACACCTTGACTCCATCACCTTCCTGGGCAGCCTGTGCCAGTGCATCACCACTCTTTCTGAGAAGAAGTGTTTCCTAATATCAAACCTAAATGTGGTGCAACTTGAGGCCATTCCCTCTCATCCCATCACTGTTGCCTCAGAGAAGAGGCCAACCCTTACCTCACCACAGCCTCCTTTCAGCTCACTGTAGAGAGCAATGATGAACCTGAACCTCCTCTTCTCCTGGCTGACCAATGCCAGAAGTAGTGTAGTTCTAATTCATATCTAATTCCTACCAGTGGCTGCATTATTTTCAGTGGCACCACACTGCACAGTACATCGCAGTAGATACCTGCGTAAGGAATAAATGTGCATCTGAGTTCTCCAGACACGATTGATGGCTGTTAGTGTTTACTGAGGGGATGGGGGCTTAAAAAATTGAAGATCAGTAAGGACTTGGTTGGGAACCTTTTCTCTCCTTCCTCCTTCTTTATTTACTCAGGCTCACAGGCTCAACTTCGTTGAAGAACTGTTGAGTGTTTCTAGAATTTATATTTCTCTAGTAGACGTCATAAACTCCATAGCAGAGCCACCAAAGCAGACTGAGCAGGATTACATCTACCATGTAAAAATCTACCAGATAAAGATTACAGAGTGATCAAAAGTAGAGATAAATGACCCCTAAAAGGGGGGTCAGTTATTCCATTTCCCCTTCTCCAGCTACTGTAGAATAATTTGTTTATTTCTCTGTGAATTGAATATGACTGGGGTGCATCTGGACGTTACAGTTTCCAAAGATTTTTGTAGTAAACTTTTCTACCAGTAGAGTGTCCCATAGCTAAAGGAAAGTCCTGCGTGCTGTTTCTAAGAGTTGGATTGTGCTGAGCAGTTTCTCTGGTCTTGCAGGGAGCTGTATTCTAGCATAGCTTACTTGTGATAGTTTCTGTTATATGCTTCTAAACTATTAATTGCTTCTATGGTTCTCTTTTTAGATAAACTTAATAGATGAGATGTATAATTTAAAGTTATATAAAGAAACAGCTGCCTTGGCTTAAATTTTACATCTCCTTTCCCTTAAAAACTAGATAAATTTTAGTTGTGTAGTCTAAAATGGGTAAATTGATTAATACGTATACCTGATTTTTTCCTCTTTAGCAGTATGAGCATGGCTGATAACCTATTCATCCATTCATCATTCTCTCTAGTACTTTTTAAGCAGGGAATCCTAATAGAGTGCTAGTATACTATCATAACACAAGTTTGTATTATTTTTGTCGCTATTGTTTTGTTTTGTTTAAATCTAAGCTCTGGACTCATCCTGACATCAAACATCTCCGCTTCTGAGAACCACTCTTGGCTTTTGTTCTTTTCAGGAAGAGACTTATGACTCTTGTAACACTGGGTAGCTTTTATAATCTGGTCTATGTCTGTTTCCATTGAAAGGTGTCAGGTATAAATTTTTCTCTGTATTTTTCTCCATGATAAAATTGAGACATTTGTACGTAGTAAAATATGTACAAACACTAAAATAAGGCCAAAAAAATAACTCCTCTCACTTGCTGTCTCAGAGGAAATTTTTACTATTGCTGAGTAGTCTTGACAGCCCTCTCTCATGCGTGTAAAAAACACTTGTTGCATTTTCTTTCTTATCATCTTTTATATCACTAAACACTTTTTAAAAATTACTATAAAACATATATTCACCCTCTTGAAAGTTTATCTAACTTTTGCTTTCCTCACTGTAGATTGAAAAGCTGTCATATTGTATAGATACGCATTTCTTTCTTTCATGTAGCTGCTGTTGTTGAGTTCACCTATAGTGGAAAAGGGTTGAAAATCAGCCATGAGTTAATTGCGTTTCCTAAGAGTTGCAAAGTTTCCATTGCTTTTGGCTGTTGATTTCTGAAATAGTACAGTCCTGTTGCACTGCACATGTAGATTGCAATTATTTTGGTAATAGTTCATGAATCACTGTACACTGAAGACTGTCTTCCACTTTTTTTCCTTTTTTCTCATACCATATAAAACATTTCTGTGGCAGGATGATACATTTGTATATGCATTTTTTATTATACATAATTTATTAAAAGCTGCTTATTAAGTAGCTCTTGGTTACTAATCATTGTACATTTGCTGGAATGATTTCTCTTTTATCTTTGTGCTTTTTTTTCTTTTTATTTCCCAGAAGAAGGAGTTACACAACATAGTTGACTAGAAGAACACTTATTTTTAGTGTTCTTAGTAATTCTTGAACAAGCTCTCAAGGCTTAGAGACTGATGTTGATAGTTAAATATTCTCCCTTTTCTCATGAACATGTTTTAACAAGTTCTTTACATTGTTAATGCCATGCTTTTGTGAACTTTTAATTTCCTATGTTAGTAAAAATCCTGTCATAAAAGTAAATGGGCAAGTGTGCAAGTGAGAGATCTTTAAATACTGGTGAATAATTAGGATAAAGCTCAACACTGCATCTCTATTCTGCTGCTAAGTGTTTTTTGTTTGTTTGTTTTGCAACAGAGGATCCTATCTTTGAACTGTTTTCTCATTCTGACCTTTCAGTTATTGTGGCTCTGGTGTATGTGAGTGCCTCAACTTGGGTGCATATGAGGAGAACAGACATAGAGGGAGAAAATGAATAAGTAAAAGGAACATAACGTCTCTTAAAAGGAGAAAAAGAGGGAAGTATCAAAGGTTTAAGAAAATAGGTATAAAATAAATGATGCCTTTCCATGTGACCAACTGTAGTATACACAGGGATCTTTCTTTGCTGCAAGTGGAGGGAAGAATCATAGAATCATAGAATTGCTCAGGTTGGAAAAGACCTTAAAGATCATCAAGTCCAATCGCAACACAACCATACTACCCTAACTCTAACAACCCTCTGCTAAATGCATCTAGCTGTGTAGTAAGCAGCGGTCCACATGACAAAAAGTTCAAGAACTTTCTATCAGTACTTTTTTTCTTCTTTTTTATTGTTTGACAGAACGAAAGTATCATGTATATGTTCTTTTGAGTTAGACTTTTTTACATTAGGCCCATCTCTTTGCTTATAGAAAGAAAAGACTGAAAAAAGGCACTACGAAGGAAGGATATAATATATTGTAAAATAGCTCGAAAAGGAATGGAAAAATTACTTCTCTTTTAGACTTTGTCTCTTTCTCATTCTGATAGCTTTCTACTTTTAGCTTACACTGTGATAGGAATCTTAGTCTCTTGTGCCAGCTCTGCTGCAGAGGTTGTTACCAGTCAATGCAGAAGGACAGTAACATCTAAAAATACTGGAATGATTCTTCCAGGAGTAATTTTAGCTGTTATCCCTCCCTCCACCATGATAACATCAAAGTAGTAATTGCTTGAATTTGCAAGCTTTGTAATAAGTCATAATGCTTGGGTGGGAATATTTTTGTATATACTGGGTATTTGTCTTTGTTGAAGAGTTTATGTGTTCTACATCTCAGAATCACAGAATCACAGAATGGCCCGGGTTGGAAGGGGCCTCAAGAATAATGAATCTCCAACCCCCCTGCCACAGGCAGGGCCTCCAACCTCCCCATTTAATTCCTGACCAAGCTGCCCAGGGTCCCATCCAACTTGGCCTTGAACACCTCCAGGGATGGGGCATTATCAACCTCTCTGGGGCAGCCTGTTCCAGCACCTCACTCTCACAGTTAAGAACTTCCCCCTGACATCCAACCTAAATCTCCCCTCCCTCAACTTAAAACCATTTCCCCCTGTCCTGCAGTTATCTACCCTTTCAAAGAGTTGATTCCCCTCCTGTTTAAGGCTCCCTTTAGGTACTGAAAGGCTGCAATGAGGTCACCCTGCAGCTTTCTTTTCTCCAGGCTGAACAAGCCCAGCTCCTTCAGCCTGTCTTCGTAGGGCAGATGCTCCAGTCCCCTGATGACCCTTGTGGCCCTCCTCTGGACCCTCTTCAACAGCTCCCTGTCTTTCTTGTACTGGGGGCTCAATACTACTTTAAAAAAAAAAAAAAAAAGAACTACTTCAGCCTGTTAATTTAAACTGTATTTTGCATTGAGTTGTCCAAATTCTGAAAATTCAGATGGAATGTGTTTAACATTAAATACATTGCCACATTTCTCATAAAAATAATATATGCAAAAATGAGGTGTTTTTATGAGCTGCGTATATATTTGCCATGAGAATAAATTTTCTGTTGCTTACCACACTGTTGAATTAGGAATTTCTGGATCACTGTGATGGCTTCTGAGTGGAGGGGACTCTAAGACTGAACTAAGCCGAAAAATTTATTACTCTTTCTGTGGAGACAGCTCTCTGCATTATTAGTTCTGTTTTATGATGGTACTCAGTTAATGGTATTTGTATTTGTGTTTCTATGAAATATGATGCTGTTCTGATGGATGGGTGCAGGCAGTGGAATTATGGGTGTGGATTTCCAGTCTTGCAGACAGATTATAAAGCAACTGAACTACTAATAAAAATGTTTCAATATTATGCCAGGTGCTTGCATCATTTTAGATGTTCTGTGTTGGGGAAGGTTAGCATATTATCTGTGCTTTGGCAAGAAGGAGATTTACATATGCTCTGACTTTGTATATTAAAAAAATATATTTTTTCAACATGTTCAGTTCCTTTTTTTTTTTTAATAGACGTGTAACAAAATAATGTTTTTTGTCATTGCATTTTTATCATTAAACATCAAACAAAAACATTCTTCAAAGGTTCCTACTTTGCACAGATAGTTTTGTCCTTGATGGGATGGATGAAAGTGATCACATATGGTAGATGTTATACCAACCATATCGTTTGATGCAGCAGTGGATAGCATAGTGAAAACAGTAGTGATAAAGACTATTAAAATTTCTCAACTGCTTGATGTAGAATACAACTTATATTATGTCTGGAGAGCAAAACACTTACTTTTCTGTATTATTTTTCAGAAACATATTACTATATATCTCCTTTGGTTGGTGCCTTTTTTTTGGCTCTGACTCCTATGGGGATTGTCATAGCTGCCAAACACCCAGCTACTAGAACTGTTCTCCATTCAGGATGGGAGCCTGTTATAACTGCCATGATTATAAGCAGGTGAGTCTGTTGTGGTTTGCCTTGGCTCTCCTCTGTCTCCATATATCTAATTTAACTTTGCTTAAAAGAATCATTTAAGGAGCGTCTAGAATATGGAGGCTAATCTTCCAAAAATTAGGAAGTTACATAGTTAAGTCATGGTTTAGAATGAGTGGAGAAGGTAACAATACACTGTGGAAATGGTTCAGCAGAAGTGTGTCATATCTAATGAAGGAAATGGTGAACTACTCAAACTATTCATCTCCTGCAACTTTTTACCAACACTGTGATTTAGTCAAATGAAAGCTATGAATCTTGAAAGATGAGCGATTGCATGAAATTCTGTTGTCTTTGTTATACAACCAGTTGTAATATTTAAGCCAGTAACTGTAGCAAGTTAATGAGGTTGACAAGTAAATAAGGTTAGTAAGATAAACTGAGAAGAAAATTGTGATATTACAAGGATGAGATTACTAAAAGTTTTGTAATAATGACTAATGTGTCTGTTTGCCTTATTCTAAATATTGTACTTTGTCTTTCAGTATTGGTGGCCTTATTCTGGACACAACTGTATCTGATCCAAACTTGGTTGGAATTGTTGTTTATACCCCGGTGATCAATGGTAAGACCATGGCAGGATTGTATAATTCAATATAGCAATTGGTGCACCTTCATTTGATAAAAGTCTGTTACAGTAAATGTTTTTTATGCAAATTAGGATCTGCTATATTCATTGCAAGTCTTGATTTTGATGTCAACAATTGTTAATTTGAACTCCCAAGGAGAGCTTCTTGATCCTATTTACAACTATTAAAGTATTAAATGTGAGAAACAGAAACCTAAAGCATGCATTAAGAAACCATGAAAATGGAAGTAGAGGTATATACAAGTATTACCAAATAGAATATTGAAACTGTTTTGACTGAGGAAAACGTAAATAAAATTTTATTTCAAAGGATTTCCTTTTGGACATCCAGGAGCAAATTTTCAAAAGAGTATTTTAATATTTACTTGCAACATATGTAAGTGTAAGAACTAACACAGATACTACAGGCAAATAAATAGATTTGTAAAGAAGTATTTGTATTGGTTCCTATTTTGTGGTGCACTTTCCAGTTGTGAGAATGTGTTGACGATAATTTACTCCATGAATTAGAATTTTAATATGTAATGTTAACATCAAGCCAAATTTTGTATGAATATCTAATATCTTATTAGACTTAGTCTGAATGTTTTGTGAAAATGCATGTTTTTCAAATGTTTTTACATCAACATCATATGATTGATATGTAATTAGCTTGCAGTAATTATAATAACCAGATATATTTCCACTATACTGCTGCCTGGCTCTTCTTATCCTCTTTTGTATTTCTTTATTTCATTTTGTACATTATTTTGCACTTTCATGCATTGCTATTTTTAAAACCATTTCTCCAGTTATCAAGATGTTTCCGACTTCTGATTTTGGCTTACAGAGTGCTTTGACTTATCGTAACTTGGCCTTTACAAATTCTCCAGGGGCACTTTTTTCTGAGGTATCAATTAAATAAATTATAATCACTAATTTTGCTCACCATCTTTGATAACAGAATGTTAATATTAATGATGAGTAATATTTTTGAAACACATTGCCCATTGTATAACTAATTGCCAGAGGTTGCTAATGTAAATGTGGCATGGGGTAGCATCAAAACATCTTGCTAACGGTTATTACGGTCAAGAATTAGTTTATCTGTTTCTGTGCCTGTTAGGCAAGCTGTTTTGTTAAAGGAGGAAATTGTGTTACTTTGATGGAAGCAAGTTTTTTGCAAATTCATGTTAGCTCTTGTTTTACCGCTTTTATGTCTTCTCAACACTTACAAATTGTCTGTTTGATAATTTGTTCCAGTACTTGTCTAGGAATAAATTCCAGTGACATGCAGATTCCCCAGGTGATATTTTTTTGGTCCTTAGAGATACAGTTTCTGTTTTCCCTATTACAGCTCTCTGGTATTTGCTAACCTCCAAGATAATCAGTTTCCAAAAATGATCCATGATAATTCATGGATTGTTCATCTGGCTCTCTAAGGACACTCTAAACTTAAATTGAATTTATCCTCAGGCACTACAGACTTAATATGAACAAGCTTGTGATCAGGCATCTCCATTTTTTACAAAGATAGGATACAAAAGGAATCATGTATTTCTATGTTCCATAAAGCAGGTTGCTTCTTCTTCCTTCCCATTACAGTCCTATATTTCCTTTTTTCTTTTTTTTTTTTGTTTTTATTTATTAAATATGAAGCATTTCAGTATTGTAACTTCTGTTCTTTGCTGACTGTAAATTGATTTTTTACTCTTCAGTCTTTATGCTCCTTGCCTGTGCCTGTCCTTTATATTCATTTAAAATTAGAAGCATTTGCATCTACTTTTATTTTGTTTCGTTTTGATTTCCAGATATCTAAAGAGCAGAGCAGCTATGATGACCTTCAGCTTTTACTTTCTTTACTTTGTTTTACAGCTTTACATCTGAAAGTTTTCTCATAATAGTCCTCTTTGGTTACTCCCTAGATATGTAGAAGAGGATCCTGTTTTCTTGTTAGTGAGGTGCACTCAAAGCTCTTACCAGTGGTCCTGCTTTCTTAGACGATATGCATCGATTACAAATGCAAACAACTGTCTAGCAATTGTTTTGTACTGTTTTCCATCAGACTTCTATCTGTGCTCCAGTACAGTACCAGAATAGTTCTGGATTTCCTCCATAGACTTGCTTGTTCTAGTCTTGCTGCCTACAGCGCATACAGATCTCAAGGGCTCAGGCCTTTCTCAAGGCCTCATGCTCCTTCCAAATGTTGCAGTGATGATGTTCTTTTACCTTACAGCAGTTATGGACTGCTGTTGTACGTGGAACTCTGCATCCTGTTCAAGGTTGGCTTCTTTCACAGAAATTAGCTGTGAAACCTGAGTTGCCTGCATGTTTATATTTTACCTATTTACAATTTTTAACTAATGATTAGACTTAAGTAAATAATTTTAACTGCTAGGAGTGACAGCTTGCTATAAACATACCTCTAGAGAAAATGTTAAATGCCCCATTTTATTTCTTATTTTCTTTCATAAGTTAATAAATGGAATTAAGGCAATAGTACATACATTCTTTTTAACTGTCTTGAGAGAAAATGAACTAGCCAAATGCTATACATTGTTCTGGATGATTAGCTGGCAGGTCAAAGTATTCTTGAAGAATTAGGCAGGTGGAAAGAGGGAAAGCTGGGGCTACTGCAGTAGACTTGTAGCTGTAGCAGTTCCACAGTGGTTCTCTGCTGATTCCTGTGGTTACTGCACCACTCCTATTCTAAATGCTGAATTTTTATGGATGTCTTGTGTTTCAAGGCTGCTCAGCCTTTGACATTTGCACTCCTGGACTACTGTGCAATGCCTGAGAATGTTGTTTTCCAGGCCATAAGAGGTGCCTAATCCCATGGCTTATTTGGGTTTTTCACACTTGTTATGTGTAAAGCTGTCTTTTCCCAGTTCTCAAGGTTTAAATGTCTTCAGTAAGTAGTAATGTCTGGACCATCAGCTAGTTGTTCGTTGTCTTGTCTCCATACATTTGAGGTTCTTTGTTATCATCTCAGACTGTAACAACAGAAACCTAATCTTACAGTTAAAAAAGCACATCTGTTGACACTCATTTACTAACCTAAAAGGTGGGCTAGGCCACTTAATAGACGGCTTTTAAAATATTAATGTTGCTGAAAGCTTTCTCTATGAGCGCTTTCCTGTCCTTGGAATTCTTGTTGTAAGCATAAACAGTGAAAGCTGCCAAAGGGTTTCCCTCTCAAAAAGCTTTTGAGGTGCATTTTTCCTTCTCCTTTAGAGATTGTTGCTCCTATCTCATAGGGAAACCTGAAGGGAAAATTTTAATCTATTGGGATTAATAAAATTTGAGGACAATATAAATTTACTGGTGATCTCAAACTGTCACTGGTATTTTCAGTGCCAGTTGTTGGGTGTCTTGGAATCCTGGACAGTATGGCCTGCACTGCAGGTGTTAGACTTCCTGCGTGTGCCATTGAATGACTTTTGACGTGGTCCTGTTAAGTGGTTTGCGTATTCTTAGATGTGGGACAAGTCACTTTCCTCACATATGATTTGGAACCATGTATCTTTTGGTTTAAGAAATATTGGTCTGGAATTTGAACAACCTCAAAGGCTCCTACTCCTATTAACAATAACTACAAATATTTGCCAAGAATATTAAATAGTTCTTAAGCAGACAGACATTTTATAGTGAACTTTACTGCTGCTGGGCAGAAGTATTTTACAACCATTTTTCCATTTTTCCCTTGTTAAACACATTTCTTTAGATGAATAATTATTTTTAAATCTGTAGTTGGCTGGGTTAAATTGTAACTCTGCTTTCTGGAAATAAATAAATCATTTTGTGGTTTTAGTCATCATGATACTTGCAGTCTAGTTGAGGCTTAGATATGCATTTGATGTACTGAAGTTATGAAGAACATAACTACCAGAAGATACCAAAAGTTGATCTCTATGTTTTCCAATGGATGAGAAGGTTAAAATTTGCAAATCTTCTCACAGCATCACAGTATGTCAAATTTGGCTCAGGAACTGCAATTTGCAAGTAACTGAGTTCCTTTTTTTGCAGGAAAAAGATAGCACTTTAGACAATTACATGCTTCAGAATAATCAGAAGAAATGAACTAAGGTGCAGTTACTAGATAAAGCCACTTCCCTTTTCATATTCCTTCTATGCTTGTACAAAACATTATGAGAGTTACTGCATAATAACCAGCATTTCAGTAGATGTTACTCCATTTTTATGCATTTTGTAGAAAGGAGGTTCTGCAAATTAATTCCAAATATGCCTGAAAATCAGAACCACTTTGTAGGCTTCAGATAGAAAAACTTGCATTTACATATGGTTTGAAACAAGACTCTTTAAGGGTAACACCAACCGCTTATAATAGTTCCTGCTCTTTGGCTGCACAAATTACAAGGGCATTTGATATGGGGAGGAAATGAATGTAGAGCAAGGAATATTAAAAACATGTATGAGAAAATTTTACACAAAACTTATTGAGTGTCAGTTTGCTTAGAGATGAAAGTTAAGCTTATGTAATATATTCCCCAAATTATACCTTTTTTTAATTGTACAATTAGTAGGAAAATTGAATGAGTTTCAGGCTTTTCAGAAATCTTTTCCTTTAAGTTATGAGAATGTGGAAAGAAAACACAAAAATCACTCCTCCTCAAAAAGTAAAATGTATTTTTTTAGTTACTTTATGTATTTTGCTCCGTTATAAGATGGTTGTACTCTCAGCTTTCATTCAACAAAGAAATACTTTGATTAGAAGCCAATCGTTGTCTTAGTTGAGTTTCTGAAAATTTCCTCTGCAAATTACAAAGATATTAGCATACCTTTATGGTATTAGAGCAAATTGGCTGAGTAGCACAGTAGCTTTTATCTTGAATTGGAAAGCATGTAAGAGTCTTACAACACACCTATGCTGAATGAGAACTTAATAGTTCAGTCCTTATTTTGGTATGAAAAAGGAGGATTTTGATTCTGCATATTTAATTCTCATTCATTACTAGGTGACAGTTCTATTCCTTTTTAGTTGCTAGTCTGTCCAAGCAAATCTTCACAACCTATGCTGTAATAGATGTGAGTTCTTTCTTCTAAGTATTTTTACATTTACATATAATACTTAACTATTAAATATTATACATTTTTTACAAGATTTCAGTAGTGATTAATTCCCACATCACAATTAGATCCAGAATATTTTCATTTTTTGACAGTCAAGGAACGCTTTAAAATTTATGCATAGGAAAGAAATTATTTATGAGCTGAATCAGACACATACCATTCAGTTTTAAAATGTAATGGTTTGCATGGGTAAGATTGTCTTTTGGGCTTCTCTTAAAAATGGGCCTATGAGTCCCAGCACTCGCCAGTGCTAAGGGGAAACGTCACTTCCTTCCACCTGATGACGCTGCTGTTCCTAAAGCAGGTCGGAATACCATTGTCTGCCTTTGCCATCAAGGTGCACTGCTGGGTCACAGTTGACTTCTTGCCCTCCAGTACCCCAGGTCCTTCTCTGCACAGCTGCTTTCCAGATAGTTGACTCTCAGCCTGTTCTGATATGTGGGCTTGATCATCCCCAGATGCAGGACTTTGCATATCCCCTTGTTGAACTTCCTATCAGCCCAATTCTCCCACTTGTCCAAGTTCCTCTGAATGGCAGCACTGACTTCTGATGTATCAGCCACTCCTCCTAGTTTTCCCAACGTTACCCAAAGTATGAAGTATAAGGTATGTGGAAAAAACAACAACAACAAACAAACCAACAGCCTGGTGTATTACTTAGAACATTAGATGATCTGAGATTAGGATGCATCTGCAAAATTCATCCTGCTTCCTTTAACTTATCTTTGTTTACCTGTAGAGCACTAATGTGGGTAAAGAGAGACAGATCTTCTATGAAATACTCTTTAAGATCCATTGATTTGAATGTCCTATTAGGCAGGCCTTTTTCCACGTAATGATTAGTAGAATCATGTCCAGAGGCATATTCACAAATTCGTGACATGGTTTTGGCTCTACTTTAAATACGGTTTTGTGTGCTTGTTATACGAAAAAAGAACTGTGAAAAAAATTCAGAAGTATTTATTCTCGCTTAGCCCTTGACTGACTCAATAAAATGATGAGGTCTTCAATTTTCTTTTAATGTTGTAAGTCAGCATGACAACCTTCACACTTTAGCAGACAGTGTCTATTCTTAGGGGAAGTACAAAGCAGCACCTTGTATTCAAGCTAAACACACCAGCTATCCTGAATGCAGATGTAGGATGTTACTTTTCAAAGCAATTATTTTCCTCTGTGATATTCTCTCTCATGAGAATGAAAAGAAGCTAAGGAAGTTAGTCTTTGTTATGAATTATGTGCTATGATGATTACAATACTATTCTCCAGAAAACAAATTTTCTCAATTAAATATTCTTGGAAACAGTCTATAGGTATGCCTGAAAAGATTTTCATAACATGAGCAGCTACTGTGTACATTACAGTTTTATGCGTTCAGAAGATGCTCAGAAGCTATCAATTGTGTGTATTGACATTTTGTCAACCTACACAGTTTTATCTGGGTTTTTTTTGCTTCTTGTAGGGATCTGATTAATCTGATATTGCTGGGATAATTTCACATGCACAGTAACTGCTGTACAAAGAAAAAAGCCCTGAATATCTCTGTATATAGTGAAGTGATTCATTTAATGCAAGCACAGCTTTATTCGAGTCATTCTTTGACCAGCAGAATAATGAAACCTTATTCCGTGTTGATTTATATCCTGTGCTTTTAGAGCACCTTTCTAGCCACAGTGTTCTGCAGCCTCATGTCCTTGCAATACCTATTTCTCACAACACTCTCTGTTCTCCCTTTGCTTTTGACACCATCATTCATCTTCTGTGTCATTTAACTACCAGCTGAACAAGAGGCATCGTGCCTCGCTCCAAGCTGTGTGCTGACTGTGCAGCTGGCACGCCTATGCTGAGAAATATACAGCTTGTATTACTACCTTGACTCACTTAGGACATGGATTTGAATCTTTATTTACCTAGGATTAGCCATGCTTTCATTTTGGTTAGCCTTTGTACTTGGAGACAGCTGTTATTTATAGAAAGCCTTTTGTCAGATGTGGTTGAAATTGGCCCAAATGTTCACTAATAGTTAGGAGGAAGAGTGGTTGGGTAGAATTAAAGGATAGTATGACTGCTGCTGTCCATCATCACATACTGTTAGTGGGTTGAGACTGAGCAGGACCTATGGATTCTGGAAGTTTTTTATATTGCACCTGCATAAAGCACATAAGGTTATTTGAGAGCTATCAGTGGTGTATCCTGTGGGGTTCTCTGAGTTTAATGATGTTAGATTATTGAGACTCAGACCATAAGTGATCTGAAATCTACATATCCAATAGGGTTTGGGAATTGCTTTTGCTAAATTATTGTTATAAAACTATTTGGGATGAATAGCTATTCATCAAACATTTGACAGCCAATCTCATACTTTCTCTTCTGCATTAGTCTACATCTCTGTTGCTTAGCCAGATATGTTATTATTTCAAATGGTTGAATTTCCATTTTCCTTGATTGTTTTCTCTCAGTTTCTTCTGTTGTTAATGAGGGAAAGATGTCCAGATAATCCATCATATTTCTGTTTGTCTGAATTTGTTACAGCAGATGATTATCAGTCACAAGAGGAAATTGCCTACATCCTTGGAAATACTTGAAGTCAGTTTTTTATGCCAACATCATATATGGTTTCATTGCTACAAGCCTCAAAACATACCTTGGAAGATAGCTCTATTTTCTTTTATCTTTTATTTCTTCTTACAATGCTTTAAAAGATAGGGATAGCAAGAGAAGAGATATCTAATTGAATATATAAGTTGTTGCAATTTCTAGCCTGCCTGCAATTACCCTGATAGCTTTTATCCCCTCTTTTTAAAGCAGAAGCTTTCTTGTTTTCTCATCATATAGCATCATCCTGAGCTTTGTAGCTTTATTTAAATGCAGTTTTACATGACAGTTTTTTCTGTAGTTCAGTCACAGAAATTATCTGATCCCCATCCAAACGTAGTGCACTGATCCTTCACTTAACTTCTGTCTTCCTTTCCTCACCTTATTCTCATTAATCAGAAGTATCAGAATAATTGTTCTTACTCAAAAGATAGATTTGGGGCTCTACTTAGATCATTTTTTATCTTGTTCAAATCCCCTTTATAGTTTATATACATCCCTTAATTCACCTCAGTTTCTGTAGTTTGCTGAAAAAAATATCTGTTACTGTAATTTTCTTTGCAAAGGCTGAATAAACATTTTCATAGTTCACATTTTTTCCCTGTATCTCCTGGCTGGAAAGAGGCAGGTAGGTTTGGTAAACTGTCCTTTCTGCAAACTCTGTGACTTCTTTCTAATTCCTTATTTCCCTATTTTTATTTGAAGCCTTTTGTTTAGAAGTTTTACTCCTTTGTTAGATTCTACCAAAAATCATCTTTAAGATGCAGTGAAGCAGAAAATTTTCTTTAGGTTCTTAGTATCAGGTCTTTGTCCTAAACACATTATGGTCCCCAAAGAGATTTGGTAGATAAGTTCTTCTGGTGGTGACAGACCAAAGCCCCAAGATTCAGATATACAAATTAGTTCAACTACAATAACCAAGGGCTTTGTCCTGCTTAAGCAGGGACAAGATATGCATGACTTCTACCTAATCATATCTTCTCAGATCTATAAAGCATATGGGGGAAAAAAAAAAGGCATGTTTGATATGCAAGCAGGCAACTTTCAAGTGTAATAGTGAGTGGAGAGTTTTATGCTAGTGCCACTCCACTCTGTTACATAGCTATATCAAGTTGGTTTAATTTTCATTTCATTGAGATGAAATTTGTTCCACAGCAGTCTTTTCTCTCCTAATGGAAAGCATATCAACAGCTGTCGCAGAGAAGACCTATGGCAAAGGGGAATGGATAAATTATCTCTTGAATTCCTTTTTGTCCCTATGTGTGTGAAGTCTGCATTTGTATTTGTGGTAATGAGTGCATCAGCTCTGCATTATTTATACATGTCAGCAGTATCGACCTAGGAAAGTCATCCAGCAGTGGCATGGCTGTGTAGTACTTCTGTTTTTCCAAGGGGGATTGCCAAATAACAAGGAGCCTTACAGTGGAGCTTCACCTATGCAAAAGTAGCAGGTTGGATGCGTTGGAGGAATTTTTTGCATTTACTCCAAATAAAAACTCATCATAATATTTCCAAATTTCCAATTGGAATATTCAAGATAACGAAATTTTCAGTGATACAGTAAATTGTAACCCAAGTTTGACTACATTAGAGATTGGTGGCAGCCTGTCTGTAGCTCACATATTCTGAAGATGTTTCGCTTTTTTGACTTTCATGTTTAGGGGACTGTGGTAAACAGAGAGGAGATTGGGAGTTTTTACAAATTTTACTTACTAATGGAAAAAGTTGAAAATGTACCAGTTTTTATACCAATATTTTGTTTTTCAGGTATTGGTGGTAATCTAGTAGCTATTCAAGCTAGCAGAATTTCTACCTACCTCCATTTGCATAGCATTCCTGGAGAGCTGCCAGAAGAAGCCAAGGGTTGCTATTATCCATGCAGAACCTATTACGGTACAGGTACGTATTAATCACCTTATTGTTAAAACTAGTGTCTTATATTTCCTCTTTTTCTCCCTGTATGACTGTAACCCCAGCGAGAGACTCAAATGCAATTCAGAAGCAGCAAAGGTCTGGCAGTTTCCATTGCCTGCAGCTATTTACACAGAAGAACCACAAGCAACAGCTTGCAGGAGGTGATACATAGAGAGTATCAGGGAGAAAAGTGTAACCCTGACTGGAGTCAAAGACAGAGATCAATCAGGCAGGACACTGATGATACCCACTTAGAAAAATTTTTATCTTTTCTTGTTTCCCTTCCAGCCTTTGTCATTTAACTCCAGAGTTTAAATCAGTCTTCAGATCAAATTTTTTTTGTAGCATCATTACTAACCTAGTCTGTTTTCATTCCTCACATGCCATTTTCTTTCCACATGCTCTTTTTGCAACTCGTTTCTTCCCTGTACTTCCCCCTTTCCTAATAATGTAGTAACTGTAGAGAAATTTGACATTTAATTGCATGTATTACAATGTAATATTTATGAAATGCATTGGGACAGATGTGAAAATAGTGTGGAATTTTTAGACGTATGAGATACTTTTGAAGATGGCTTGAATATGGTATCCAAAACATCCTGTTTCCTAGGAAGGCTCTAGGAGGCCACTGGAGCTCCAAAAAACTAGACGATATTACTTAAGCACAGAACACAAATGGATGAAACACACACAGCTTGCCACTTCTTCTGGAAGAGCTTTGCTTGACTTTGCTAGCATACATTAGGGATGACATCCCCTCCTCCTATCCCCTCCCCAGTGTGGAAAACTTCAAGGATTGTTTTAGTTGAAAATAATGCATGCTGTTCCACAATAGCCATTGCTGTGGAATGCCAAAATTTCTTCTCACGTTAAAATCAGTAAGAATCATAGAATCATTCAGGTTGGAAAAGACCATAAAGATTATCAAGTCCAACCACAACCTAACCTAACTCTAACAACCCTCCACTAAATCACGTCCCTGAGCACCACATCCAAACGGTTTTTAAACACATCCAGGGATGGTGACTCAATCACCTCCCTGGGGAGCCTATTGCAGTGCTTAACAACCCTTTCTATAAAGAAGTGTTTCCTGATAGCCAACCTAAACTTACTCTGGTGCAACTTAAGGTCATTTCCCCTCATCCTGTCACCTGTCACCAGTGAGAAGAGACCAACCCATCTCTGCTGTAAACATCTTTCAGGTATTGCAAGAGATCAATAAGGTCTCCCCTCACCCTCCTTTTTCCCAGACTAAACAGCCCCAGATCCTTCATAGGGCATATGCCTCTTTATAGAGCATATTCTCCAAGCCCTTCATAGGGCTTGTTGCCCTTCTTTGGACCCACTCCAGCACCTCAATGTCCTTTCTGAGCTGAGATGCCCAAAACTGAACACAGTATTCGAGGTGAGGTCTCACCAATGCCAAGTACAGGGGCAAGATTTCTTCCCTAGTCCTGCTCACCACATCAGGATGCCATTGGCCTTCTTGGCCGCCTGGGCACTTTGCTGGCTCATATTCAGCTGACTGTCCATCAGTACACCAAGGTCCCTTTCCATCAGGCAGCTTTCCAACCATTCCTCCCCAAGCCCACAGGGTTACCTGGGGTTGTTGTGACCAAAATGCAGGACCTGATACTTGGCCTTATTGAAACTCATACAGTTTGCCTTGGCCCATTGATCAAGTCTATCCAGGTCCCTCTGTAATGCCTTTCTACCCTCTGGCAGACCAACACTGCCTCCCAACTTGGTGTCATCTGCAAACTCACTGAGAGTGCACTCTATCCTCTTGACAAGATCATTAATAAAATGTTAAACAGAAGCAGCCCCAGTACCGAGCCCTGGGGGACACTGCTTGTGACCAACTGGATTTATCTCTGCTGACCACAACTCCAGCCAGTGTTTCATTCAGCAGAGCGTACACCCATCCAAATTGTGGGCAAAGAATATGGTATAGAAATTGAAAATCTTTATTTTTTTTTTTTTTTAAATTGTAGGAGTAAATAACAAATCAGCCCAAGTCCTGCTTCTTCTGGTGATTCCTGGTCATCTAATTTTCTTGTACACTATTCATTTAATGAAAAGTGGCCACACTTCCTTAACTCCAATCTTCATAGCAGTATATTTGTTTGCAGCTCTGCTACAGGTAAGAAAAAAATACAGTTTGAAATGCTCACATACATAAAATTAAGTTCTTAAAGAAAGTCATGTATTATCTGATTTCTGAAATCTCATGAATAAGTGAAAGAGGAGATGTGTTATTACAGGCTTTCAGCACAGTTACAAAGCAACTAATTATCTCCACATACATATAGCTTGTAGACATGTATCCGTATTGTAAGTACTTTTCAGAAGATACATGACTACATTACTTCCCAGTCATGCATTTTGTACTCTTTTGTGTGCTTCTTGGCACCATTGCATCTAAAACCCCCATCATTTTAATCAACTGGAGGGGAAATGAAGAGATGGAAAAGCAGTATTTATGAATAAAGAATGCATTAAGAAAACTCTCAGAAATTTCCCACTGTGGTTTGTCAAAATGATTCAGAGTCCTGTCTTAGTACAATTAAAAAGGTAGTAGATGGGGCTGCTATCACTTGGTGAAATTTTAGTTAAAGCTGAAATTAGTGTAACAGATCAGTGATCAATGTACAAGAAATTATAATTGCATCAATTGTCAAACATTGTTACATTATTTTATGGGCTACTGCTTAGTGGTCTGTCCAGACCTCAACAGTGGTGATTCTTGAAAGATGTCTTCTGAAATATTAATGTCTTAAATTGAAACAGTTTCTCCTACAAATTAGTAGTATAAAATGAAGTGTTTTTACTGAATGCACAGCCATTTTTAGCTAAAACTTGGCTGACTTAACTGGAATGTTTCATTGTACTTTAAAAAAGTAACAAGATGTTCACATTACACAATCAAAATATAGTGGAAATATCCATATGTTCAATATATATTGAGTGCTTCTAAAGTGTGACCAACTTAGTTTTAAAATTCTAACAGCATTATCACCAATAATTTCTTGAGAAAGTCATGATTTTAATATTCAAAGTTATTTGTGTTTATTTATTCCTATTCCAATAACAGTAGGTCTTGAAGACTGCTACTATTTTAATTTTATATGAGAATTTTATACTCTTTTTGTACAGTATTACTTTAAAAGTTCCACAATTTGCATGTAAGAATGTCATAGTAAAAAATATAGAACTATTACTTTTCATTTTCCTCTTCTGTGCCATTCCTGGTTTCCAACCTTACCACTTGTTTTACACTGTGTTCTCCCAAGGAAGTAATAACATTCATTGTCAGCGATATGAAGTCCTTATAAGCTTAATGAAAACAGCTGGGGGGTGAAAGAGTCCCTGTTACTGCCTTTACTGTAGGTAAGACTGAAGTGTGATTTCAGCCAGTAATAGATTTCAAAGACTTCAAATGGGAGTCAAGCTCAACACAAATCCATATGGTCCTTCTGTACACAGATCTACAGTCATAATACATTCAGGGCTGCAAATCTTTTCTTCTGAAGCAAAACAGGGCAAGATGAGAAAAATGGGGAAATTTCAAGTTGAGGCATTAGGGCAGGGCTTTCAGATCACATTGTTGTTCGAGACAAGTACTGGAACAAATACATCTGCAGAGTTAATTTTTGTGAATTTAAGGCCTGATCAGAGTATTCTGTTTCAGAGTCACATATCTCCTTTGAAGTCTGTAAGGCCACATCTAATTTTCTAAATTTTTCACGTAGAAAAGCAGATACACAGCTTCTTCTTGTTCCCCCCTATTGCTTTAATAGATTATTTTCCCTTCTTTACCTTCTGTCTTTAGCTGTGGCAGGCAATTTGAGATTAGAAACCAAGTAATGGTACTGCACATTGTAAATTCTTATGGGTCTTGACAGATTTACAATTTGGAACCCCATGTTTTTTTGACACCTTCTGTGTAGGTGGATTCTTTTCCCTATTTTCATTATTGTAACATTTTTCTAGTAGTGGTTGTTGTGGTTCTGCATACCTATGATCACAGCAGATTTAAAATTTTCTGAGACCCTTAAATTTGAAATTATTTCATTTACCTCTCAGCCTGATGAGCCTCCCTGCTGGAGTTGTATGGTTGTACATTACTCAGTTCTCAAGCAAAATAATTAGTTGTGCTTGGACTTGACGTGTTTTAGAGTGGACTGAAATAGATTTTTAATTAGCTTCAATATCTGTGTTTTATTTCTGATGTTTAAAACGGAGACAAAGAGGGTTAGAAAATGATGAAAGTAGAAGTGTTATAGTAAGCTGGAATAAATTAAGGAAAATTTAACATAAATATAAAAGTAATGATTAAAGCTCTTATCAGTTGCTCGGTTTATGTTATTCCACATTGTCTGCAGTAAATTCATAATGCAAGTATGAGTTCTTCTATGTGGCATTTTAACAAGAGTTTTTCAGGTTGCCTATAAACTTCAGAATACTTCCCACAATGATAAAACAATTTATTTGCACTGCTTTATAAAGTTACATAGCACCAATACCAAGCGCTGTCTTTACTCTGTTCCTATCTGTATTTAGAACCCCAGTCTCCTGAATGCCACGTAAATGAGATATTTATGGTAAATAACTGATTATTATGATGTGCAATTAGCAATGGTATGATTTAGTTATTATTGACCCCAAATAGACTTTGTAGTAAAACAAAGTACAGATTCACTGAATATGCAGTTGTTTCTAAAAAAAAAAAAAAAAACTTTAAAGTGAGATATTTTAAATAATAAGAGTAACCAGGATTGTGATCTGCAATTTTTGTATCTGCTTCCCTCCAAACAAAACTGTTCAGGGTTTCCAGATGTAAGAAAGCCCAGAAACAGTTTTAGTTTGTTTTTATTTAATTTTCCTAACTTTAACAGCGCAATATTTTTTCCCCTGTAAGAAATGCATATTCTTGAAGTATTCTTGAAATAAATTTATAATTTGATCCTATTGAAATCTAAGGCAAAAAATTTCTTCAGTTTCAGTGAAACCAGAGCTTCATCGGCATGGAGAAAACTGCACATGTATTTATACTAATCTCATTTGAAATTCTGTGTTTGAGATGCTCATGCTTGAGTCTGATACATGTTTATGAATGGCAGCACCAGGAAAAAGAAAGAAAAATATTTTGAGGAAGATTGCCTATGTGCAAGAAATCCATAGGTATGTAGGGTACTTCACATAATGCAGCATAGAGTAGCTGGGCAAGACATTGTGCACTGCTGAAACTAGTATATTGATTTGAAATGAGGGTTAAATTTAATGAGTGGTAAAAATAGAGCAGTGTGCTGCATGACATTACAATCTTGTTTGGACCAGCAAAAATATATTGATTAAAAAAAAGTGTCCTCCTCTTTCTTACGAGGCCTCAAGTATTTTTTAATTGTATGATGCTCTGCACTAAGCAAGGTTTCAACTTCTGTCTTGTCAACCTGCAGCAGAATGAGAGCATCTCTGGAGCTGCCATCAGTCCTGGCATGCTGCCCTGAGCACTCAAAGGCCGCCTCTGTTCTTAATGTTCTCACTGAGCCAGTAAAACACTCTCTGAGGAATTTTCACACCTCCTAACCAATTCTGAGCACACCACTACGGTAAATACTCGGAGAATAAACAAACAATAGGAGGTTCCCTGAGCTATTACCAAGCAAATTAGTAATTCTAAAATGTGGCTGTCCTTATGCAATAAAGATCAGGTGTCTGCTCCTGGGAAGCAACCTCTGCAGTGCCTTAAGAGGTGTTTGGTCAATAGAAAACCAAGAATTCAGCAACGCACATGGTGACTTCCTGTTCACATTAGAAATGTTTTGGACTTCTCAGTAGCACAAGGGTTCTAATTACAGTGCAAGCCTCTTCAATGCAAAAAAATAAATCATGGAATATTGTATAACATGATGGAAAGTACAGCAATAATAGTGGGGTGGCACAATCCTAGGCTGCAGAAATGTAAACAAGCCAAAACACAGCAGCTGTGGACACAGAAACAAAGGGGGGGGGAGGGGAAGAAAAAAAAAAAACTGCTTCCCTTTGGAAGACCTCCAGAAGGCAGGAATCTCCATCAAGATACCTTTGCCTCCCCACCAAGCCCTAAATGGGTTGGGAGGGGTGGATCCTGGCTCCACCCCTTATGGTCACTCAGGAGCATTGCTTGCACCCAAGATACCTGAGTTGGCCCTGCCTTCCCACCAGGTGCTCAATCACCGCTTCAGGCTACAGAGTATACTGTATGTTATACATGAATAAGGAAGACTGTGTTTATAGAGAAAACATTGCATTTTAAAAGTTACTTTTTCTGATAGGAAAAGCTATTTCCAAAGTGTAGGGGATATAACCGCTAGGGACACTTAATGATTCAAGGCAGTATGGAAACTAAGGCCCAAACCTGGACAGTTCTGCCCTTTCAATGCTTTTTCACTGCAGCATGAGAAACAGACCTGTCATATTCATTGGGATCTGAATGTAGACATCACTCGCTCTGTCACCTCCAGGGGTGTTGCTGCCTGTGGTAGAAGGTTCCTACAATGTCATCAGCAGGGATATATCGTTTTTTGCCTCTGTGATGTTGTGTAGGTAGGATAATACACTCAGTTGTGCTGCAGCTACTGTAGGCTAAGCATACGTGAAGGCTTAATAGTCTGGGTTGTACTCCTAATTCAGACAGGCAAACAGCCTGAAGTTAGGACTGCCTTGATCACAGGATGTCTGACAGAGCTACTGAGAAGGCAAGAAGACTCTCTGTGGAATTTGGATTTAAACTGGGAAATAATAATTTAAAAAATAAAAGTTAATTCACAGACAATTACACTGATACAACTATATTGATTTAGAAACACCTTCAGCTAAAATGGTACAGTCTTTATTTACTTAAATGAAGTGTTAGTCTCGCACAACTTTATGCTCAGATACCATAGAGTTGTGCACTTCAGATGGAAAGGAAGTAGTTATGCATATTGCCTGCACACACGCAGTGTAAAGGTTTTATGTTAGGAGCTGAATGAGTGTAACTGAATGAGCATTACCAGAATCTTCAGTTTGCAGATCGGCTTTTGTCCTTGCTCCCAGTAGATTTGCTGCAGTTAGAGGGAAGCAATACAAAACTGAACTGAATTTAAGTCTCATAGCAATTTTCTTAAGCTTTATATTATAGATTGTCTAAGAAATGACAAAGAGCAATCATTGCTGATAGTTGATGTTGACACTCTCTTTCTTCAGCCCATTCTTCTCATTCTTTTCTGTCCTCAGAATGACATGTGGCAGGACATATCCACGCCTGACCACAGTCCACCTTAGAAGCACTACATCACCATTACTGGCAATGTAATGCCAGTCTTCTGTGTAAGGCTGAAAAAGGAATGTCAGACACAGACATATGTGTTGCCTTTTCTTTACCTCAGAATGGTGGCAGTAATTTCTAAAAGACTGTTGGAGTTTATAATGTCTTAATTGGCTATATCAGGAGTTTCCAAATCTCATTAGCCAAAGTCCTAAATCAGCTTGGAAACTGATTTAAGTTAAACTGGTGAGACTTTTGTGTACAGACATGCCAAAACTCCTTGGTATATCTGTTTATCTGTTGGATAGAGTCCAGGACAGAAAGCTAATGAAGTGTGTTTGTTATTGGAGAAGCAAGATGTTGTCTAATGAGTGGGCTGGATCTTCTGAAAGGTATCTGTATTTGCTACCAAAGAAATTAAATCAGTGGATCCAAATCACAAGATTACTAAAATACCAATAGCAAGAGAGAACTATGGGGATTTTTATAGCCAGACACTGAAGAAAGTGATTGCTTCTTTGGAGAAGATAGATGTATAATCAGAGAATATTAGGATGTTATAATCACAAAATAAACAAGAGAGTTAGGCAAAGCAGACTATGATAACAAAAAGAGAATAAATAGAAGGCTTACCCCTATCCTGGACTCACTCACAAAACACCAGCAGAGACAGTCTCCAGAATAGATCCTTCCCCACTGGTAGCCAGCTCTTAAATAGGTCTAGGAGGGGTGGAGCCAGGCAGAGCAGGTGAATTGTCTTCACCTGTGCTCCTCTGGCTGGCTCATGGCTCCCCTCAGGTGATCAATCAGACCTTCAGGCCCTGACTCAGCAGTTCCCATACAATAGATACTGAGTTGTTTCCCTGGATGTGTTACTATGTAGACCCTGCTCAGCCTACAGAATTTTGGCTGTAGACCACGGAGATTCAGCAAATAAGTTCAGTGTAAATTTATTGAGTGCTTTACAGTTACTTCTTAGTTTTGAATTAAGATATCCAAAGATATTTAAAATCTGAGAAATGTGTGATTTCATCATTAACTTAATGAAGGGTCAAAACCACTAAAAACCTAAACCATAACTCAGATGAGAATGATGTCAGTCAGGACACATTTAGAGATCCCTAAGTGGAGGTTTTCAATAATAATTATACAGGGTCTGCTCTAAAATAAATATCTCCTATTTTTTTTATATTGTCCCATGATGTCAGAGGCGGATGTTGGTGGGATGGCAGTAGAGGCAGAACCTGCCATCAGTATTCCATTATGTTTTGTTGCTGTGCAACAGACGGCAGCGTAGGGGCAGTCTGACAGACTGGCGTCTGACATGGGAGTGTGTATGAAGCAAAGGTGTGTCACTGAGTTCATCTACATGGAAAAAATGACACCCATTGACATCCACTGATGTTTGCTGAACATTTATGGAGACCAAACAGTGGATGTACTTAGGCTGTAGGAGATGCGTTTCAATAGTAGTGGCAGTGGTTTACCTCCACTGATGCAGACTGTTACAAGCACAGCATGCAGGATCTTGGTGAAAATGCGCAGCTAGTGGTGGTTTGTCTGTGTTTAAAAACAGTAATTGTTAGCTGAGTATTTGCTCTATCAAATAGTGTTATTGTGTTCTTGGTTCTCGTTGAATTTTCCATGGAAATAAATAGGAGGCATTACTTTTGGAGCAATCCATGTAAATAGCTACTTCATCAGTTTTTACCTTCCTTAAACCACAGGGTTATCTCATTCTTCAGTCCTGAAGAATTCCTGTGCTACTGTTTCGTAATTCTACTTTTTTTGTTTTTTCCTTCAAAAAGCACTGCATTGTTCTCTTCATATTAAATAGATGTGAAAACAACAGCTCTGCATACATTTTCAAGCATTTCTTCTCACTTTCCTACAGCATTTTATGGGCTTTTTATGGCTTTTCAGTACTGATGACAACTTTGTTTTTTCCCTCAAGAAAGGCTTTCAACTTGAGCTATGAAGACTTATTTGTAGAATGAGAGCTGAGTAGAAGTAAGCTGTACTTATACTACTATGCCATATGTGTGAATTTGCTGAAATGAGTATAGGTCACTGACAGATCCCTGCAAATGAAAAGTGCTGTGCCACTACACTGTCTTAAAATGCCTCTTATGTAACTTTCCACCTGTGCCTAAGAAACCTTTCCTTTTTATTAGTCTTTGCTCTCCTTTACACTTCTCCTTTTATTTCACCTGTTAGATCTTTGCAAATGACTTTTCTTATCACTTGAAATGCAAGAATTGTCTTACTTTCAAAAAAAAGTCAGCAAACTCATAGTAGAAGTTTTGCTTATTTTTAGCCAAAAAATTGACAAAATTTGTTGGTTGATGACTTTGATTTCCTCCTCCTAACATTGATTGGAAGCAAAATCTCATTAAAGATTTAAGTTACATTGATTGACTTCTGTCTTTCAACACTGTGGCCATATATTTCTTACCGACTACTTACCATTTCCAAAATCAGATCTGTATAATTCTTAAATGTTAGTGAGCTTCTAGGTGTGCAAATGCTCAATAATAACATTATTTATTCCTTCCTCCAAATAAAGGCAGATAGACTGCAGTCTCATAACTTACCCTGTAAGTGCTGTGTCTCAACTGCCATCATCTACCGTTGCAGTCATCAGTTGACACAGTATCATCTTACAACTTTTTTCCTATTATGGGTTTCTTGTAATTTGTGTTGTGTGTTATATACCCATAAGCTAACACGCCAAAAGAAATTATTTGGGAAGGTTCACAAAACTTAATTTCCAAACTACATGTTCTTCTCAACAGTCAAAGTCCGTTGCTTTAGGGTCAAAAGTATATAGGCAAATGATAAGTTTTCATGTTATTACTTTTAAAATACAGAAATATACACTGCTGTTTCAGTTGGGTTGTGTATGTCATGTGTTAATGATTGTGAAATACGAGTTACTTTTTCAGTGAATGCTCTCATCTTCTAATAGAACATACAGTAGCAGAGCTATAGTAGCTGTGGGGCACTGCAGAGTATTGTGCGCATCCTGTAGGTGATGTTACTATGCAGTGTCTTTCATAAACAGACCTCTTTTTGTCCGTGTTAGAAGAAGGAGCTGACTCAAAGAATCTGATAGTCTTCCAAAGAAAACATCTGTTTTAAATATATTTGTTTGGATTCCAGTCAGCGCACCTAGGACTTGCATAATTAGCTTAGACTACAGAGTTCCTTTTTCAGAAGATATGTTTAGATAAATAAGCCATGCATTTTTCATTAAGCAAATATTCTTCCTTCTCCCTCCTCCCCTTTTTTTTTTTTTTTTTTTTTTTTTTTTGTAATTAGAAATTGGGTTTGTGTTTTAAAATATACTTCTGCGGAGCAAAGATGGAATATTTGAACTTTTTAAAAAGTTTTTTTCTCTTTTTTGATATTTGTTGTACAGTATTTTGTATTATAGGGAATGTTTGGCAGATATCATTTCAGTATTTCGTTTAACAAATGCATACATGTATGCACGTTTTCAATTCCAAGAATTGATAATTAATGGAGCAAAATGTGAATCTTCTACCTTATACTATTTTTGTTACTGTTCTTCTATATGTATGTTGTATGACTTTTTGAAAATGAATTTGGTAATAACTTTTTAAGTTTAACCTTCCTAAAAGATCTGATTAACTGAAATGCATAAAATACACTTAACTCAGTTTAAGCAGCTCTTCAGAAGACGCAAGAAACAGAAGCTCAGTTAGTGGTCTTCTCTCCATTCATCTTGTGCCATGTCACACCGCATGATTCCACTGAACCAGAATCTTTTACCATACAGCTGTGTAGCATTAAAATAATTCCTTTCTAAAACTGGGCTAATAATTATGCATATCTTTGATATCAAAATCAAACCTCTAGAATGTTCAGACATTCACGGTTTGGAATGAATCTTTGGGACAAATTCAGCCTGGAGTGACAGTTTCATAATATATATTGCAGGTGTGCCTCATACAGCGGGGCTGCATATGAAATTGGTATTTCACACACAAAAGTAGCGTCTAGATCATTCTCAGTATTTCACATTATCCAGATGGAGCTGTTCTTAATTTGACCCCATATTCCTCATACCACGTCTGATTTCATTGGTGGTCTAGATTTGTGGAAACAAGAGCAGTGCCTGTGTTGAGTGCTCTCATCTGGGTAGCACCAGTCAGTTGTGTGTGATCTTGAAAGCCCATTTATGTCCTCACTGTACACAGAGTGATGTGATGTGTAGGAAGTGCAATTTGCACATTTGGTTGGTGTTCTTACGATTGTCAGGAATTCTCAAACATAGACTGGAGGAAGAATTCTGTCAGTGACTCATTGTGTTCTTTCTCCCTGTGCGCATGATTTTCTAGGAGATGTTGGATAAATGTCTCTGTCCCCACTGTTAGGTAGTTTCAATCTAAAATTAATTCACATTGATTGTTTATATTTTTTCAAAAGCATTCATGTACAAAATTGCTAAATTCTAGAATGTCGTTGTCTGTTGGCTCTTTTACAGTGTAATTCAAGTGAGAATAATACAGATTTTGATTGTTATTCCGTAGGTGTTTACTCTGTTATGGATTGCTGACTGGATGGTGCACCACTTCTGGAAAAAGGGAAAGGATCCTGACAGTTTTTCTATCCCTTATCTTACTGCACTGGGAGATCTGCTTGGAACTGCCTTATTAGCTGTAGGTTTTCATTTTCTATGGCTCATAGGTGACAGAGATGGCGATGTTGGAGATTAATTATTTCAATGGATGCAATGACTTTTCCTGAAGTACTGAGATGAGCAGTCATTCCACTTGATGGTCCTCAAAATGGTTGTTCCATTTGGTCTAAGTAAATCAAGTTGACACAGATACAAAACAGCCTTAATCATTTTGGTTTGGATTGGTAAAAAAGGATGGATCTAGGAGACTTGAGGCCTTTAGACTGGAAAACAAGGTGGATGGCTGCTAGTTGAAAACATCTGAGCAGAAACAATGAAGGACACATCAACCCTTTATCAAGTTCTACATTTTTAAAAGAGCTGGTCTTTTAAAAGAACTGTTTCTTATCTGTTAGTGCAAACCAAAACAATCTCTTAATTTCTTATTCAGTGGTGACAAAGAGGGTAAAAAACAATCAGTGACTTACCTTGTTTTTCTTCCCTAATATTAAGTGGGTATATGTTCTCATCTTCCCACGGAAGTGGATAGGATACCACAGATGAGTCCTCTTTCATAGACCTGATTAGCTGGTACGTTCTTATCTTGCAATTTCAGTGCTGTAACTCTGACCACTGCAGACTTGATATCAATAATAACTGCTAGAGTGATTTGTACCCTGATTGTTAAAATGTTTTGTCACAAGCTTCATGTATGCTAATAGAATTATCATCATTTATAAAATCAGGCACTTGAAAAGTGTCTGCAGGACCGAGCCCTTTTTCTTTCTGCTAAAAAAAGCAACCTAATTATTTTACTGATGTAATTTATTAGAAGAGTGTAGTGAAGAGAGAGAACGTGAGACTGACCTGATCAATAATAAGGGATAAGTTATTAAAACTCCTTGTGCTGGAAAGTGTCTTTTCATTTAGCAACTGGAAGAAACGTTGGACTAACTCATATTAACAGTGTTGTGATGGCCAGTGTCCTGACTTGAAGGAAGTATTTCGAGGTGTTGATTCAAACACAAATGCTTATCCCAGACTAAAACTTGGGGGATAAAAGATTATGTTGCTATTTTAGGCACATAGGAAGTTACATAAACTTTTGAAATTCCAGAGCTGTCTACATCATCCACTTCCAAGCAGAAACCTCCGTTCTTGCTAACAGGATTTCTGCTTTCAAGCTCTAGAAATAATATTGTTCATCAGGAATGACTGCTTCTGAATGATTTATCTTATTTCTATACCACAGTATTTCAGATAATGCATTGATCGTGAAGACTCTGGTTACCACTTAGAAAAAAGTACACTGATTGCTCTGGTTTATAATCTACTGGAAATTCCTCGTGGCATGTGTTTTTTAAAGACTGCAGCATACATCATAAATGCATAATTACATAACTCAGATTTCAAATGTTATTATCAAAAGTTTTTAATTTTGAGAATTAAATTAGACAACTAAATCCACCTATCAGTGTAAGCTGTAACTCTGTAAACATTAGTCCTGGAATTTATGGATATGAATTGTCCCTTTTAATTCGATGGACCTACTCAAATGAATTAAGTTAATTAAATGCATAAGTGGTAATGGGGCTTCTACAGATGTTGGTCGCCTTAAACTCTGTGGAAATTGGAAGTGTAATTCTGAAAATTAAACCAGCTATTCAGTGCCTAGACATGGATTTAGATGCCTGACTTAGCACTCTCATTTTAAAGGTTTTATTTGAGCTTTTTCTTAGAGCTAAATGACATAGTTGTTTGAATGAATCATATGTATTATGTCTTTTATTATGTGAAAGATGAAATCTTTCTAACTTCAAGTTCTCTGACTTCTCTTAGTTTCTATTAATGTTATTTAAACTAGTTGTATGTAGCATTGCAGGAAATACTCCTATTAAATTGTTTAAAATGGACTAAATGTTAATTTAATTTCATTTTTTTAAACTTGTCTGTTTATTTTCATTCATGGCTGTTTGCTTTTGGTACAGACTTAGATGCAAGATTTTTTATTCTGATAGAACTGCCGTCTGTATTAACTAAATAAGTATTTCAAATGCTTTTCTCATTTGAGTTATTGGATTTTAAAGCCCTTTTAAAACAGATTGCAAGATTCTGGACAATTAGAATTTCTTGAGGTACTTGTGATCTGTACTTACGTGATGCATGAGGGCACCGTGCTGTTTGGCCATGGCAGGATCCTTACTGTGTTCAATATTTTCACAGTAAATAATCAACAACTGGTGTTACGGCCTGCTGGCAGGTGGGTGAGTGATCAGACTGCAGAATTGGGAAAGAAATGTCAAATGGGACAAATTCAGTGAAATTTGAAAAGCAGAAATACACATCTTGAATAATCTGTGGCATGGAAAGGTTTTGATTCCTGTGTGGAAGAGGCATCTAAAATTAAACATGCAGGTTTGCTAGCTCTTCTGCACAAACATTATGAAGGAGAAAAACCCTAATGACCAAGTTTTGGAGGGTGTGTTACCCCATTGCACAATGATAACCTGGGAGGAGGCACAAAAAAGTTGTTGTATCCAAGAGAATCTGTCATCTGCTCAAAAACCCTTAGATTAATTTTAACTCTGGTCAAGTCTACTTTGCTACAGTAGACCACTAATTTGATTTTTATGCTTATCCTAATGTGAGTCCATTTCTTTTCTGCACGTGTAAGAAATGTTAATAACATTATATTAAAGACAGAATAACAAGTCCCTTATGTACCATTTAGAGCATTCAATTGAAAGATATATCCTGAGATGCTATCCTGTCTCTTTTTATCAAAACAGCTATATTTTATAGTCTTGCTGATAAAATGATCACCCTTTGTACTAAAATGAATATTTTCCTCCCTTCTACCTGAAGAATATTCTTTCATATCTCCCTTAGTGTTTTTTCTAGCCTATTTAGGGTTATGAGTGATTTACATCCATTCGATTTTTATTTCAGCAAGTAGCATTTTCTTTATTTTGCTCTTATTCATATTTCCTTATTCACCTAATTTAAGCTGCAATTCCTCTAAAAGCTCCTCCTGCAACTTCTTGTACCATTCCTACTCTTCTGATGAGATAGACCAGCCAGAAACTCCAGTTGCTTTGCCTTTATGAGCTACTATCTGCTACCTGATGCTGAGTAACAGCTGGAGTGCTCCTATGGAGTGGCCATTCCCACTGTCTACTCTGATCTGCTTCAGAACTGTCCATATGGTAAACAAAAGTAAGGGCAAGTTCTCTGAAATGGGCACTGTTTGGCATTTTGAAGAATTTTGTGGCCATCTCAGTTGTTCTATGAGTGTGCTTGACAGGAAAATTTCATTTCTTAAACTACAACTTTTTAAAGTAGCCAGGATAGTTCCACAGCTGCATTATGCTGTTGGACACAGGGGAGGGTGTGTGTTTTAACCTATTTAGATCAACATTTTGAGTTTTTCAGCATCACTGTACGTCTTGCATTAATCTGAGAGGTTTAAATTTGTGATCTCCTCTTTCATTCCAGTGTTGAATGCACTAATTTCTCTGGGGCTTTTAGAATGTTGATGATGGAAAAACTGGTGAGCAGCAAATTAATTGCAATTCTTTTTACGATTTGCCAACTAAATTAGAATTTTCTTATACAAAAATTAAAATGGCATGAGGATTAAGGCCTTATAAATGCAGTCTAGTTTGAAGAATCAGGCCTCAAAATAAGGCTTATGATCTTCTTAATGGATTTGCTATTTGGCTTCAGTTCTGAGTATCATGCGAGTAATGCAGAATACACACATTAGGAAGCACTAGTGAAATAGAGTGTTTGAAATCCATTCTTATAGTAACATTGCTATTGTAAAGTGGGTAGTCTCTTTAGTGAAGCAGAAAATAGCAATAGAATATGCTAATTAAATTACAAACTGCTAAGAGAAGAGCACAGTGATGCTCAAAAGTACTACTGAAGGTATCAGAAGTCTCCAGTAGGATTTTTCTTTTCGGCTAGGTTGTTCTGTGATCTCTAATCCATTCCTAACCAAGTCAGTCTATTCCTCTGTTATCTTTTGGATCATCATTTTCCCATATGTACTCTACATCAGCTTTCAATATATGGAGGCTGGGAGAAATAGCTAGTAGAGACGTGTTTTATCATTAAAGCATCATTCTCATATTCGCTGCAGAAAAGCTTTGTGTTGAATTCAATGGAAATTTGATCATGTCATGCAAGATACTCTAGAAAATCCTGATTTAATAGATCACGAGTAATACATGATTAAAGCTGAGAACCAAAATGTTTAATAAATATGTAAAATTACCATATTTTCTTTGGGTACCCAAGAGCAGTAGTGTATCTCTTTAGTCATTCAGCACTGTAAGGCTTAGAGGACAGTGAGTTTCTCAAGGGGAAATAAAACTGTACCCCCATTCTGGATGGGCTTTACTTTCTCTGCAGTTAAAAATTTAATTTGATTTCAGCCCTGCTAGTTGTTCACATAATATGCAGGAGAGTTCATCATATGCTCTATTTACACTTCTATTTCTAATCTCTGACCATTCCTGAAACTTGCTGCTTCTTCTATTTCACCAGCCTCTTAATGTGATTGAACATTCTTCAGATTGCTCTGTCGAGGGTTTGTTCCCTCCACAAGACTTGATAAAGGGCTTTCCTTCAATAATTTTAAATCTCTTTACTAGTGAAGGAAGTTACTGAATGAATTATTTGCTAGACATCTTTGGGAATAATCGACTTCTTAGTAGTGCCTTGAAATTTAATATCTACAAGTTCTCTGATCTATATTACAAGTTTTACTGTGAACAAGGACTAAGAAAGATTTGTCAGTTCACTCATATTTTCTGGTGTCTACTGGTTTTGATTAATGAAGTTGTTGCCATGTTCTGGCTGAAGTAGAACACCATTCTAGTAATATCGACATTCTAAATGTTTTTCCAAAAATGATGATCAATAACACTTGTGCAAAGTCAGTGTATATTTGGAAAGCAATCATCCAGTAGGCTGCTTTCCTGAGAATCCTCTTGCTATGGCTGCCTTTACATCATGCATAGCTGTATTTTCCAATTTCAGTTTGAAGCAAGTATTTGTCCCTGTGTTGACACAACCAATTTTTTTTCTCTCTCTTGGAGTATCCAAAGTTCTGGAGGAATGTCAAATGTTTCATTTCAATTGTTCTGAGTACTAAGCCAATTTTTATTCAGTAAAGTTTTACTAAGTGAAAATATAGACATATCCTATGAATTCTAGTTCTAGAGAGATGGATGGTAGCTTTCATTTAGCATAGAAGTCTATTTCTGGAATTGGTTGATTTTCCAAAATAGAAGTTAGCTCTTTGAACTTGATTACATCAGTGATCTGAGGACAACTCAAGTACCAAGATTATCTGAATTCATTGCAAAAGGGTAGATGATTTGGAGATGCAAGTCAACTGTATTTATCTGATGTTTAAAGAACAGCTGATCACTCTTCCTTCTGTTTCCCATTTGAGATCTCAACTACTTAGACTGTTATTGCTTTTTTGCCCTAAGTGCTGTGGAAACTGTGGTCCTCCTCTGGAGTGAAAGACGTTGAGGCCTTTAAAAGTGAACAAACAAAACCCTACCAAAAAGCCCTGCTTGCTATTTATACAAAATGAAAGATTTAAAATGCTTGAATTCAAATACTGAAAAACACTCTCATTCCTATGTTTAATTTTCAGCTGGCCTTTGCTTGTAGTTGAAAGCAGATTAAATTTTTGAAGACTTTTTATAAATCACTGTAAGACAACCATGCCAAAAAAAACATGAAACCTGGCTCATCTAGATGCCATGTCTGGTTATGTACTATGTGCATGAGACTGAAATGATCGGTGACAATGTTAGCCTCTTAGGGAGAACTAACTTCCTTGCTTAGAGCAAAGCTTGACTGTAGAGTCTTGGCATGAAACTGAGTATGGCACTAGATAGGACTGGCACTATAATCAATATGCAGTACTTCACCTCTGTCAGGCCCATGGCTGGAAGAGCAGCCAACCAGACAACTGTTGTGGTCATGGTATGGGTTATAATGGTTGCAAGATAAGATTTTTTTGCGGAAAATTGGGAAGTAAAAAATGTTTGCACAGCAGTTTGTCCAACCCTTTTCTCTGCCCCACGCAGGGTGTCTCAACCATCTGCTTCCTTTCTCCTTTACCTTGCTGGAATGGGGCAGCATGCATATTCTGCTGCACTCCCTGTTCTCAATTCTTGCTGGAAACACAGGAAGATGTGGAAATGTCTGTTGGCTCAGGGGAAGTCCAGTTCCACTGCTACAAAAAAATTTAAACATTTATTAAGGCATGTAAATATTTTAAAGTCCGTCTGATGAGATTATTGCATGACATAAATGTTTAATAGATACAGAATCTGCACTTAGAGCCCTGATTAATGGAAACACACCTCTGGAATATGTTTAGCTTTCAGAACAGCACTAAGAGAGATAAGCCTGAACGTCTGCAGCACTCCTCACTGGAACCAAAATAATGTCTTTTTTCCCTAAGAAGTCTCTCACAACATGTACTCATTTGTCAAACATCATTAAGTGCTCACCTTTACGACTGGTAATTCTCATTCAGCAGCATCACACCCCTTTTGTGGCAGATGACCAAACTGAGTTGTTCAGCACCGAATTAAACAGGAGCCAGCAGTGTGTCCTGGCAGCCCAAAGGACCAGTTCCCTGGGGCAGCCTTAGCCTGAGTTAAGGCCTGGAGGAACTGTTCCTATTGGCTTCAGGTGGAGCCCCTGTCATTCCAAACAGAGCACACAATGTCTTAAACCTGAAAGCAGGAGATCATTTCAGAAGTGCTGACCTGAGGGCTTTCCACCCGACATCTTTAGGCTCATGAAAAATGAGGCTGGAATCCCAGCGCTGCAAACAAAGCTTGCAGCTCTGCACCGAGAAACTGTGATGGAGCCTGTGTGCCATCACCCGGCTGCATTTCCCAGCATGGAAGTGCTCATTCATGTTCTGTGTGTGTCATTTGTAGCTTTCTATCCACCTCCTGCCGAAGACTGGCCAGGCAGCCTGAGCCACGTTGCCATAAGCCAAGCAGCTTTGCTGGCTTTTCTGTAGTTGGAATGCTTTTCTTTCATTTAATTCTAAATATCTCGTAATGAAACTCCCAGGACTTTCCACAGAGATTTTGCAACTTAAATTTCCTCCCGTTCCTTTTCCAGATTTACACAGAGTTAATCTCTCATCTGAATTTCCCTTAGCTGTCCCTTCTGCACCATTGACTTTGAGGTCTTTTTCCATAAAAAATAATTGTGGAGTTAATTTTCGAAATTTTCCTAATGCGAAAAAGGGAGGCTTAAAAGCATCTGCTGGAGGAACGATACATATTGCACATAAAATCTCATTGCATACACAGCAGTAACATTTTTATGATAAAATAGCAACGTTCATTAAGACACAACAGCAAAACTGTTACGTCCTTCCATATTGCTGAAGGAAATACTCTTAATAAATTCCATATAGCTCCAAATCCAGGAAGGAAGGGAGTAGAACAGGGACACCCACAGCTAGATCAGGATGTTTAGAGCCCCTCCAGCCTGACCTCAGATGGATGGAATGAAATTATTGTCTTTGCTCATTCCCATGAGAAAGCCCCACACTCAGCCTGAGACTGTGCCGGGCCCAGCAGTGCCACGAGGGGAGCAGCACCCACCCCAAAGCCCAGCACGCTGCAGCCCAGCCATGCAGCATATGGGAAAGCATGGTGGTGCATCACTGCAGTAGGGAAAATAAAGTTGGTTCTTCTCTTTCTTTTATGAAGAAAGGTTGAGGGAACTGGGCTTGTTTAGCTTAGAAAAGAGAAGGGTCCAGGTAGACTTTATTGTGGCCTTCCAATACTTGATAGGAAGGTGAACAGCTGATAGGTGATAGGACAAGGGGGAATGGTTTTAAACTGAGACAGGGGAGGCTTAGGTTAGATATTAGGAGGAATTTTTTCACTCACAGGATGGTGACTCACTGGAACAGGTTGCCCAAGGAGGCTGTGGATGCCCCATCCCTGGAAGCATTCAAGGCCAGGCTGGATGTGGCTCTGGGCAGCCTGGTCTGGTGGTTGGCGACCCTGCACATAGCAGGGGGGTTGAAACTAGGTGATCATTGTTGTCCTTTTCAACCCAGGCCATTCTATGATTCTATGATTCTTTCAGCAGACTTTTTTCTAAAACCTGATCTGCATGCAGTTAGAGGAGGTGGCTCCAGCATCTGCTGTCCTTTAGGCAGAATGAAACTAGAATGTAATTTTTCAAAAATTTCAAGCTTTGGCAAAGCTGTAAATGCAACCGGAAAGGCGAGCTATTTCTGTGTGCCACCAGGAGCTTTATGTGCAATTCTGTACAGTGCAGCCGGGGAGAACAGCCCTACACAGCACTCCGGGAAGCAGATGCTCCAGTTTCCATTCTGCCGCTGGCTGAGTACGCTTTTTTATTTTTCTCTTTTCCTCGTTTCCCAGATTTTAGTTTTAAAATTACAGTAGAATTAAAGGAAATGCTTTTTCATCCAGATGAAATACTGGAAATTGACTGCAGAGCTCATGCCCACGCAGCACCCAGTACAACTGCAGGGCTTGAGCAGGACGGGGCTGTTCCCTTGCATCGCTCTGGGCTCCATGGTCACCCCTGTGCCAGCTCTGCTGTCCTGGGGCAGCACTGGGCATCCATCCCTGTGATGTGGGTACTGAGATTGTGGATGGCGGCAGCTTTCTTAGCCCTGTGCACTGACAGAACAGGGTCGGGTTGCTTTGAAGTATATGTGATCGCTGCCAAATTGCTGGGGGAGGCAGAGCAGTCAGCATGGTGGCTGAGCCAGGCTGAGCATTCACTTAGTTTGAGACCTCCTTAATGACCTCTCTTGGATCAAAACCACAGAGAAAACAAATGAGCGGTGTTTGGCAGCGTGAAGGTGGTCGTACTCGGAAAGGCTGTGTGCTCAGGAAGCCAGGCTCCACATCTGCTTGTTACTTAAGGTGTGTGGGAGGCTTTAGTGGTGGAAACAGTTTTGGTCTCCAAAGATGGACGGTGCACATTGTGTGCCATGGCACCTACTCAGCAGATTTCATATTTTCTGTTTAACACTCTGCCCCCATTGTGAATAAAGAAGCTCACGGTGCATCCTGTGAAGTGCAGAGCCTGCAGGTCTGTTTGCCACGGGCTGTGCTGCACCCGGAATATGGCATCCGGTTTTAGGGCTGTCCTAATTCAAGAGGTATGCTGAGTTGCTGGAGAGGGTGTAGTGATGGACTATGATATTCAGAGGAATAGGGAAGGATAAGTATCTGGCCTGTTTAGATGGTATGGTGAACTGGGAACCTAATGATGGGGACTTCTACTACTGATAGAGAATGGATGCAAATTGAAGGCTGAGTCTCAGAGTGACTTGGAAAACATTTCTGCTGGGCAGATAGTACAACAGGGCACCCAGGGAAGCCGTGAGCCCTCTGTCCCTGAAAGCACCTTGGCTTGTCAGACCCAGCCTAGTTTTGGTGACCTTGAGCAGCAGGCCAAGTGCTCTTGCAACAACAAAGCCCCACAGTGAGCAGCTATTTCCTTAATGTAGGCTTTTCCTAAATACTTAACCATTCTGATTTCCTCACACAAGTTTGTGTTCAAGACTGCATGCTGCAGTCTCAAATCAACAGCCCTCATCTTTGTTGGCTTGGAACTTGGGGAGGACGGGATGCCAGTAGATGATATTAGCTTTCCTGCTCCAAAGCAGTACACAATTTTGAGTCTTCTGCTGATCCTACCAAAATAATCCATTGTGAGAAAGCAAAGACTTATGAACAAAATCCCAGCCCTGAAAGCACGAGTCAGAAATAAATCACACAGAGAGGAATTTTCTTTCTTCAATTTAATTGAAGTTACTTAGAAAAATAATCAGGCTTGAATGGCTTTTTAAGGAAAGATTCATGAGCAGTTCACACTTGTGTTGGCAATGTATAATTTAGCTTTTTTCTTTATTAACAGTATATTTAGGTATGAGGAGATACTTTTCTACAACAAGCCTTCTACTGCATACAAATAGGTAAAAAAAAAAAAAAAATCCAACCCCACATTGATGTTAAATTATTCGTACACATTGTATTGTGCATGCATGTAAGAAAATAACACTCTCTGTAACAAGAGTAATAGTAAGGACAGTCCCTTTTTGTACCTGAAAAGTGCAGCAGACTACAGTGAAACCCTAAGACATCTGGGGTTAATTTCTAAAAGCACTTCAGCTCGTGAATTAGTTCACTTGTCTTATGCAGCGCGTGGTTCAGGCAGTTTGCAAGTTTCTGTGACAATGGGGCATGGTATATGAAGAGGCTGAAGGATGGGAGGAGTCAGGTTTATGGGACCCCATGTCCTGGAGCCACCACTGTGTTTGGAACTCAGGTGGGCTCCAGGTTAAGGTGTTTGGGGTGAGCGGTGCCAGGGAAGGGGCTGTGGGATGGCTGCTCCTTGGCCCAGGCTCTGAGGGAGCTGGTGGCAGAGGTGGGACTGTCCCTGCTGGTTCCTCTCTTTGTTCACCACTACCTGACCACAACTGATCACAGAATCATGGAATCGTTAAGGTTGGAAAAGGCCTCTAAGATCACCTAATCCAACCGCCAGCCCACCCTCACCATGCCCACTGACCACGTCCCTCAGTGCCACATCCACACGGGTTCCTGAGTACCTCCAGGGATGGTGACTCCACCATTTCCCTGGGCAGTACCTCCTTCCAAAACAGCATCTCCCTAACTGGTCCTTGAGACCTCCTGCACACATCTGTGGTTTGAATTTTGCCTGCTCATCTCCTGGGACCAGCTGTGGCCATAGCAAAACTGAGCTCCAGAAGGAGGTGGCACTTCAGGAGCAGATCAGACCCTCTGCTCCTCCAGCTGGGAGACCCAGTGAACATAGGGGGTGAAAGCAGCCCAGTGCCAGGCTCCTCTCTGTAGGAGGTGGCCGCCACCTCACCGTGACAAGGAGTTGTAGTCCTGAGCTTCCTCCTATGTGGGGGCAGGGGAGAGATTGTTTTTGGCTCATTCAGAACAGAACACCCAGTAGTCTGAAAAAAACCTACCCCAGCTAAATTTGTTAACATCTGTGGTCCTCCTTTGACCTGCTGAGGGCTTTGTGTTCAGCAGGCAGGATGTGGTCATACCCAGTGTGCCAGCTCTTCATTTAAACAGGAATGTCCAACTCAAAGCACGCCAGAACAGATCTACCATGTTACATTGATTGTAGCGGTTTGGGATTGGGGTTTTCAGAAAGCGTGAGGTCTTTAAGTACCTCTCCTGGCTGTGCAGAGGCCATTTCAGGGCCCAGAACCCAGAGGGCTCTGCAGGGTGACCAAGGCCGGCTCCAACAGCGGCAGCCCTCAGAGCTGAACAGGCCTCTTCACCTGCAAATTTCAGAGCTGGGGTTGTTTTCTCTGTGTCTCCCAATGTGAATGGTGAATGCTAAAGAGAACATTTAAAAACGGATAAAAACATGGTGCTGAGAGCAAAGCAAGTAAGATAAGAAGGGGGACAGCGCGTCCTGCTTATAACACATTTACTTTCTAAAGTAACTTTTTTCCTAAATCAAAAAATTGAAATCATGTTCTGTTGAAATGGAGTAGCTGACAGCTAAGAAAATTGGACAAAATTATTCGCGGCCACAGATACAACACCAAACAAGCACACAAACTGCTTGCAGGATATACTGGGGGAAGGAGAATGTACCCTCGTACAGATGTATTATATTTTAACAAACATATACCCACTGAACTACAGCCAAAAGAAAGACGGGGCACACTGAGATAGGCACTTGCAACAGCTCCACGTACTCGAAATGAGACAAAACTGCTTTCAAATAAAGCGCTGCTCATCAAGCAGCACTTGATCAAGTAAAGCGATCAAAAAGCACTCAGGAATTCAGAGCTGTGGGATCCAGCAGCCAGCGCTCTGCCGGCCATTCGTAGTAATGGGATTATAAACAGGAGCTGGGCTACAAAAACTGCTGCAGGGTGGGTGAGAGATTCTTTTGGAGGGCATGATAAATATGGCCCGAAGCCTGGGTAAGAGCAAGCACAATTGCAAAAGGAGTTCTGCTGCTGTTTGCTGTGTTCATTCATTCATCACTGAGATCCACTCAGTGACTTGTTTTTGCAAAATCAGACAGACCTGTGTCACTTCTTTAACCATGTGGCGTCCTGGGGGCTGTGTAACTCAGCAGCCATCATCAGCTGCTGTGCAGGGCACCTGCCAGGCTCTGGCTCCAGCTGAGTTTACCTAAATCTGCTTTTCTTTTTGGAAGTGTTGGGTGTGATTAAAGAAGACAGACATGCAGACAGTGCAAACCCCCACTGTAACAAATGACCTTAGAACAGATTTTAGGTTCCCATAAATGTCTCGACTAAAACCTCTGCCAGTCGCTTCTCTTTTGTTCTCTGAACAAAACCCCATGCAAACAAAGCCTTGCAAAATCAAACCTACCCCTTGTCCCTAGGAGAGCTGTAGTTTGCCTGGTGGTGTGGACAAAGGCTGCAGCCCTGAGGACCAAGCAGCATGCTGCTGGCCCATGTCACTGGAAGAAAGCCTCCCCTTCCTGCTCCAAACACCTGTTGTTGGCTCCAAACCAGATCCCAGCCCTGCTCCTATTGCCCTCATGGCCACACATCTCACTGGCACTGCATTAAAGCAAGCGAAACAACCACCACAGAGATGTTCACCTTAGATAAGAAGGCCATGTTCTAACACTAGACCTGATTTAGACAAAATACTGACCGACGGGAAACTAGAAACACTCCTGTCAATTCATCCCTGTCGTATTCAGTGACAACTGAAAAATGAAGATTCTCCTTTTCCCCATAGGAAAAAGCCATGAAACCAGCATGTCGGAAGCTTGGAGACCTATTTTACTGCCCTGCTTAGAGATCAACACAAAGATGACTTTCTGATTTTTTAAATAACATGCCTGCATTCTTTCCAGCAACATATCATGACTGGTGGTTCCTGAGCATGTTAGCCAATTCTGGTTGCCCGTCTTAAGATCAAGGAGGAGGCACGACTTCTAGAGGCTGGAGCTCCCTAAATCCCCCATCTTGAATATGAATTAAGTGAACACCAGTTGCTTTGGGCATTCAAATATCTTCATGATCACATTTGAAGTGGCAATTTTTCAGGTGGAGCCATCTGCAAATCTGCATTCATTTGGGTGGGCAGCCTTCAAATTACGAGACAATGGGACTCATCATAGTCTTGATAAAACGATTAAGTCCAGATTTTGTTTTAAAAAGTTCATGGTTTCTCTTCCTAAGGACTACATTCACATTTCTTGTAATCGAGGGTTTAGAGATCAGTTTAGAGATCATGTATCTATGAAAATCAGTTTTATTTTTCCCTTTCAGGGATAGAAAGACAGCTTTATAGTACGTTTAAGTGCAGTATCACTTTCTAAAGTAATTATTTCCATCGTTATTCTCAAGATATGTGGTATCAAGAACCACTCCTGTAATTACCTGCATGAAAGGCTAACAGAAAAATATTACTATCCAGAGAAAAGCTCAACAGAAGAATAAAACCAAATTCCTTTTGTCCAAGTGTTATCTTACCTCTGTTGCTACAGTAAATCCTCCCAAGAGACCATGTTTTAAATAAGTATAAATAATATTAATTAGAATTTGAGGAACGCAAGATCAATGAAATTCACCAAAACACGATTAATGTTTTTTTTCAATAGCGTAGCAGTATTATTCATTTCTACGGCTCGATCATCACAATCCTGTTACCCTGCAAAGAGAGCTGTCCTTTCTTACAGTTGATTTAAATAATTTTGACTGTGCTGCTCGCAGCATCATTCAAAAAACAAAACAAAAAAAAAGAAAGAAAATTATTAATTTACAAAATAACCCACTCTCCATATTTATTATGACAAATAAAAATCTTAAATAAAACAGGCTTTCTCTCCCCTCTCTCCCCCCAACCCGTCCCTCATTCCAATTTCAGGTAGCTTGGCACTGAGTAATTGAACATTAAAAAATCAAGTTTGTAGACTTCATACAGCTGCGTTTGGTGCTCCGAGCTGATGTTCTGGAAGAACTCTGTGGTCATTTCATCAGTAGTTCTCGTTGACTTTGCATAGGTGGGGAACTTCAGGTAGTTGCCGACTCCTGCGAGCTGGAGAATGTAATTCGAATCCTCTTCGAGTGTTTCGTATTTTCCTATGAGGTCATAGTGAATGTGGCAGGGGTGGCAGAGAGAATACACAGTCTGCCAGTGCTCGTTGAAGGGCTCTTCTCTTTGGGTGTGCGGGTCGATGAGATAGGCCACAAACTCTTCAAATTTCACATCGTCGCCTTTACGCAGAGCTTCCTGGGTCGCATTCTTCCTCTGGCGCCTCACGATTTTGGTGCCGTAGCGCTTGTGGAAGGAAGTGTTGTACTTCTGGGTGAACTTGTTCCTGTAGGCTGACACCAGTCTCTCAAAAGGCTCACGAACAAAGAGGAACTTCATGTAGTTTTTCAAGCGGTGGTTGATCTCTGGGATGCTGTACTGGTTGAGGGTCTTCAGGTTTGAAGACACGTGGGCTTCGTTGGCCGGGATTTCCATTGGATCGCTGTATTTGCCTCTTCCCGTCAAAACCATCATCACTCTCTTCCAGTTTGTGCAGGCCACTTTAGGGACGTAGCAATAGATCATTTCATGATCTTCATCCACCACCAGGTGTTTGAGATCGTTGGGTGTCAGCACACGGCGCTTCCTGCTCAATACACTGTTTGCTCGGCACGTGTCTGTCACTTGGTCTCGTCTAATCTGATGGAGAATGGCTGTATTGGACAACTGCAAGGAAAGCATATGAACCAGTAAGTCAGGCACGTTGGAAGCTTACTACCTTTTTACTTACTATGCAATTCAGAGAAAAGTACATTAGTGCCTGTAGAAACTTAAAAGAATTCACTATGAGGATGAGTGGAAATGTTCCTAGACAAGAAGATAGAGGAGCCTTTTTTGGCTCCGAATTTCTTGACAAGAGCTGCTTAAGTGCTGTTCACATTGTTCAGGGTTTTGCTTTGAAGCCAATGCAAAGGAGCACAGGCGCTTACACATCCTGGTGGCAAATATATTTACACAAAACTCACAGCCTGAATTGCCATCACTGCTTTTCTGAGCCCTGAAAAATCAATGTCCGGTTCACTCCTCCTGCTACAGCAAGCACTCCCTGCCTGACTTTCTGCTGCTGAGATGGGGTTGGAGTACACCAGATCTGGAAAGTCTGTCAAAATGAAAACTGTGTATGGTTTTGTTGCTGATTTCTTTTATTCTGGAGAATTAATAATCTCAGCTTGTTTGTTGACTATGACCTTGGCAAAAGACATGAAGCCAATGGAGACTCCTGCTGGTCCCTATGGGAAACGTTCACACAGACATTTCCTGAAGAGCAGGGAGAATATTAGCCATAAATCTGCCTCTCTGCTAAAGTCAGACTGACAGAAAGAAAGAGCACATGGCCTTCTAACACACACTGCACCATCTTCACCCACAGCCCTTTATTATTTTGTTAATAGCTCCCTAATTTTCTACTATTATTGCTACTGGATGCTTTGGAGAGGCTGTAATCTGTCTTCAGGGGAGCCCACAGGGCCCACTGGGCTGCTGCACAGCAGCCACCAGCTACCACACTCGGTACAGCATGATTTTCTCCTGTAATGAACCCCCTGGGAAACAGGGACTGTTAGCCCAGGCAAAGGACAACGCTGACACGGGGCTCCTACCTTTGGTTATTCAGAGCTACCTGAGGTGTCCCAGCATGGGCCCATGTTTTGCTGTGCAGATTGCCCTCGCTGCTATAAATGCCTTTTTACATATTCTAAATGAATTTTATCACAGCAGCAGGAGAAAGGTTTTGGTAATGGCATTTACATTTACTTAATAATGCTTACCTATGGATTTCAAAGAGCCTTATGCACAGTAATTAGTTTAGCCTCAAAGCCAAGTATTAACGCAAGTGCTGACCTTCCAGTCTGATAGGCAAAAGATGTGAGATGACTTCTTGAACGCTGACTCTTTCAAATATATTCATCTAATGCCTTCTAGGCAGGTCAACATGAATCACAGGATCCTACAGGGAAGCAGCTGAGGCAGTGCATCTCCTGGGGACAGGGGCTGGCCTCTGAGCAAGTACTAAGCCTTCCCCCCTCCCCTGTGTAATACCCTGGGCAAGTGGCTCCGCACAAGCTTGGGGCCCCATCTCTGCTTTCAATACCAGTAGTCCCAATTTAAGGAAAAAGGTCAACAAACAGGTTCATAATGCAGTTTAGAGGCAAAAAACAGCACACAACAAGATCCCCCAAAAACACCTTAGTGACAGAAAAATGGACTTAAGCCAAACGTAGGACATCTGAGCTTTGGAATGAAAGAAGACAGAACTGCTACTTTTATGGGCAAACCCTAAAAGCCCAGACTTCATCCACCCACGGGCAACGAAAACTTTTCAACACTTCAGTAGCCAACACTCTTCTCCTCTCTGTGCTGCACAGGGATGTTCTCAAGGGACAGGACACACCAAAGGCATCTCAAATTTGAACAGGAGGATTTTTCCTTCAGGCCAGCACGTATGTGTTTAGCCTGGGACCTCTATATTTTGCACACTGCCAACCACCACTTTTCTTGGATTCCTTGAGACCTTCCACATTTCATCTCTTTAGTCCCTTGTTCAGCAAAATGCTGGCTAATGGTTGAAACATGCAGTAGCCCAGTGAGTCCTTCATTCAGCTTGGCTCAGCTTTTGTGCGTGTGTGGTAACCCCCTGAACACTTTCCAGGTGCATTTCAAGGGCAGTTTTGTGTTGGAGTCCAAGAGAGAAGACCAGTGTGAAACACACTTCACGTTTCCTAGGGAAATGACTGCTCAGGAGTTTCCAAAGTAAGATGTTAGAAAGCAGTTGTCACGGACCACACAGATTTTTGGAGAAAATCCCCCTTTCATTAGGAAAAAAAAAAAAAAAAAAAAAAAAAAAAAGATCACCATTTCAATCTGCTATCCTCAAAGAGATACAGAACAAGAGGCCAGCTCTGCACTGGTTTGTTACCAGGGAATAATTTACAAAGCACTAAACAAAATCCTATGTGAAAGTAGAGACTTACAAATTCTCTACAGACTGATAAAATGCCCAAATCTCTCTCCTCCTGTAGATTATCTGTCATCATCATATATATAACAGTACTACTGTTTGCCTCTGGTTTCAGTGTAAAAATAAGAGAAGCCTGTAGATACTGCTACATTACAATATGTTAATGCACTGTCCTTGTTGGTCTTGGGATAAACACAGAATTAAGTGGATGAGATCCCACGACCTGTGTTAGATAGGTCAGACTTGATAATCTAATGGCTGCTTTTGCCCCTAATCTATGGATGAGTCCTTGTGGAGCTGTGCTTTGCTCCTGATTTCATTCCAACATCAATGGGCTAAGCACTTCCTCTCCACCCATTAACATTAATGAGATTTTCAGGCATTCAGAATAAGGAGAAGAATGCAGCCTTACCATTTGCAATTGCAAATGAGCTTGTGCTGCATTAAATTCACTTAAAAGACAGTGCTTGTGCATTTGGAAGTGGTACTTGCCTCCCACTGTTAACACAGAAGAAATATGATGAAATGGCACCAAAGTGGTCAGCTACATTAAACACACGCAAGCACCCTGAGGCCAGCTCTGCACCTGCTCCAGCCTGACTGGCAGCACGCAACACTCAAATAGCAACGTAATGATGAAGAGGTATTGCCTTCTTCTCATAAACTGCAGTACCACTTGCTATGGCTGACGGATGAGGAACCATGTAGGAAATACGGCTTTGAAAGCTCCACTTTATTCTTTTTCCCAGATTTCAGTGTGTTGTGCGGTGTAACAATCCCAGCCCTCCCAATGAAGGTGACAATCCCGCAATCTTATTCTCACTGAACATGCTCTCAGCTATTGAAAGGAAAACATCCCGTAGAGATTTCAGAAGGTAGAGACAAGAAAACCCAAGGGACAGGTATGTTGACTTCCACGGATGGCAAAGGACAAGTCAAACCCCTTAGGGTCATGGATGCTCATCCCTCAGAGTTGTACACTCGGCTGAGTCCTGAGACAGCCGGATGCTATCCATCGTCCCTGCTGATCCCTCAGTTCAACAAGCCACAGCAATGGCTTAAGTCCACCCTGCTTTGGGAGAGGGCTCTCTGTTCAGTGAGGGCCAGGTTGTCTCACAGCAGTGTGGGGGGCAGTGGGAGAGGCAGTGCCCCGCTGCCCACCAACAGCTCTGTGTGGCCTTCAGCTGGGCCTTGAGGGGCTTGGGAAGGTGTCTGACAGAAGAAGCCGCTCTGCCCTGAAAGGACTGACAGCAACTGAGTTAGACAGGGAAGCAACACAAGCAGTGGGAGACTCCTAAGCTCAGCAACACTTAAAAGACAAAAAAAAAGCAGTCTGCTGACACTGACACCAGAAGCTTCTCACCTCCATCAGTCTCAAACTGACGCAATGGAAGAACATTCAGTCCAGCATGCCCTGCAAGTGTGGGTGCCTCGTGCACACAGAGCTCTGACTGTGACCGTCCCCAGTTCCAGCAGGAGGTCAGGCTGTGGCACTGGCCGCCATTTAGGGCTGTCCCTCCACAGTGCACTCGAGAACAGGCTGCCAGAGAACACACATACGTGTGCCGGCCGCCGGACAGCCTTCAGCCCTGGCACACAGAGGTTATTCCAGGTAAATCACAGTAATGAGAGGGGAGGCATTTCTTTCTGACTGCTTAGGCACAGCAGGCTAAAATAATCTTTAATGGCCTTTCCAAGCCAGACGGTCAAACAGCATGTTCAGATTTAAACACAGGACATTTTTAATTATAATTTCTTTAAACTGAGCAGAGTAGTGTACTGCAGCTCAGGAGCACAGATCAACTGAATTCATCGAATTGCCTGCACTGAAAGCACTTTTTGAATGGAAAAACAGGGACACCAATCTGTCACTCAAAAAATCCTGCCCAAAAACCCCAACACACATTTTATTAAGCTAACCTCTCTGTATAAAATGAGCATGCAAAGAAGTATCCCTTCACAGTGCTAAAAGGCAGGGGTTTATTTGTTCCCATTGCACTGCCCGCAGCTGCAGCTTGCTGCCTGCTGTAAGTAGGCTCACAAATCATTGATGCTGGAAGCACCAACATGACATTAGGCAGACTGAAGGGCCAAAGTATCTGAATCAGTTTAAAGAAGTGGATCAAAGAGGATAAATATTGCAACAGGGGTTTGCAGACCCATGCCCTGCTATATTGCCATTTTTTTCTCTTCGGTTTTGTATTAACAAAGCTTTTGCAGCTGCCTCCTCAGTTACACGCATGCTTGAGGTTTGACTTCTGTCCTGTGCTAGAACTATGCAAGTTGCTGAGCATTCCAGTTATCTGTGCTTTCAAGCAGCTACCAAATTTAAGAGCATCTCCACTGCACTGGGAGTTGTGCCTATCCAGCAGCACTGGATGCTTAAGCTTAGCATGAACCAGAGCTCATCTCCACCAACATCTTCTTAAGAAGGTGAGCAGAGCAGGCCCATAATCCACTGAAAGCAAGATCTTAAAGTGAGAAGTGTCAAGCAGACCAACTATAGGTGGCACTAACAGTCCTGCTTATGTGACATCTACAGCCACTACAAATTCACTTGTCTGAAGGCTCTCAAACACTAACAGCTCTCCTTCCTCCTGCCCATCAACCACACCACCTGAATTTCAGCAGGTGCTTAGGATTTACTATGTAAAATATTTCTTGGCATTTATATTTTCCCAAATGTTTACAGGTATTTTTATTTTTAGTATGATGCTACATATAAGCACATTTCCTCTCTTATTCTCACACAAAAGACATGAATATCACTGCTGCAATCTTGATGCATTGCCTTGAAGTTACAAACATATTTTAGACATCATTTTAGAGGTTGTCTTTTAAAGTTGAGTTCACAACTGCCATACTTGGTATGCATGCATTCTTTCACCAAGTTCCATACACCTAGTTCAGTTATATGGTCTGATTTTTTGGTGGTCCTGTGCGGAGCCAGGAGTTGGACTTGATGATCCTTATGGGTCCCTTCCAACCTGGCATATTCTGTCACTCTATGATTCTAGATTGTTTTCTCAAGAACACTCATCATTAGATAATAAATAGGAAGGCTTCACACCTCACAGTCCGAACATACACATAATTATTAATTACTCTTTATACAGATGACAGAAAAGAACAGGCACGTGAATCAATAAAACAAACCTAGCAGAATAAGGAAATTTTAGATAAAGAAGACTTAATTAAACTGACCTGGGCTGAAAAAAAAGAGGCAATAGGTTTGCAATGTTTCACACATTGATTTATTTGGCATTTCATAGTGTATTATTCTTGATTTAACTTTTTCATAAAAATCTCAGAACTCAAACGACCCTATCAAAACCTCGACCAATATTTGTTCGGAGTCCAATAAAGCAGACTAGAGAGTAGACAATGCCTATGGGAGATGGGAACGTTTAACATCACCCCTGAGAACTTGCAGATGGACTGCAATGCTATGAAAATGTCTGTACAGAGTGGCTGAATAGTAAAAGATAAGAAAACTAATATTAACTTACTTAGGAGCATTTGTGCTAAGAAAATGTTAGAGACAAATCGTATCCTCTGAAGAAAAACTCATAAAATATTACAAAGCCGCTTTCTTTTCTCCATTTAATTCATTGAACTTACTGTCCTGCAGAGAAGATAAGGCCAAATAGGCATTTACTTCAAGTAATTCTCTGTATTGCAACTCAAGATAACCATGCTATTTTAAATTCCCACTGTACAGAATACGCTGGAGCTATGAAAAAGGAAAAAAAAGGATCAACTGTTTTGAGGGAAAACCATCTTACATAGCAGCTGCTGGCACTGTATTGTTGCAAATCCTTAATACCAAATATAGGTTTGGATTTGGGAAGAAAAGAGTGAGCTTTCTTTAAATGACAATGCCTCCTGTAGCCCGGACCATCTCTGGGAGCCTTTCCATTCCCATTTTATTAGAAATTGTGTGGTGTCAGGGCTCATTCAGAGAGTAGGGCTTGGTGCTGACAAGATGAATGTACACACTTATAAAAGATCCATTTTGAACAGGAAGATGGAAAAGTTGAAGTGCTGGGGAAGAACAGGTGGAGAGATCGATGGTCTGTCCACCTGGGGTGACTGAACTGTGTGTCCATGGGTACCTTGCAAACACGGGACAGGCAAAATCAAAGTGACTGAGTTGAAGAGAGGAAAGGAATCATTTGGAAGTACAGGGAAGCAAAAAATCTTAGAGCCAGTGTGTTCCTTGGGACATAATGCATAGAAGACAAGCTTGGAACCTCTCACTGTATGTACAAAGAGCACATTGCTGTCATCGTCTCAGTGTTTCAAGGCAGCTGTGGAAAGGGAGGGGGCAAGGGGAATTCAGCAGAGAGCCAATCCGTTTTTCTCTCATGGCCAAACAAGTGGATGAGATCCAGGGCTGGCCCCGACCTGCCGTGACAGATGGGTGATGGCGAGAGCTGCACTGCCATCCTGCAGCACAGTTCTGCCTGGGGCCCGGCCTTGCCACTGTCTCGACAGGGGAGGACAGCACGTGATGGATCTGCCTGCTCCCGGCTCATTCTTAAGTGCTGCCATAAATCACTGCTCGTATTAAAAAGCTGAAAGGTCTGAATGTCTTATGAATTTCATTTTGAAATGAAAACTTTCCAGCCTTTCCCCTCCACTGCACACACACATGGCTGGAGCCCAGCTCCGCCTGTATGTGCAGCCTGGGAGCTCAGCCACGGTCCTGCTAACCTTTCCCAGTCCTCAGGCACAGATGTTCTGTGACAGGGAGAGGGGACCTTGCAGTGGGGTGCAGCAGCATGCCACGTCTGAGGGCACCAGGCTGCGCTGATGTCCTCCCATCTGAGTGGGAGCCCACGGCCTCTGGCCTCCCCTTGGAGACCCTTCAGTGTGAGCCACAGAGCAGGACAACCCAAGCCCAGGAAGAGCTCATGCACTGTGAGCCTCAAGTCCACCATCTGCTGTACTATGCTACTGCATCCCTACTTGGGAACTACAGATGTGGTTTTTCATCTGAGACCAAGTAAATAAAAAGCATGCCTGGTATATCTGCAAGTGGTGCACCAGGAGGAGCACTGGGCTGGGGTACGGAGTCAGCCAGGGTGAAGCTGGGAGTAGTCCTTGAAAAACAGAGCAAGAAACTGCGTCTCAACACAGCTGGCATCCAGGAGACAATGGAAACACTGACATCTATTTCTGTGTTGCAAAACATTATAGTAGGAGGGGTGAGATAAACTAGGTGGAGCAGGGAAACAGGATGAAGTGGGTAAGTAAATTCATAAATACGTAAAAAAATCCAGAAGGAGAAAGGGAATAATCTGTTCTCTGCCTTGACTATGTAGTAATAGAGCTAAACAATAGAAACTCATTCTAGATGTGGGAAAAATCCTAATGGAAAGGATAAGGTACGTCTGTGCTGAAACACAGTGAGGTACGTCCAGCATGAGAAACCTCCATGAACCTGCTGGGAAGGTAACAGGGAGAGACCGTGACTCTGCCATGCGCAAAGCTATCTCTCTGCGACTCCTCCAAATCCTCCCCTTGTATCTCTGGTCTGCAGCTTAGGTGTCACACAGTCAAGTAGAAACACTTATTTTCTTCCCAGCAGGATACCCGCTATTTTAACTGAATACAATTTACTCAGTCTCATGCTAAATCAGAGTAATACATTTCCAATTTTTAACTCAGCGTGCAATGCGCCAATATTGCTCCCAAGCTTTACAAACCCAAATAAGAAAAAAACGGAAGATAGTTGCTGCGTAGTTGGTTTCTTTACATACAACTCAAAGACTTTAGCAACCCATAGGAGGAGAGTGGCACCACACAACGGCATGTTTAGCTGTGCTGAGCCCACATCCCCCACCGCTGTGCATGGCAGAAACAAGAAGAGAATTCGTCTTGCATCTTCGTTTCTTTTTCCTCATATAAAAACCCAAATTAATTCATCTGGAAACAGATTAGAAAAACACCTAAATCCTCTGGATAGTGGATTTTTTAATCTTTAACTACACCACTACAAATTAACATTGAATTTCTTTTGCTTTCTTTTGTGAAGCTCTATTCTGCTCAGATGAAACCTTGCTGCTCCATGAGTACCTTTTTTTGGCCCATTTATCCATGCTGCTCACTACTGCTCACAGAAGGTGACTAACCAGGGCTGCTCTTTCTCCACAGCCTTAATTACAGGAGCTCCAAAGTTCTCACCTTTCTGCCACCATTCTGCCTGCTTGAGAAGACAAAAGATCTCTTCTATTAAAATGCCAGCATCCATCTATAATCTTAATTACAATAGGCTTCCCAGGAAACCGTTCTGCCACAGAATGAAAAATGATTCTGGGTTAATAACACAAAAAGCCTGTTTCATCGAGAGCTTCCTAGCTGTGATTCTTCTATCCTGAGACAAATACCAGCAATTCCAGTCCTGAGGGATGCTCAACCCCAGAAAGCCACCAGCATTCACTCCAAATCCAGTGCTATCAGGATTAGGCCCACAGAGGGTCCAAAGCAAAAGACTGAAGATGCACTGCAACAAAGGAGGGGGATTTGTTTGCTTCTGCAAGGATCTCTGACTTTTTCTGCTTTAAATCCTGACAAACCTGACAATGTCTGACTTGCCACATTAAGCCCTCTTACATCGGAGTACATGGGCAATACTAAAAGTAACTTTTGCCAGTGGTTAGCACAACAGGAAGGTACAATTATTAGCAAGAAGCCTTGTTATTCTTCCTCATCTCCACAGCTGTGTTTACTGTGATTTCTAAGGATGTCTGTCTCATCTAATAACAGATCCATTTAGGCGCTGCTTTGTTAGCTTACAATGGAAGAACAAATTCTTAGTATGCTGTTTAAATGCCTGGTATTTTTTTAAACCATTCCCTCAACTGAAAGAAATGGCACATAATCTCTTCTTCCCCTTTCTGGTTTTTTTTGACTGTTCCGTCTTGTCTCAACCTCCCAAGTCAGTAGAGCAGAAAAGGCCACTCCAAGCTGTTGTTTCCAGGGCCCTTCTTAGCTTGGCCAAGCACGATCTCCTTGCTCCTGCCATGGCTCTTGAGCATGCCAGGTCCTTATCAGTCTCTTCCACGTCTCCTGACAGCTCCCTCTTCACTGCCCTTGTATCTTCATTGCACACCCCTTCGCACATCAAATCCCCACAGCAGGTCCTTGCTGCCCCTGTAACTACAGCGCTCACCATGGGGATGAAAAGAGCAGGGGGATCCCCTGTCCTGTCCCTTCCTTCCCACCAGCAGCACGGCCAGGCAAGTGGGAGAGCTGCCAGGCTGCAGCCCTGAAGCCCAACCGAGTGAGTTGAAGCATTCAGCTGTGCACACGGTGAGAGGCAAGAGCGTGTGCCTGATGGAAACGTGCCCTTTCCTCTGCAGCAGAGAACAGGGCAGCTTCTGTCCGAGGCACAGGGCTGGTGCTGTTCCTGCTACCTGCATGGGAGAGGGCTGCTCGGTGCCACAGGCTGCCAGCACAGGCAGCCTCCCTTCGGCACAGGTAGCAGACAGTGTCTTGGAATTACACTGAAATGCACTTACAAGGAACCAACAGATACTGCAACTTGATTCTGTCCTGGCTCACTGAATGGAGCTTGTCCTTCTCCACAGCTGCCAGGTGACAAGCGCTCAGGGGTGGGGAAAAGCAACAAATTCACACAGTGCTGGAACAGCTGATACTCCTGAGAGGAGAAGTCAATCTCAATTACAGTTTTCGACTAAGGGTGCTGTCATTTCAAGCCCTGTGCAGTTGCTTCCATCCACCAGCTCCATACAAAGGAAGGGCCAATGGTTCCTTGCCTGGCTCACATGACAGCCTTGAGCACCGCCGAGCCCTTCATCCCACGAAGGATCCTGTGGCACAAACGTCTCCCATAGACAAGCCAGTAATTAACAACAGATTTTTGCCCTTTGAACGTATCATGTTTTGGACAGGATGCATCAGCACAGCTGACTGAGAGATTAACAGTGGCCTTGAAATGTTCTGAACCCTTTTAGCTTTGCATTTCAAATATGAAAGTGATTTTGTGAAAGTCCGCTTAGCCTGTTATTTCTAAATCCCTTCTGGAGGTTAATGGTAGCTGGAGCAGGTCACCATGTGAAGGTCCCATTTGCAAGGACCACATTTAAATGCTTTTGATCTGGCTTTGATCTGCAAGTCTACATCCATTCCCATACTCCATCCCCAAGTGTATTTTCCAGCTTGCACAAGTAGGGAAATCTTACAGAGCCTCTGTTTTTAGAGATCTTCTCTTCCTGCTTCATGACCTAACTTAGTCTCTGGCTTTGTTTTGTTTGAAAACAAGCTTCGTGCACAAGGCAAAGCATTACATGGGATTCACTGCTCTCAACTCACCATTGCCTTTCTTTTTGCAAGTGCCAGTGGTTACCCCCACATTCAGTCTCTTCCCCCAGACTGCTCTTTGGAAACAGTCAAGGCCCCCCAAATTTAATGTCACTGTGTACTCTCAGGCCCTTGCTAATGCTATACTGATAATCCTAGTTATTTTAAGGTTAGCCTTAACTGTTCACTCTGCCTGAATTTCTTTTTCACTCACGTTTCACACTGCTGTTTCTCACTCTCTTCAGCTGCTCTCTACTTAACCTGCACAGCATCTCTATTGCAAGCTGCACTCAGTACCACCAGAGCTGAAGCTGAACTTTCAAACCCATGGAGGGCTGGTAGCAGAGGCAGGAGATGCAAACATTTTCAAAGGAAGGCATAAATGTTAAACAGAATGAGTTAGAGGCTGCTCTGTAAGACACTTAGTAGTTTGGAGATTAAGATAAAGCAGCTACCATACATAGCTTGTTTAAACCTGATGCAGACCATCTGCTCCTATTTCACTTTTAATGATTCATGCTCCCTTGTCTGCAGCTCTAGCAAGAGAAGGACCACCTGAGCAGAGAGAAACTGACAGGTTCCCTTACACCATTTCCAGAAGGAGAAAACACTCGCCAAATTTAGCTGAGAAAAATGGAACTGCCGAGCAGGCAGCAAGGCTATACAGAGCCTGTGCATCAGCCTAGCGACACTTTCAGTTCCCTCTTTATTTACCCCGGCACTGAAGGCAGGATCTGGCCCTTCTTGTCCTCCCTCCCCTACTTAACTTTATTTGGATCAAGTGTGATCACTAAATCTTAGGAACTCGACAGCAGCCTGTTGGAATGACCATGAGATCTCTCTGTTCCCTGCAGTGAGGTGGTGGAGCAGTCCTGAAGGCAACAGATGTGCACATTCAATGGGAATAAATGCTAGTTCCTAAACAAACCTCAGACAAACTGCAGAGGAATGTGCAGGTGCTGGCAGGATGAATAACTCCTCCTGAAGTTGCATCTGGAGCTGCTAATGCAGACTGAGGTCTGGGATAAAAATAATACTTATCTGGTCTTCTGCTGTCTGCAAACTTCAAAGCACACTGCATTATCCTTGCTTTCCAGATGTGAGAACCAAACCACTGAGAACTGGTCTGGAGTTACTGTATTTTCCTACCCTTTTCACAGAGTCAGCCTTGTCCTCCCAGGAACCCTCCAGACAACACTTCCCTGCCCAGGTACAGCAGGAGCCCATGGGAAGCAGCTAGGTTTGAGGCATGGAAACCCACTGCTATCAGCATGTCCCATTTTCTGTTATTCTGCAGGTATTTTGAGGTATTTTGAGATGAGGATGGGGAAGGAGAATGGAGAACTGGTTCTTTTTCAGCTCTGGTTCCCAGTACTTCTCTGGAAGAATTTCAGGACAAGTTCTCTCTTTAAATATTTGTCCTCCCTCAAGTTTCTAGTCCTCTCAGTTACATAAAGGTCAAAGGATTAAAGGGTAGTCTCAATATTCAGGCTGAGAAATTGTGGCACTAAAGAATTCTGGTATCAGCAGATCACAAGTATTCAAAATGTTTGGTTTAGATTTGCACGTTCCCCCTCGTTATGCCTTCCCTAACCAATACTGATGAGATTCACCATTGGGTGTAACTTCTGTATCAAGTTGGTGTTTATGAGAAATTAGCAGCACGCAATTAGCACTGCCTCTTGTGAAGACATACAGCAGCAACACACACAGCAAAACAACTACTGGATACAACACAGAAATCTAATGCAATGTCATCAGAACTCAGCACAATCAGAGCTCTCCAAGATGTTGTACCAACTCACAGAAGTCCAAACAAAGAAAGGATGCACACTGATTTGGCTTTTAATTTGACAGTATGAGTTTGCTGTACACTTAAAAATAACTGGTATGTTACTGAAAAAAATATAGTTCGTGGATAAATAAGGGGCATGGCTGGAAATAGGAGGAGGCACTTTTTTTTCTGGCAAAGTACTATGTTCACTGCAAGCAAGAGAGAGACTTGGGAAGCAGTTTATCTCAAGTATCTGTGCAGTATTAAGCCAAAACAGTACAGTTTGGAGAAGCAGCACTTCTAGTTAGAAGTGCTAGAAGAAGCCAGTTAGTGCGTATAGCTCAAATGAAGTACTGTAACTCAGGCTACACGCTTTAACCTACCATAATGTACTTGCTGCATTAAAAACAACCAGAAACACGGTAGAGATGGTGAAAGGAGGCCTGAAGGAAGAAAAGTGGTTTAAGCAATCCGAGGGGAAATAAAAATATCCACTAGCAATATCACAGGCTGCCTGGGAGCAGCTTCTTGGGTTTAACTGGCATCTCGTACCTCAACATCGGCACAGAGAAGAATGACCGCCCTACAATGCTTGCCTGTGGAAGACAGTAACAAAAATTGGTAGACAGATTTTTAAAACATTAAACTCCCGTCCAAGGGAGCAGGAGAATGAGAGTCTGGCTCTGGTATCAGAAAGTGAAGGAGAAATAACACGCACAAGAAAAAGGCCAGCTGCAGCAAAAATACTGTTCCTACTTCTCTAGGCTGCAGGGTTGCTTCAGAGAAGTTCTTGCTTTTGATGGCAGAGTATGACATCTCTATGGGACAAGGAAGGAAAGAAAAACAGAAAAGCCTGTGATAGACAAAAGCTACTAAACACAAGAGACTGTCAGGGGAATTAATATTTATGAAATGCAAAAAAAGATTGTGGTAAAGAATGAGATAACACAACCTAATAAAAGCAGAGCTCTTCTGGATTAAAGAGAAGATATGGAGACTGCAATCTGGTTCTGTACTATCAAGAAACAAATTACCCTCTGTGTTCAAGCAATGTCAAAAGAAAAAAAAAACATACAAAAGCCCGATCCAAAAGTCAATGAAGTGAACAGAATATTTCCCCCTGGATTCCAGAAAATTCTGTTTTTATTCTTTGGGAATTTCTGATCCTGTTAAGAATTGGAACCAACCTCTTCAGACATCCCACTACTCATCCGGAGGCACAGAAAAATGCTACAGATCCAAAGGTTTACTGCCAGAAGTTAACAGCTTCTCTGCTCAGAAGCGTCCCAAGTCCTGCCATGGGTCACTGGGGGCACGTTACCTGCAGCGCTACGGAGACAATTATTTTTGAAACTGCATACAGGAGATACTCCACTAATGGACTCAAGGAGCCTTTGAGAATCTTTCCCATCACAAGCGTGAGAGAAAAGATGCTTTCACTCTGAAATCCTCCTCCTGCCATGCAGTCAGACTGTACCGTACTCAGTGTACTCTCTAGCCTTCTAATTTTTAAAGCCCAATTGCTTCGGGAGTATGTTTTATAATCCTACTGCATCTCTCTCTTGAGAAGCATTTCTTCTGACACCCGGCTAAAGTTTACATTTCCTTTTTTTTTTTTTCCAATTACATATATCCCTGGCCAGAAGATCACGCATGGGGAAATAGGTCAATTCAAGAGGTCTGAATGAAAACCACTGTGACAACCTCAATTCTGTTCTTGTTTCTCTGTGGGTCGATTGCTTGGATGAGGTTTTCATTTTAGGTAAGGTTGTTTTTTCATTTCCCGGCATGGTTTGCTCTGGTTTATGCCCAAGGACTTGCACTAACAAAGTCCCACGGTTCTGTGAAAGGAGTATAAACACAGATGCTAATCATCTGAAAATTCTACCCTTTGCACTGTTTTCTTCTTTAATAGAGCTTCTCAGATAAGGGCCTTCAGACGATGTAATCACAACCTGTCTCCCCAGGCTCAGAGTTACAGAAACCACATTAAACCACTGCATCCCTTCCTCACAAGTATCACATTGGAAAGAGCATTTGCCACGGCGAAGAGCGAGCAAGCCCTCATCCCAAAGTACTTATGCTGCAAGCAGTGGATGCCACAGAGACCCAAACCACTCAGGTACTACTCAGGGGAGCAGTCCTTGGCACCCAGGAGCTGTCCTGATTCGATGGGGTTGCTGATCCTGAAGCAAGGCAGAGCTGGGTTAAGATTGGGATCCCATGGCTGGGTTACAGACCTGCGCAGGTAACTGCTCCTGGCAGCACAGGCTTCTTTCTAGGGAAGAGAGAATGAGTCTCTAGAGAGAAATGACAGGTCATGGTGCAATTCCAGCCTATTAATATCATTCAGAAAGAAAACGACAATCCACATCGGAGTATTAGTAAAAATCAGGTGTCGGAGTGCAGGGAATGTGAATAAAACACTGCATTAAACTACTGCAGTTTTGCTCTACCTCAGAACATAAAATTTATTGAATGGCTCCCAGAAGAGGAGAAAGTGGATCTGGCACTCAGCAATAAAATCTATAATTAGTTCTGTTTTTTTTTTTAATAGAAAATTCACAAACTGTGCTCTACTCCTGACTATTTTTGAGGTGCTGGCTGGGGAATGCTCTCAACCAGCATTGCCATGGGTGGAAGCAGGATGCAACATGCAGGGAGGGCTCTGGGATGCCCAACGCAAGGAGCTCTGCAGACGAACCCAACTCCTGCTGTGGCGCCATGTTAGCTGCTGAAGTGTGGCCATGCGTCTGTTGTCCTGTCCACGGCTACTGTGACCACCTGAAGAGCTCCCTAGGCTACAGGCTTGTGGTAGTCACTGACACAGATGTCCCTTTGGTCACTAGACCTGAAAACCAGTTGGAGGCTGCTTGAGCTGACAGCCAGGCCGATGGCTGCCAGCAGACCCCAGGCTGTGAGAGGTAGCCATAGTGCCCAATCCTTTCAGCTCGAGCATGTACAAAGAGCCATGTTCTGTGCACATCCATGAGCGTGCCTGTGGCAAAGCAGCCTTGGGTTTTGGTGACTCACTGACCCTTGAGCATTTCCAACCATCTGGTTTCCCAGAACTTGCCAATGTGGGAGGTTTGCTGCCAAACTGACAAAGTAAACGAAACGCATGGATATGTAAACTCGTGGGAATGCAGCTGGGGACATATCACTTCATGAAGTTTTAAAACAAACTGCATCTCAGATCAGACAGGGTGAGTATATAGAGATGGGATCATTAAAAAGATTCACTAGTACCGTAAGAAAACACTTTCTGAAATTATTTACGCAACAAAATTTTATGTTCAAGGATGCCAGAGTTATTCAATAAGCAACTCAAAGTTATACAGCTACTGCAAAGAATAACAAATGTAATTTTGGATGGAAAATTTATGGATGTGTTTTTAGAATGCACATGTCGATACCCTCATTTTGCTTTTTTTTTTTTTAGTGGCCCTGCATTCCATGCATTCATGGCCTTCCTGATCCCTACACAAAGTTTGAGAGAATGTGTAAATCAGTTCCTCCCGTGGCAAGAGAAAAGAACAAAAAGCAATCTCTAATTATACTGGCAAAACCACGTGACTAGTTGTGGCTGTGGTCAGTGGGCATGAAGTAAGCTTGCTCCATCTGTTGCCTAACAAAGTAGACAAACCACAGACTGCTCCCAGACTTGGTTTTTACAGGTCTAAATCTAGACATTGGTAACTTACATTATAATTAGTCACAATAACCTGTCTTTTGTATCTAACCTAGAAAGACCTTGAGAAAAGCATATATTTTATGTAAAGATTTAAGATGCACATTCAGCAGCGTTCTCACCAGTGCACACTGAAAAGGTGAAAGCCAAAAAAACCATGAACAGACAGAAGTTTCTGTCACCCAAACATAAAGCAGAAGCCTTTCGTTTGGGACATCTATGAACATCTATGTAAAGCATACATGATTCCCCATAATTACAAACTCTCAGTTGTACCATGAAGCCCATGAAGCATGCAAACATTATTTCAATTCAATAAAAGTGCAACTTCTGTTTGAATTGAACGTCCTTGACTTGCTCAAGCTGACATGGTGAATCTATGCCAGAGCCAATCTTGACACCTAACAATGTCCCTGTCTCCCACCATTAATGCCAGCTTTTATGAGCAGCAAATCCACCAATGTAACAACAAAAATAAAGGTTTCACAGTTTCTAGTTTAGTGTTTCTCTTTCTGCATCACTCTTCTCAACTTTCTTATCGAGTTCAATGCTCAGTGAAAAATGTATTTGCCATTAAGAAGATTGGAATTGAGTACAGTACAATTTTTTACCACTGTTCTTATTTCACTGTGAGGAGATTGTGGATCATACAGTGAGCCTTATGAAAATCAATGTCAAGCCTGACAGCGATTTCAAGGAATTCAGGATTTCCTCTGCTGTATTTGTGCAGTGTCCAGAGCCACAAAGAGCTCATTGCTAACTGAGACCAATAAGTGCTGTTCTGATACAACAATAAAAGTAATGGAGAAGTTGAGCATGCTCAAATTAAAAAGTATAGAAAACGAGCAACAGTTAGATTGCAGACAAATAATACCAGAATGCTTTTTGGAAATAGTTGTTTCATCACAAAGTCAGGTATTAAAGCTTTTCTTAAAAAGCCTTGATGCTGGTGCGTCAGCAGCAGTTTCAGAAAAAAAGTGATACTTTTAAAGAAAACAAATAACAGGCCTTCAAATGCTCCCCCCAACCTCCTCGCCTCTCTGGGGCTTCTTGGTTTTCATCAGTCACAAATGATGGGAACTGTCCAAAAGTTATTGTGAGAATACCAACCTGAGAAAGTTATGGGAATTTGTGCAGGATGTATTGCACCCTGCTGAGGGCTGAGCAGATGATCCACTAACATGACAGAGATTTATATTATTATGAGAGCTGCCCACAGGCTTTATTATTAAGTCTCACGCCAGAGTTTTTGCACAGGGGGCATCAAAAAAAATGACAAGGGCGAAGATTTTGATATCCTAAACAAGAGCCCAGTTCAGAAAGTTCAGACGGAGATGTGAACTGAGTGTGGAGTACAAAGAATCTACAAGAATTTGATGTCTAGATCAACAGACCGCAGCGCTCTGCAGCTGCCTCCCGCGGTGCTGGGATTTGTTTTAAGCTCTCTTGCTTTGGAGAGCATAACACAGACATTGAGATTTGGTAAATTCAAACCTGAAGACATTTTTACAACCCTGTAGGTTGCTTTTCTGCCTGTGCTACCATTGGAAGCCTAAGAAAAATTCATGCCAAAGCAGTACTTCATGCTCTCAGTAATAATCCAATCTCTGTAACGTGATTTTTGGAACAGAAAGCTCTTACTTTGAGCAAATCCCACGAGAAGGACAGTTCCTCTGAGCCCACTTTCTAATGAATGAATGAACTTCATGCTCATCTGTCATGAAATGAAAATGCTGAAAGTCTGTAATTCCCTGCTTGCTCAGCTGCCAGTGGTTGCCTCCATAGGTGCTGCTATCATGCCTTACGGTTCCACTGCGCTGGATGATTTCTAAATTGAATGGGAAGACAGCGTTGCCTAGTCCTATATCTCTGAGGATACTCTCTTCTTCAATGGCCAGCTTTACTAGATGATCCTATAGATGCTGCAGCAAGAGTCATTTCACGGTGACCAATAAAATTAAGTATTCAGCTCAGTCCTGCTGAGGAAAAATAGGAAAGCCAGTCTGCAATCAAAGACTGGCTTTTAATAAAAGCCACCCAATAACTTCCAGCTCATCTGCCTTAGTAAATGGATGTATACTTCCAACTTATACAACTTATGAACTCTGCTGGTAGATAGACAGCCACTGTTCTGTGCTTCATATATTAAAAAAATATTTAGTGTAGTGCAGAATTTTGTAAAAACAATTCAGAAGCACACATATATTTCAAGAAATAGATGTACTCTTATTGAAGTGTTCTAATTTGTGCCTTGGTAAAATAACCAACTAACCAAGATAGATAAAAAATAAAAATAGATAGTAGATAAAAAATATTGCCTTGTGCTGCACTCAAGGATGCAGGAACCTCTGGACTCGTGTTGGAGGGCTGATCTATGAAGAACCAGAATGAAAAAGCCACTGTTTCTGCCAGGGATTTCTAAAGGGTTGCAGCAGTGTCGTTCTTTTTTGTGTCTCCATGAGTTCTTGCAATCTGAGCACAACATTTCTTCTTTCACATGCACAATGCACTGAGGATCACCTAATGTCAATGGAAATCCCTCCTGGGAATTGAATACAACATGAGAGTGAAAGATCGGAGCAGATCTGAGAGCAAAATTTTCATCCTGCAGTTTCAAAGGCTGTTTGCTGCAAGATGCTCAGGAAAACCTCTGGTGGATGCCATCAGCAGTGTTTCTGCATATAGCACACAGTGAAAGGACATCTGTTTCCCACTGCCTTGGACCCCTGTTCAGCCATACCCCCAAGGAGAGCCTCATCACAACCCCAGCATGCACAGTGTAGCATGCAGTCTGATCTTGCACCATTCTTGGCAATTTGCTCTGCAGTCCATAGCACTGCGGGGACAGAAAGTACAGGTACTGCCCTGAATGTGCATTAAAAACAAAAGAAGCCGAATTCACAGAGGATTTCTCAAGCTAAATCAAGTCTACACTTTACAACATGTTACTGTCCTGGCTATTTTGAAGCACTGGGTGTTGGCTAGAATTCTGCTCCCATCAATGTCAGGTCAATGAGATCAATTCCCCACTTCAGTGGGACATTAATTAATATAACAGCTAGTATTTTTTGAAGATGCCACCTATCTCACTTGACAGTTTTCTTATTTATTACATTTCATTTGAGAAAGACAAAGCTGGTAGAAATACAGGAATAATAGCAAAGAGCTATTGGAGTCAACCCATTATAACTCACTGAGGAACTGGCAAGGCTCATCTGATCACTTATTCTACTTCCCATTTAAATGGGGTCTGTAAATAAGCACGAGCAGATATATAACCCATGTGCTGAATTTTATTTTTGCTATAATAATAATAAAAGCCACACAGAGAGATTGATGATAACATGAATCCTCACTTGACTGCGCACAAGCAGCAGCATTCATTACATTCTGATGATGCATTTAGCCTTTGGAGTACAAAGAGAGTTTTACCTCTTTTTTTGGCAATTTGCGTATGAAGTACAGAGCATTTAGTCTTTGAATTAATCAAAATATCTCTGCCTTCACTGAATAAATATATTTGAATACATGAATAACTAATATCTTGAGTAAAATAATGAAACTCATTTAAAATAAGGCTGTGAATGAGGTCACAGTTTTTATTAAATGTGATATTTTCCACAGTGTTTACATTGCAAGAGATAATGGCCCATATTTTTTAAAACAGCTAACAAACCATCGAAAATCAACTTTAGATAAATTAAAGTAGCTTAATTTTCAGCAAGCGCTGGGCTTTTAACCTGACTTTCTGAAAGAAAGGTTAAGATGATTCAAGATGAAACTCAGGTTTGTGTGCCTAGGATGAAAATCTTCATTTAACAGCAAAGCAACCACTTAATTGAAAGTCAATCCTAAGCAATGGGGTCCAATCAAAAGGTCAACGTTCTGAAAGCTTTCAGACTCTCGTCCTGAGAATAAAGTATAACTGTTTCCAATCAGTACTTGCACTTCAGCTATAGACATATCATAAATTCAGTATGTGATTATCTTAAACAAAAATGTTTGCACAAGATTCTGTTCTTGGAAGCAAGCAGAGAACTCCTATAGACATAAACAGGAAGCAAGCTTGAAAAATTCTGATGAGAGTCCATGAGGCCAGATACAAAATCTATTCACCAACAGTTAACTTGAGGACAACTTTATTTTACTTGGCTGCCTGAAACCAGACAAGTCAGCAAATAAAAATATGAGTGAAACAGGTTCTAGAAGTGAATTCAATTAATTTGCAGAAAGAAGAAAGCACAACGATGATGGACACCTTCAATAGCGAAATAGGTGGAACAGATCCTATCACACCGCCTTTGCCTCACTCCATCTGTAACATCCCACCAGTCTGCACCTCATGAGCAGTTAGAAAAGAACTGGTTGCACCAATGCGTGGCAGCAGCCAGGTTGCCAGATTGTCTTCATTTCCCTCTGACTGCTCAGAACTCACGTCAATTAGCACAGCGTAATCAGTATTTCATTAAAAAGGTAATCAAAGACCTAACTCTACGAGAGATTTATAATGTTGTCCATTAGCACCACATTTGAGTGCTGTAATTAAACCAGACTTTTGCTACGCTTCACCTCTTGTAGCTCCAAGATAGGTCTCATCCATTTAGCAGCTACATTGACTGCCCCTTCGTGGTCTTCTTGTTAGTTACCCATACGCTCTCAGACAGCTGAGATGAGCTTCCTAGATTAAAATAATTCAACAGTATTGCAAGAATTGGGGTGATTGGAAAGGTTCACCCTACTCTGCTCTCTGTTCCAGTGTAATGATGGAAAGGTTATATTGCTACTAATATGCCATATGTTGCACAGTCATGATAAAATGGGTTAAACACTTGATGAAGCTACCTAATTCAGTGCATTGATATGCAAGGCTTTTTCATCTGAAAGCGAGTGATTCAAGCCTACAGATAAACTATGTATCAGGCGAGATGAAGTCTTCCCTAGGCCCAAGCAATTGCCTGAAGCTGTCCACACCAGCAGTCAGCGCACTGACAGGCACCACATCGCCCTCTCCCAAGTAGTCCCAGAGCATCTGGATGGTCTGAAAATGGCCATTCCAGTCTGGAGGGCAATTGGGGAGAGCTGCATGAAGCGATCTGTGCCACAGCAATTCATCTCCAGGACCCAGAATGGAGTCTGGCTCTTTTCACTCACTGTTAAATCCCATGCTTTGTTCTCTCTCTACTCTAAAAAGCTACATGTTTTGATTTTTACTCAGATACGCTTTTGAGTTTAAAAGTCTTCCTGGTCTTTCGGCTTTCATTACAAAAATAGTTGATGTTGCCCCCCATTTCAAGCTTTTCATCAAAACCTTTATAAATCCTATACATTGTGACGCATTAAGTTTTCTAGTATAGAGAGTTATTGGCCCAAAGCAATACTCAAAAAGCATAATGCAGGCAGCACTCTTGGCAAATCATTAGGATTAGTGATGAAACAATCCACAGTACAGCTAGCCCATGCAACCTGCAGAGAAAAAGCTCAAAGACTTTAGCTGACCGCTCAGAAACCTTCCTAATGTACAAAAACCCAGTATATTTTAGTCTCACAATAACTCAAGTTGAAGGCTGCCCTTAGGCTCCGGTAGCCTCTCTCCATCTAGCAAGTTTGCCCAGCTACCCTGGGAGGACCTCTCTGCAGCAGGAATGCCTGAGTGGTTTCCACTATTATGCTCAAGTATTTCAGCAGCAGGGGAAGTGGGTGGAGAAGGATTTGGGGACGTACTATTGGAAGACTGATGAGCAAGTGCAAATAGGAACTGTACAACTTGTAGACACATGAGTAACCTGGGTTGTAAGTTGGTACCAAGCACCTGACAAATGATGCTGGGAGGGGGTCACAGGAGTGAGATGGAAATACTCCTGGCATACCACAGATTGTAAATTCCCGTGATTTATTATCCAGAATCAGTTACCAAGTCTTTGCCTCCAGGAATACTTAGGTAAATGCAGTGAACAAAGTTCAGCCTCCAATGGAAAAATAACAGCTTTTTGGACACATTCTACAAAGTTGGCGTTGGATAAAATAGCACTGCTTCAAGGAATGTCTGTCTCCACCGAATCTTTTCATTCAATCTGAAAAACTGGTACCTATGACTCCTTTAACTAACTCTCATCTAGCCAATAACACTAGTAACTTCCATGTAATATCTCTTACTTATGCAAGCGGAAGCAACTTTATGTGTAAGTCTGAAATGTGCGCCAAATACTTCCAACAAGAAGTCCTGCCCCGAAGAAACGACATATCTGAGAACCCACTTGTATCACTACTATCATTAAATTATGCCCATTTTTCTAAGTGCCATCCTCTGTTACATCCCCCTCTGACACTCTGATACAGACTGTTCACTATCACCTTTTAGTCTCACAAGGATGCACAGGCATGCTCGAGGTACTTTAGACAATAACACAAATGCAGTATTGAATTTTTATCAAGACTGGGCACTGATGGACAACAGTGTCCCATTTTTGTTACTGCTGAGAGTCAGTGTTAAGGCCTCTGCATTGTCTGACATGCTGAGTCAGAAGCTCCCACAAAGCTTCTTGAAAGAGGCCTTTGCACAGCATTGCCTGCAAGGCAAGTTTCTTCCCCATGTTGAAGGTGTAAGGAGCATGGGACTCACTCTCTGGTAAACACTCCCTATGGGGAAGTTAGATCCATTTCTGGGTGCACCCCAATGCTGTTGCTATAAAAGGAAAGTTTCCATTCCTGATTGCCTTCAACGGCAGTAAGAACAGGTATGTGGGATGCACACTGCAGGAGAAAACCAGGATTTTAACTACCAACAAAAATGTTCTTGGGAATAATGCCACCCTGACTGACTCCTTTTGCAGCTCATGGTCAAGTACCTTTAAACCTCAACCACAGTTCTCCACTTCTACAACATGAAGTTAACAATTCTTATTGCTGTTTGGCAGAGACAATAATACTAAAACTTCCACGCTATTTGATTTACTTCTGTTTTTCTTGATACAAATTGCACAAACCTGTGATTCATGTCACAATATTGATCCTATAATTAGTTCAGTGCAGGTAAGCTTTCATGCTTGATACAGTTCCACATTTACTTACTTGGATACCATTGTAAGATTGGGCTTTAGATGTTAAACCTTTACAAAAAAATCCTATTTCATGGTAGTCAAGAGCCTATTTCCCGCTGTGGTAGCAGCCTGATGTAATGAAATCTTATCTGGACCAGATACTTGTGCAGTTTGTACCACCTCCCTGATGCACACCCAGCTGGGACACCAACAGTACTGCCCTTGTTACCTCAGTCTGTCCCCTGCTCCTGGGGAGGATGTGTATGGCAGCTGATGGAGGATCCATGGGAGCCACTGGTCTGGCTTGCGTTGCTCTGTGCTCTCTCCTCACTTTAGCAAGCATCCCAAGTGGCAGAGGCCCCTCTCTGGCAGTTCATGACACCTTTCTGAATGCTCTGTATAGCTTTGTGTTATCCTGCCCATCACAGTGCGCCTTCCTTTATTGGGCAAAAGGAAATACAGGGCACAGGCACAGCATGTTTGTGAAGGTACAGTTTATGGAATCCAAAGCTTAGTGAATTCCACCAAAACCTGGTAAGCACAGGATCCTTTAAATCCTCCGTCTGACTAAAACCAGACCTGACCTGTTGCTCCTCTGGGCCTAGCTGTGATGGCTTACTCATTATTTGGGCTCACTTGGGTCCCCTGAGGATGGCTAACTCATCCTTTCACTGAATGGCATCACTCACAGAGGGTGGAGTCCCAAATCCTGCCAAGAGCCATTTTTCTGAGGCCTGCCAAGCAACGTCCATCTCCACCCACTGAGCTGCTGGGTTGACTTGACCCATCCTCCTGGCCACAGCATCAGCAGCCTGTCAGCACCCTGAGTGTCTGGGGGAGATTTGTGGAGAGGTCCCTTCTGCTAAAGTCTGAGGACATGGCCAGTGAGCCCAGGAATACTGCTCTACCCCTTCAAACCTTCCTGGCAGGACCCTGTGGATCTGGGTTTTGCTGAATTCTGCACTGTGTATTCTGTCCTTGCAGGGACAGGTCTAAGGATTTGACAAGCTCTTTCACTGCTATCAGCACATCCCCTAAAATTAAAAATTAAGCAATACACATTTTTCCCTGACCATTACAAGGAGAGCAGCAGTCATGGGGAGATGCAGGTCTTGGCTATTTTGGGCTTCCATTTTAGTCTCATCCCCAGAGCTCAACTGCAGAGTTCCATTTAGTCTTTTCCATGAAGGTAAATTCTTTTCATAACAACTGATTTAGAAGCAAATCAGAGGCACAGCCAGTAACACAGAGCCATTTCAGACATTCATTGCCTTGTAAGCTGAAATAGGCTTCTCCTTTCATTCAGGAAGGAGAAGGGATCCATTTGTATGGATGGACATTACAGGCACTGTCTATTTCAGAGCACGCATCCAAGAAGTGGCATTCAGCTGATTCTGTTAGTGGCTTGAACAGATCACATACTAAAGTTCTCACTTACATGTATCTATGAAAAAAATATCAGACTCCAGCTCAGCTCATCATCTTGATGCAGCAATGCACTTTAGTGCGTATTTAAGTTTAAGCCTATGCTTAATCATCATGAAAATCATGCAGCTGTTCTGCCACTTTGCGGAATTGTGCCTTCTGCTTTTCAAGAAATAACTACAAAGGGTATGTTATTTAATGTTATTTAATCTCCCTTAATATGCAAGGAATCTTTTAGACCCTTACAAAATCATAATCATCATCATTTCTCTACATGACTGCTACAGTTTCTCAAGACAGAGGGGTGTAATTATTGTCACATTTTGAGGATGGATGTGTGATTTCAGATAATCTTGCCATGTGCTACTGGAAAGTGTTGCAAGATGTTAGGTAGGAAGCATGGAGGGTAATACACAGCAGCTCACATGAAAGGTTAGATTTCCATTAAACTTGGTGAGGACAGGCATTTCAAGTGCTTTGGCATTTCTGAAGACTGTATCTGTAATTAATAATAGGGATGTCTTTGGTAATGTGACCCAAACCACCTTGCTTCCTTCTTCATAACACATAAGAAGTAGTAATTCCCATGTCCACTGTCCTTCCATGTAGCTACTATCTCCCTTTAAAAGGTGAAGAAAATACTGAGGAAAGCTGTGTTATACAAAGTTTCACCACAAACTGAGGATAGAAACCCAGACACTGCGCTACACCAGATACAGATTCATAGCTCTCATCTATCGAAACTAAGCAACGGAGATGGATAATTATATATTGCTGAAGCACGCACATTTGTTGAGGAAGTTTTGTGGAAAAGAGTTGCTGATATGTTTCAGAAGGCATGCAGAGGTTATACACTCAGTGGAATTAATCAGTTAAGTCAGTGAAAGAGGAGATGTTCAGGTCAACACCAAATTATTCCAGTTTGGTCACGGTCATCAAGACTTCAGCTTCAGGCTGTGGTGCAGGGGAGTACATGTTCCTACCATGTATACATGTTCCTGCCATGTATACAGCCTCATTTACTCCCGTGACCAAGCAGAAAACAGCATCCTGTGATACTGCAGCAATCACGCACTTGGGCAGCAGGCCATGCACTGGCGGTAGGCCATGCGTTTTATTGCTCCTTCATGGACGGTTTATTGAACACCAGATGCAAAGAGTAAGGAGAGCCCGCACAGCCTGGTCACTTCTCCTCCTGTGCCATACATCCTGCCAGCCCCCAGTATGGATTCATCTCTAGAAGATGACCTGCCATGAGGTGTGGCTGAGGGCAGTCACAACATCCACTGCTTCCTCATGCTAGTGCTGTTCCACAGCCACAGGGTGTGACATCAAAGGCAAACCTTCTTACGGCTTGTGCAGGACAAGCATCCCTCACATTCATAATACACAAGTATTAGCCTCAAACAAATAGATATTTTTGAGGGATTTAAGGCTAGCCAGATTGTCTCCTTAATCTTTTGCTTCAAAGAAAATATGTTGCAAGACCCTGGAAAATAATGCTAGGGACAGACCAAGTATGGAATTGCCTTTCAGTTACTGAGACAATTAGCAATAGTTGTCCCAGAACGTTAAGCTTGCACTGTGCTTTAATTACTAAAAACCAGACCTAATTGCCTACCTGGTAGACAAGAAAGCAATTATAATGCCATATGTTGCTTTCTGTGTTTGCTAATGCCTGCAAAAGTGCCCACTGGGAAGAAATCTTCCCTTAAAACCTATCAAGAACGCCATATGCATTGTGGCAAACGCTGCCATGCATAGAACAGCGGCCCAACAGGTCTCACTCTTCTTGTGTAAAGAAAGGATGTTGGGAGCAGCAAGGACAGGAGCATGTTCCACTTTGGCTATCATCCTGAGCTATATATTACTTTGGCTCATTAGAAAAGCCATTAGGTCACACTTAACTGTGTTATCCAGGTCTGTTTTCTGAGATCCAGAGGGACTGTGTTAAGGTTACTAGGCATCTTTAATCCTATTCACTGCTAAGTTCTGAGAGACTGACTTTTTATCATGCATTCTTGTGTGTAGGCCAGTTAAAGTTAATGATGACCAAGACTTTCAATAGCAATGGAACCAAAAGGAATCAAGGAAGCACTGGCGTTACAGAAACAACAGAGCTTCCAAAGAGAAGTACACATCTTCAGGCAAACAATTTGCTGTGAAAATTGTTGTAAATTAAATTGTTTTGGAAAAAAATATAACATGGAAAGGAGTTGCCATAAAGGAGAATGACAAAGATGAAGAAGGCAGTTACTTCCTAGAAATATTTCTTCTGGCAACTACCAACAATAAATGATCCTTTGCTAATCCCCTTCAGCACTCTATCGACACAAACACATGCAAACACACTTAATTATTACTGAATACAGAGAAGTTTTCTCCCCCCAAGAACAACAACACAGGCTCAAACAATGTGCCATCTTCAGTACATTGACTACTGTTTGTCAATTGCTCGACTGCAGACAGGCAGGTCCAGTGTCACAAGCAACAATCAAGCCCTTATTCTTGGAACCACATGCACTTACTTCCAAAGCTGAACTCACAAAACTGACCCACAGACCTGTCTGTCAAATCAAGATCAACACATTCTCAACTAAGCCACTGTAGGAAATGTTACTGCTCAACGAAGACTTTGATTTGAAGTTCATCTGTGAGCCAGGAAACAAATGAACTGTTGTATTTCTTGGAACTCAAGGAACGGTTGTGAAACCAATCTGAGACCAACAGATGTCTATCGATCACAGACTATTGTCAGTTCTCATACTGAACTGTAACCCATCTGCCATAGGGGCTTTGAACTTTGTAACTACGTTCTCCAAAAGTCTGAATAAGATGAGTTATGTTGAGATGGAACAAAAACAAAAGGGTTCCTGGAGAAAGCTGTTTTCATTTTCTGATAAGTAATAAAGATTTCTGCGTTTAGAAAGGCTATCTCTAATGCTACAGCAAGTCTCAGAGCAGAGAGCAGTGATACTCCAAACTCACAGCTGAAACATAACCAAAGTGGGCAGATGGCCTCTGCTGCTGGTGCAATTAGCTGAAAAAAGATGTGTAAACACAGAGAAGAGATCAGAATAAAAAAATTGTAATTTATCCATGCGGGTAAGTGCTTGTGTGCTTAATGAATTGTCAGGACATTAGACAAGACAATTTACAGAGATTTACATAAGATTACAAAGCAACAAACGAAAGCCTGATCTGTATTTATACTCCAGTGTTCTTATTACACAAAGGCCACATTCAGGGTTAACAAAAGACTGCACTGAACTTGATGACCAAAGATAAGCCTCTGCTGCAGACTTGATTCAGGTGCTTGGATGCCTTGCTCAGCTGAAGCTGGTTCGGAGCAGCCATCCTGCAAAACTTGGGTAGTACATCCTTATGGGCACATCATGCAGAGCACTAGATATAGCAGAGGCTTGTAGGGGAAAATCGCCTAATCTGGGCTTCCCTAAGCAGCTCTTTAGCAGTCAGCAGATTGAGGACCTGCTTATCTCTTTAGGCGCAAAGAAAAGAATAAATCCTGAGGCAATATGAAAAGAATATAATTGCTTGAGAGGAGGATGCTCCTAGCAGGAGTATTCTTGTTGCAGGAAGAGCAGGCATCTGGAAGCAAAGCTTGCCCACTTACTAAGAACCGCTATGCCCACAAGGGCAGGTTTTGTGTGTGGTCGGGGATTCAGCCATCATCTGAGTTGATGTTTCAGAGAAGATAAAATCTCACTCTGCAGCCCACTCAAAGCTCTCTGTTACACTTATTCAGTTGCGGAAACACAAGGATGATATTTCAAACACCTAGGAATTGTCTAGTGCTGAGGCCAGATCTGTTAAAAGCCCAGTAATTAACGTAACAGCATCACCATCTATCAGAGGTCACTGTTATTCAGGACAAGGCTTAGATCATTCTGAGGGACATCTGTTTACATGTCCCTCAACCTCCACTAACTGCAAGATAAGTATAGCATGTCACATGAATACAATGCTGATCAAGTCTTCATGGATGTTGTTTTATAAAAGTGTATAGCAAGACTCAGAAAGAAGCTTTAGAAAACTCCTACTAAATGAAGTTGAAGTGTCGGAAAGGGTCCCTCTTTCTGAGCTCTCAGAATAACAAAACAGATTACTTTAATCCCAGTGGGTATACAATGCAATGATTCTGCCATAGCAATTTATACACTGGATATTACAGGGCCTTAACATGAGCCATGGTAATTACTGTAGGAAGTGGAACAGGAACACAGAGCCTGTGAGGGTCTTTTGATGGAAAGCAAGCCAGCCCCAGAGCAGCAGGAGGCTAGGTCATGCCCTCATTGCCCCTCATTTGCCCTCAACCTGCTGTTATTTGGAGCAACTAAAAGGGATGGAGAATAGAACAGAATAATGTAGGTGCAGAACTGGAGCCAGACATGTTCACTGAGGCTAAGATACATCCTACTGGCTTGATTTTCAACTGCTTTGTCTCTGGACCCCTGCCCCCAACAGGGCTGCCCCATGCCCAGGCACTGCTTTCAAGTGGGTGGATGAGATTGGGGTACTCTCAGGGTCAAATGGGGAGATGCTTCCGTGGAGTATATGCTAACAAGACCCACTGCATGCAATGGGGTCTTTGCTGTTTGTCCTAAAAATGCAACTCCACACTGGGAGTTCTGGGCAAGCACACATCTCCGTGTCAGGCATGTTTATACATATGCACATGGTTTTCTAAGGACCGCAATCACCAAGTTCACGAAACAGGAAAAAGTTCTGCAAAGAAGCAGCCTACTAGCGAAAAAGGACTTCTCTGGTTCTTGGAAGGGGACATAGATTATATGCCAGCCTCCCACGGAGAAATGAATTTCACATACCATTTCCCTTCAAGTGTCTGATCCTGCTTTTATCCTCCAGTCCTATTCAGAAAAACACTTAGCCTGTAGTCCTACCAATGCACAGGGGTAACTCTTCAGCATTTTCATAAAGGGTATCTGTGGTCCATTTCCTGAAGGCAATCACAGATGAAGCCCTCTATGACTTCCTTTTCCTTCACAAATACTCATCCAAAGATGTACTTTTCAAGCTTTGGGCTAACACCACAGTAGCTTTTACACATTTTTGAGCAAATGTTTAGTTTTAAAGCCCCGCAAGGAGAGCTAAGAAGCCATCACAGGGCTGCCATTTGCTAAGCAAACTTACTTACCATCAAACCAGAAGAGAAAGGAACAGTATATATTGATAAAAGTTATAAGTCATTAAGAAAAGAAGGGAAAACATGCAGACGGTTGTTCAACACACTTAGAAGGCATCCCGAAGGCATCTAACATTACACAGTGTGTATTCAGACTGACTACTCAGCCAGAGGCAAAGCAAGCAGATTTTTAGATACCTACACTTCCTTAAGCATGAGCTTTTCCCAGAGCAGAGAGGTCAGAAGATTTATTTGTAGATTTTCTTTCTTTTTCACATACATACAAATTATTCAGCAACTCTAACCCTCATCGAGACAATGACACTGAGAAACTGCAACTGGGCCCATCTTATATTATCCATACACTGAAAAGACAGATCCTATAAGATGAATTGCAAATGAAGAGCTGGATTGGATAACTCTGCCTGAAGCTGGTTCACGAGTGTGACTCGGCCAGCATTTAAGTGTTACTTTCCACAGGCACAGCCTCCAGTAGGAACTATGCTTCAAGTTAGGAAAAAAACCAGCTCCGCTGTGACCTTTCTCTTCCTGTACTTACAATGGTCAGCAAATCTGCAATTTTATAATCTGTCCAGTTTCAACACAGAAGATGTAGCTTGGTCAACCAGGACAGATATCTTTACCTCTTTGTATAAAAGATCAGCACCTCAAGAATAAACAGCCCTTCTAAATGTTGCTTTTCAGTGCTCAACACTATTGATCCAATTCCATTTCAGTGCTAAAAAGAAGGCTGCGTTCAAAGCATGCACAGCACAGAACAGCGATGGACAGGCTCTCCCTTTTCCCAAAGCAGGGGTTGTATAGACCAGCTTCCTGCAGTGTCTGGGAGAAGCTGCCTCTGGTATAGGCCCAGTGCCACCACTTAGCTGCATGGCAGCATCCCCTCTTTGTTCAAGCTTCTCATTGAATTTCAGACCCTGTAGGAAGAAGATACCACCCTGGCCTTGGATACCACGGCTCCCAGCTTTTGCATCCCATGCTGGCAGCTGTGCCAAATTTTGCTGTCCTCTGGCATACTGTTTTTCATTGTGCATTGCAAGCAGCAAGACAGACCTGCACCAAATGACATTCGGAAGTGCAAATCCTGCTCTCCGTTACCAGCCCTGTCAGCTGTGGCAATCTGTGTCAGAGCATTAGGATGTGTGAGATAGGTCTCGCCTCTGAGCTTCTTGCCTTGTAAGCCTTTTCTGAAGCTTGCTGAAGTCAAAGGAAGTCTTTCATTACTTCCAGTGAGCACAGATCAGCATCAGTTTAAATCATAATCATACATTCTAAACAAAGCCTTTCATACCCTGAACACCATGCAAAGCTGAACAAAAGCAATACGCTACATATAAACACGTGGAAAAAAAGCATTATGAAATCCTTTAAAAGTTTCCTATAACACCCTCATGAACTGAATCCTTTTGCTCAGTTCCTCTTCATGACAAGAACCCATCATTATCTTTCCATGTATAGCAAGAAAAACTAAACCTAACCTCACTTTCTTCTACTTTCTTTTTCCTCGCTGCCAGAATACCAGCTACAAAGGGAAATGCTAAACATTCTGACTAGTAAAAATAAATTTGAGTCATTGCTAGAATAGATTATGTAACGCAACAAGTTCTCTGATGCCCTACCTCCTCTGAATTCAGTGCAGTTAGAGGCCCAGGAATTGTTCTGGAGCAAAGACAGGGGAAGACTGTTAGTTAAATGATGCTCCTTTGTCATTTAACATCCCATTCTCTCCCGCTGCCAGCTGACCACTCTTAAAATCACTCTCCATAAAATCTAATTCTTAGCTTTAGAGAGCCAAAAGTTCTCTGAATTATATCACTGCTAAAACGCTTGAGACTGACCTGGATGCTCTATCTTCTTTAGGTAGAGGTTGGTGATATACAAAAAGGATTTCTTTTTAATACTATTGGCTCTAACCCTACATCAACATGGAAAAAATGAGAGACAGGTGTCTATATGCGCTTAGAAATTGAATGCAATTTCAAGAACACACGCATATATTTTTCTTTCACATTCATACAACATTGTCTACAGTGTAACCAGTATACTGCAGGGTCTCCAATGAAGGCAGAAAATATTACACAGTACCCATTGTGTGTTTTAGTATCACTTCACTTGTCTAAGGAAAGCCCCGCAAATTACAGACAGCGTTTGATGGGGAAATTAAAATATCATCTACATTGCAACTGGTCTGCTGCCAGCTGTATTGCTCACATTTGAGATGCAGCTGCTGTGTAAACAGAGCTATTTACCAGTTTTACCTAAGGCAGATGGTTAAGTAGGTTTCAGCTGCCACAGAAAAGATTGTGAACCTTTCCTTGCCTGCAAATAGAGTCTCTGCAGAGTCACAACTGTTTTGAAGCTGTGTTGCATTCCAAATCCCCCAGATTGGACCTGAGTGGGCTGAGTGTATCAAAAGGGTAATCGACAGCTTGTCTGTTGCTGGTATGTATGCTGAAAGAAAAACTCTTTACTGCCAAGCTGTGTTTTCTCAAAAGAAATGTAGTGTCAACTTTCTCATCTCTCATAATCTTCATAAAGCAGGGCAGTGTGAACCTCATGAGTTTTTTCACTGGAACACGTTGAAACAAAAGGCTCAGGATTGTACCAGTACTACCTCTTTTACTTGCCACAGGGAAAAAAAAAAAAAGCTGTCAACAGCCCCAGCAAGCTGCTATCTTTGGGTCTTATCCCAACTGCAGGCTTTCTGCTCCTGAAGCAAGCTGCTCTGAATACGAGAGACGGCATCAAACTCCACTTGAGACAGAACACAAGTAGATTGCACCAAGGTGACTAATAAACTTCATTTCAAGCCCTTCTCTGCTGGTCTTTCACTTGTCTGTGTGCTACGCAATAGAACAGAAAAGCATTCAGACAAGGAAAAAATCGCAGTATAATGCAAAATTTGTAATTTTAATACTAGCAGTTGATTCATGCTATGGCAGGGAGGGGAGCAGTTCTGTGGTTGTCTGAATATCAGCAATTTTTTGGTTTTTTTTTTTTCTCAGCATCACCGTAGCAACACTGTAGTTATTGTCAATGAAGAGCTTTCATTCTAAGGTGCTATTTTTAGATGATTTTACCTTTCCAGAAGAATTACCCTCTGGGCTGCAATTTATCACGTTTGTTCCTTGGCCCACGAGTGAATTTTAGCTGGGCCTTTGTTTTGTTTTTAAAGCAAAACCAACCAGCTCCGCTCTTCCTCCCGCAGACATTTATGCACTCAGCTCTAACAGCCCAGACCTGGCAAGTATCAGTGAGGAACTAAACACAAAGCGCTACCCTCCCACCTTCAACATCTTGCAAAAGCAAAAGGATGAGCAAACAAGTTTTCAGCACACAGAAAACTTGGGGCTGAGGGCTGGGAAGGAGGAGTGGGGACAGATGTTAAAGCTGGAGCTGTTGAAGTGTCCCCAGCACACCACATTCTGCATTCTGAGGGGTTAAATGTGTTTTTATCCAGGCAATACACAGGACTGAGAGCTCTGCACACGCCCCCAGAGCTTCAGTTCAGAAGCACTAAAGGGTCAACACAGAGTGATGATGATTCAAGGTCATGTCTGATCAGGCAGCCAACAAGCTGAAGCAAGTTACACTCAAACAGATATGAGATGCAAATGAGCCCTTTGCTCCTACTGCTATCATTAAATAAATCCTGAACCTATTGACTCCAGGACTTCAAACAATAGAATCGCAGAATCATAGAACAGCCTGGGTTGAAAAGGACCACAATAATCATCAAGTTTCAACAACCCCCCTGCTATGTGCAGGGTCACCAACCACCAGACCAGGCTGCCCAGAGCCACATCCAGCCTGGCCTTGAATGCCTCCAGGGATGGGGCATCCACAGCCTCCCTGTGCAACCTGTTCCAGTGCGTCACCACTCTCTGTGGGAAAAACTTTCTCCTAATATCTAACCTAAACCTCCCCTGTTTCAGTTTAAGACCATTCCCCTCAGCTGCACCTTATTCATCCTTACGGAGAAAATAATAAAAAGGATTGGCAAAGAACTTCATTTCACTTATTTCGTAGCCTAAGGAAACAAAATAACAAAACACCTTTCATTTGCGACCTATCACTAAGAAACAGTGAAGCTTTACCTCAATAAAAATGATGACATACAATTCTAAGTACATTTTCTGTTTGTAAAACTCTCCAAAACTCAGTTATGGTTGATGGATCTTTTTCCACATTCCAATATCAGCGTCTGTGGAGAATTTTCTTCCAAATTTTTGTTTTGCAGGATGAAAGATTTCAATTTTTCCATACTTGAAGGCTCAATGGATTTTAAAAAACACTTTCAATAAAATGCCTTACAGGGACTTCATGCTGAACAGTCAAGTTTCCCTTTTTTGCATGTCCAGCCCATGACCCTTAGTGTCCTGACAAGCTCATACAACCAAAGTTAAAATCCTTCACACAATTTCAAGAAATGCCCATTGATAACTTTGTTTTGGGCATCTCTGAAGAAGCCTTTAGTAGTAAGACCTAAAACACCAAGAGTGCTTCTTCTGTATACTAATAGTAGGATATTTCCCACTTGCTGCCATTCACTGACCTATGGGGACTCAACTTCTGGGCATTGAGAATCTGAGATTTACGTCATAAATAAAAAATGCTGATAACCTGTACAATATCTAAGCATTATAGCAAAGTTTCTAAGGCTTTAGGGGCCAAGCAATGGTTGGGAAGGTGGCATGTGATCATACACAGAAGAGCACAGCCCAAAGCACTCCTACTGTAATACAAGCTACACGATGCCACATGTTCTTCATACCAAAACTGAATTTACTGACCATAAAGCTAATGCAGTAATCAAAGTAAAGAAAGAAATGTTGCAGTAAAGCAAGAAACTAGAATAATGTTACAATTCCCAAACACTATCCTGTCTGCCACCAGTTTGTACTGCTCACCTCTTGCTACATTTCATTGCCATATTAAACTGAATGTCCTCATTCTCCTATCAAATTGGTAGTGGCAATGAGCACAGATTGATTTCTAGAAATCATCTTTTTTGAGAGCTACAATTATGCACCTGCAATTGCTCTCTACTTCTTTATTCATAGCATGCATGATAACAATTCACTGAAATGTCTTTTTGTGTCGGTGATAGGGATGTGATGCCTTGCTAAAGTAAAGAGACATTGCTTCATTTAATTTAGATTACATAGGCAGGGCCACCAACCTCCCCATTCAATACTAGACCAGGCTGCCCAGGGCCCCATCCAACCTGGCCTTGAACACCTCCAGGGACGGGGCAGCCATAACCTCTCTGGGCAGCCTATTCCAGCACCTCCCCACTCTCTTGGTAAAGAACTTCTCCCTGATATCCAACCCAAATCTTTCCTCCCTTAACTTAAAACCATTTCCCCTTGTCCTGCCATTATCTACTCTGGCAGAGAGTTGACTAAACAAGTGAGTGCTCAAACTACTGCAGTACCACAGGATGGAAGTCTTAATGGCCCTAAGATGATATGATGAATATGATGAATGATGAATGTGTGACACAGAATCACACAATCATAGAGGTTGGCAAGGACCTCTGGAGATCATAAAGTCCAACTATTTTCTGTGTGGCACGTCCAGAAACTCATGCCAGGACTTAGTTCATTCAGCAACATACACACCTAGGTTTCAATATTCCAAGCAAAAACTTGAGCACAGAAACATGCCAAATCGTTCTGCTCATTGTACTTAAAAAAAAAGAAATCACCCCTATCTTCTCTCTAAGGAAAACAAAGCAAAATGGAAGGATATACCTCGTGTCCAGGGAGGTAGAAAGAACTTTAGAAATGCTACGAAGTAGAGCAAGTTTGTAGCAGCAATTCTTTTTTCTTAAAAATATACTTTTTATTCAGTCCATACAAACCTGTCCACAAATTCAACAAATTATTTCAATCAAAAGAAGTAAGCTTTTGTGGGTATTTAATCAAATTTAAAACAGAATTAAAGAATTAACAGAATTAAAGGATGGCGAAAGAAGGAAAACTATCATGTAAAAATTACTTTTCTATTCCATAAAAAATAATATACCTTGGACTGAGGAACAAAAAATGCTTAATCCCCCCTCTTTTCATTTGGGAAACCCCTTCCTTTCGTTGACCTCAAATAAATTTCTGTTATTTTTTTGGGCTGGCCAACCAGCTAAAGAAATCAATTATTCAGCTCAAGTACTAGCAAGCCAGCTATATTTCTACTTTAACGTTTCTGTATGGTAAGTACTTGGTGATGACATGTGCTAGGTTTTGCAATAACACAGCCTACATATGCATACTTGCCAGTATTTCAGAAACTATAAATGGAAATCTTTAGAGAGAAGAGTAGGGACATACCTAGGGAAAGACGCTGGCCTTTTTTAAAAACCAGATGAAATAATCTGCACTTCGTTTAAAAAAGCAGAGCAATGCAAGCTGAGCATTCTGAAGAAAGGTAACTTGTACCTAACAATTACAAAGGCTGCTTAGAACTTCTTCATGTGCAGAATGTTTCCCAAATTTTTATATACACCTGCTCACTGTTCCATCTCCATTTTGGAGCAGAAAATTTAGCTTTTTTATTATCATCAGACATACCCACCTTTGGGATCTCCTCTGTCTCTAGATGACAATCCAGTTACACCCTATGGAGAGCTTCAGCTAAAGCCCAGATTGCTATTTACATGCCTAGGAACAAGCTTAAATGCAATTTGTTGGATTTCAATCTATTTTGGTCTGCCATTCCGTCCTACAACCCTCACTGTGTATTTTAGCTTTTTTCCCTTTTTAGCGTATGATTTTGATTAGCCAAAGAAATTCTTTAGAAGTACTCCAGTGAAAGTCAAATGCCAGCTCAAATAATTCAATGTTAAACTCAGAAAGCTTAACGCATGAGTGCCAGAAAACACTTCTGGAGATCCAGGAGTCAGCGATCATGAAGCAAAAACAAAACCCAGAAAGCAGCCAGGTCCCCCTGGCTACACTGCATCTGCACTACCAAGCGTGTTTGAGGCAGAGGCTTTTTATCCAAAGTCACCATTGTTCTGATTTCTGCTGTTCCCTTACAGATCTAAAACAATAGTGCTGAGATGTATTTTGTGGCTTGTGACAGTTGGGGTAAGAAGGAGAAGATGCTCTGTGAATCTTGCTGAGGCAGAAACACCCACAGGGAACTGGAGGGGTTCCTCTGGGCTGAGATTTTCAGTGTAGGGAGGGACCAGGAACCACAGGGAGCAAAATCCAGTGACTGTGGATATCCTAATTTGGTTTTAGGAAGTCTGTATCTCCCAACATGTCTCCATCTCCGTGATCTCTAGAGACGTGGTGCCTCTACACAACACAACACAGTACTGGATGCCAAAACTGTTAGCATGGTTTAGTAGGCACAGTGGGAATGGGTTGGGGTTGAACTAGATGATCTCTGTGGTCTTTTCCAACCTTAGTGATTCAATGAAATAATTGCATTCATGCAAAATCCCATTAAATTTGCTATGATGCATGTCATGATTTGACTCCCAGGTTTCACTTAGTCCTTCGAGAGCCAGCTTGGATATCTCAAGAGATACACATGCTCTGCTGCTTAGCAAAACCTCAAGGGGCTGAGCTGTGAGGTTTGGATATTTGCTGATCTGCAGGCAGGGAAGGACTTGATGGTCAACCAACCGAGTTATTCTAAAATCTGTGAAATACTGAAGCAAACCTGTTATCGACTTGATACAGGCTACGTACACAGCATTTTGATTTAAAAACATATACTTTAGAAGTATGCTCTCACTGCACACTTCCCTCCAAAGCTTGCAAGATTCACTATGCAAGCCTTATCATTCATGTATTCAAAAGAATGCATTAGGTACTTCCTTTTCTCCTATTTTTAAAGGCAAGGAACATCAAGAGAGAATGGCTGGGTTCTACAAGTCTGCAGCATTCCTCGTGGTCATTTTTTAGTTCCCTGGAGTTGTAGCTACAGCAAGGAGCATAGAAGTTATCAGTGGTGCATTGCTCTGGGCTGTGCTGGGAGCCTGGGAAGAACTCCTGCTGCAGCCCTGCATCTCTATCAGGCTGCCCATAACATGGTTTCTTTGTTCAGACTGAGCAGCTCCAAGCACATACAACTCCTAAGAGGGAAAGCTCTTCGCTCTGCATTTACACAGTGTATGTTCTCTTCTTGATTTGTGCACACTAACTATGTAGTAACACTGATAATACCAGCACTATTTCATTTAAGCATTTACAGTTGTCCTTAAAGCTTTAAAAAATACCACAGCACTGCATCCTGGGCTGCGCATACGGCTGAATCACTCTGCACAGATAGGCATTTTGCCTTACCTCCATAAAGCAATAACACCATTATGCATCTCTTTAGTGTGCTGTTTTGAGTTGCAAACATCCATTAAGCCATTGTTTATTACGAGTTTCTCCCCCCTCTGCCCTCCTCTGCATTATAAAGTGCAGAAAAATTTTATGCTTAATTCCTAGTGGAAACATTACATTACCTGTGAAAGCCTGATCAAACACTGCTGCTCTTTATGCCCTGTCACCGCTGATACTCACAGTAATACATCCTGCCTTTTTCAGTATAAACTCCCTCCCAATAAAGAGGTTTAAGCTAAGGCATTTAGAATGAAATTCTTTTCGACACAAGGTCGTGCACCCCTTATCCCCCTCATTTGCATCTATCACTTGATCCACTGAATAACTCCTTGTCCCCCACTGTCTCAGAGTTGTTGTGCTTTTTTTTTTTTTATTTCCTAAAGCAGTTCTGTGTGTTCTCTGGTCTGTTTTTTGTAACCACTACATTCCCTTCTCCAGCTGAAGGACTGATCATTTGTTTAACCCAGCTCTGCTTGAAATAAAAGCTTCATTTGTTGTTCCTTGTTCATTTACTTTTTAGTGGTGGCTAATAAAGACTAAGCACATAGCTGCTATATGTTTAAGAAACAACAACAGCAAATCAACACAGAGGTGCCATTTTCACTCACTGCTCTGGAGGGGTATGGGACAGGAATAGGACTATTGTCAGCAAGGCCTGGGGGGCTTTAGCAGCAGGAGGAAAACGCCCTGTGCCTGCCAGCATCCATTCAGGCTGTTTCTGGTCCTGCTGGGTACTTGCTTTTCAAGAGCACTGAAATACCTTCCTCTTTTAAATCCATGAATAAACAAACAAATAAAAGCAAGACTGCCTGAAATCTTTTAGGAGCAGGAAGGAGTGATTTCAATGTGTCATTTGTTTCAATCCAAATGACCCGCTAGATGCTGCTCCAGGGAGCAGAGCGGTCATACTCCATGGATTGCTGCAAAACATTATGCAGCCTATTAAGGGCCTGAGAGCTCGACTGCCTGCACACTCTGCACCTCTTAAGTCTGCAGAGGCTTCTGTTTGTGCTCATAAAACTGTATGATCGAGGTCTGAAAGAGCAATCCCACTGTAGACTTCCCTGCGCACTGGGCACAACCTGCACCGCTTCATTGGCTTTATCAACGTTTGCAGATTGTGTTTGGTATCTTAGGAATCACCAGAACATTCATTCATTTTGAAGCGCAGCTCCTTCCTGTAGTCAATCCAGACAAAATAAGAATAAAAATAGCAATAAAAACAATCACCCTTTATGACTGCACCGGTTTTGTCAAAGTCAGGTTGCGCATGAGAGATGTACTGGATATAATTTAGCCTCTAGAGCTGTGTGAATCTCCAAAGGTTCAATTTACAAAAGACCAATGGTTCTGTCAGAGCCAGTTTATACATGCTCTCTTGACGTCCAAGAAAATTATGTTTTGAATTCATTTGAGCGTTTCAAATATAGGCCACATTTTGAAGACGGTTAGGTCTGGGGATGCCTTGCTGCCAACTGCTTCAAATATAGCAAGCTTCATAACACCAGTATGTCCTTGCAGCCTTAGTGGCTGGGAGAAGGTAGTAGGCTACGGAGAAGACATCCTAGCCTAGATGACACACCTGCATGGATGATGTAGCTGCCTGGATGGCTTTCCTAAATGAGGCTTTTACCTGAGGTGAGGGAAAGCAGAATGCTTATTGATACTTATTGTCACATAGATGTGAAAAGCACATCCGCACACCCAAAAACTAAACAGGAAATAAAAGCAAACACATCTTTGGGTGTTTTGTTTTTAAACTGTACGATTTCAGGAGACATAACTCATGATTTTTTTATTGTTTTTCAACAGTGGCAGGAAAATGTGGCGCTTGAGAACTGGACTAAGAGTTTAAGGGAGAAACATGTTTTCGACTACTCTCAGGGAGCCTCAGTTGAGGCAAAATTATCTTTTTGTTATCACCTTTTGACAGACTCCAGTCAGCACAGAAGATAGCACACTAGGTAAGGACAGAATCTGTTCTACCCTTCCTCACATCAGGTTAGCACCTGAGGATGGGGTTAGGCCAAGGTTAAATTTGAGGAGAGCGGATCTGTTCCTGTAAGGGGACTGAAGTCAGGCAGAAGTCCAAGGAAGGACTTTTCAAGCATGCCTCAAGGATGAGGAAAGATGTCCCCATATCACACAAGAGCCAGGTGACGCTGTGCTGTGGCTGGCATCAAAGGGGTTGAAGTGGCATAGGATGGGACGAGGGTGCAAGGGCTCATCACAGCCCAGCCTCCAGAGTGGAGCTTCTGGGGCTGTTTGGATAAATCGGAGCTGACCCTCTAATATAAAAGAACAAGGTTAATGCGTGTCTCAGACAGAAGGAAATAAAATGCTCGCTTGTGCCAAGCCTGACTCAAGCCAGCTATTAATATAAAACTTGGCTATAAGGAGTGATTCAGTGGTGCTGCAGCAGAGCCTTCTTCCAGACAGCAGGCGAGCACGGGAGCAAAATAAATCTTCCATTGGTTTCACCTCTGGATTTGCTCCCAAGATCTCTCCCCTGCTCCAGACACTTCCAATCCCTATTGTGTTACTGCTGCAATACATCATCGTGCCAGGGATGTGACAGCATCTCTCAAACAACATTTTATAGCAGACATAAAGTTTAGTTGGGGGGGAAGGTAATAAAAGGAGAAATGATGCTTGTTACCATGCCAATCCACATGAAGCCAGAAGGACCAGATTGCTGCACTTTTCCAAAGAGTAGTTTTAAGCATCATTTCTCCTGTGTTTAGGTTTTCCCTGTTTAGTGCTGTAAACAGATATCAAAGAGGTCTTTAAGAACAGATAATTGCATTGGGAAGCCCTGTAGGCTGCAGGCCCCCCTGGGCAGACCGGCTGTTCTTACCTGGGGCCTCAGCCTCTGAGGGAGGCACTGTGGACAGAATCATCACTAACAAAGACAAATGTCCAAATCCATTTTTTTTAAAAGCCTGTTAGTTTGGTAGTCTGCTTTTTGTCTTCTTCTGGAAATAAGGACTGGGAGCTAGAAGCCATGAGATTTAATAACTGGGTTTGTTGCAAGCTCCTGTGACACTGCACAGCCACCAGCCCCTTCTGAATCTCCATCTCCTTGCTTCCATCAGCATAATAATTACCAACTATCTCACGGGCTTCATTAAGTGTTATAAATTAATAGTGGTAGTGCTTTGTTCAGTTCCTCACATTGCGAGGTCATAGTCAGATAAAAGAAAAACAGTGTTACTGCTACTACCTGATTAAGGGTCCAGTGGGTGCTTTGCTCAGTCCCTAGGTATGAGAAGAAAGGGAGATGAGTAAGTGGGAGAATGCTACCTGACAGCACATCCAATATAACTGTAGGAGAGAAAGTTCACTTCAAGGCTTAGGTGACGACAGTATTTTGCAAACAGAAAATTGTTGTTTACTTCAATAGGGGTCAAAAAAGTAACACTCACCTAAACGTGTCCATTATTCACTATGCTTTAGAAACACAGTATTTATTCTCCCAGTGCCTCTCTGACACCAGCATGCACCCTGTCCACATTTAACATGTGAGGAAGCTCAGTGCAGAGGTCACCAAAGTGCCCAGGCAAGTGGAGATGTGAAGCACCCTAGTGTGGGCTGCCAAACACCAATGGTTTGTAATGGGCAAGACTCACCAGTGTGCTTCCCAGCATGTCTGCCAGATGATATGACCAGTCAGCCCAAACATACTTCCTGCCCCGGGTGATGCTTTGTTTCTAACAAAGGAGAGGTTTAGGACTGCTTGTGCAGCAGCATACCTCCTGCCATGCTGCTAACAGAAAAGGAAGGACATGGAGCTTAGAAATTCAAATGCTCCCTTGTCAGAAGTCTGCTTAATCACCTACAAGCTGCTGAAACACCAAAACAAAGGCAGCAGAGGATGTTTTGGAGCCGCACCCTCCAGCGGACTCGGGCAGCCTGTTGGAGTCTCACTTGCCAGCAGCAGCTGAAACATCAGTCCCCCCGGAGCAGGAGTCAGTGATAAACAGTTTGAACAAATCCTCACACGATCTAATGACTTGAGGGCCCCAGTGACATTTCCAGCATGCAGATTTGAAGTAGTAACTTCTCAGTTTGACAGTCTGAATGGGAAATGGACAGGATGGAGAGCAGCTGAAGAAATAGTTGTTACACTTGGTACCAAAAGAGAGGAGGAAGGCCTTTGCAAAACAAAACCAGAGACTCATTACTACTTCAGAAAGAAAAACAAACAAGAAAATAAATGGTTGGAAATATCAAGTAAGATCACAGTAAAATGATTTTCTTTTCTATCCCTCATCACATCCTCTTGCATAACTGTGCAAGTATCCAGCATGATGTGCCTAGACTGGTGGTTCAGAGCAAACAAAGAACAGTGTACAAAAGGAACAAGGTGGTGGCACCAAGGAAACAACCCTTAGCTTTCTTTACACTTTGGAAAATTGTAAAGCTACTTGATTTTCAAGTGTGGGAGGTGCAGGCAATAATTTTCCATTAATTGGGAAAGATGTTATGATCCCCCTAATACCCCAAGCTTCACCAAGGTCTCCATGAGTCAGGAGCTGTGAAAGCACAGGGTAAGAGGTAGCCTATAGCTAATCAACAGACAGGTTTAGAAGTACATCTAAAAATACCATAAAGTGATGAGCATTTTCTCTTCTTCTGTGGACTGGGAATGGATTTTCCTTACAGAGGTCTGGCAACATTCCCACTCGAGGGGGAGAGGGGTTGCATGTCTCCACTGGGACCTGGAGGAAAGGCTCTCTGTTCTGACCGTAACTTTATGGAGTGTGCCAGCAATTCAAGATGACAGCATGCTAGAAAGGCTTGGAGGAATCCCCCACGGAACAGGCAAAGCAGAGAAGTTAAAACATGATTTTTTTTAGGTTAAAGCATTTCCCCTCACAAATATCTAAGAGTCCTAAAATATGAATTAGTGTCAATAGAATAAAGCTTTTGTTATTATCAGTTAAGCTTACATTAACCTGAAACTCGGGAAGAACTCAGCACCAACTGCCTGCAGACCTCTACAACTGGAGTGGCATCTCCACGGTCTAGTTAAGTCAGAAAAAATATCCATGAATCCTGCCCCATTGCTAAACTGAAAGAGAGGTAATTTTCCTCTCTCCCTCATACAGTAGAACAAGTTGCCCAAGGAGGCTGTGGATGCCCCATCCCTGCAGGCATTCAAGGCCAGGCTGGATGTGGCCCTGGGCAGCCTGGTCTGGTGGTTGGCGACCCTGCACATAGCAGGGGAGTTGAAACTAGATGATCATTGAGGTCCTCTTCAACCCAGGCCATTCTATGATTCTCACACAAGCACATGTCCACTCTTCTGGCCTTCAGTCACAAAACAGAGGTTTGCAATGTCGGACTGGGGTAAGGAGAAGGAAAAAGCCACTGAAGCTTCTTCACTAAATGGTTAACTATCGAAACTCCAAAAACTGTTCTCCAACCCACAGCAGTGACCTTTCTCAAGGGGTGGAGAAGAGCACGACTAAAGACATTGCTCCCTTACTAATTGCTATCTAAGAGCAAGTGGCTCACCATCAACAGTAAAACAGCATTCTCCGTTAGTAATTTACTGAAATCTATAGGGCTCGATTCATAAACTCCACTGAATTTATGGGAGTCCACATGACTCACTCAAATGGGCTTTGGACCAGATCCACTGCAGGTTTCATTTAATGGAGTATCTCAGAAAAACATACATTTATTACTCCGACATAAGAGCACTAACTTCCTGCACTGGGTATGAAAAAGAAAGAAGAGTTATTCCACTGAGGAGCAAAGCTTCACTGCTGTAATATGGTCAGCTCTCAACAGGGCACTGATGTTATTTAGGTTTTGTGAGAGTCACTAGGGGAAGGAGGCAGTGACAGAAGGCACAGCAATGCACCCCCCCACTGTTCCCTGCCACCACCCCACGGTACTAACCTGGCTCTGTGCGCACCAAGCTCGCAAAGCTGCCAGATAGTGCCTAGCTCAGCTGAGGCTTTGAGAGAGCAGCTGGTATGCCAAACTCACTGCATGCACATCTCCACAAATTCATCAGTGACCATTCCAGAGGACTAGACAGTCCAATCACCACAAGTTTAGGCTGACTTCCCATTGCTGAGCTAGGCTAGGAGAGACCCTGGATGCCCTTTTCTGGGCCCACATGGGCCTAGTCCTGTAGTTCAGAGAATTAAATGCACTTTCTGCACTTCCTGAAACTCACAGTGGTGCTGACCAGACTCAAGAAGTCTAAGCAGCGGCCTAGTGTGGCTGGGACACACTAGGATGCACAGCATTGAGCAACCATCTGCTTCCTCTCCTCCTGTCCAGATGCTGTGGGTCTGACTTATCAGAACTTCAGTCCTTGTGGACACCAGAAGAGCAGTCACTATGACTTGACATGAGGAAGTGCTGGTATCTATCTGTCTGTTTTACCCCTGCAAAGCCCAGCTCAGTGCTTTGAGCTGATATCACCCTGTTCTCCCCAGCGTACTCTGCACCTCATTGTCATGGTGCTCACAGCTACTGCACACTTCCTCTGCACCTAATTCAGAGGAAAGAACACAATCATCACGTTTTGTGCTGATTCCCTTTTCTAAAGAAGCAAATATAAAAAGGAAAGAAATCTAAATGCTATACTTGTATTTTGCAGCTCCACCCTTCAGAGACACTCTCAGACTGGCACAGGACATCAGTATTTTTACTGCATATTTTTACACGTCCCAAACTTTGAGAACCACATGTTCAGATGTGGAAAACACACCCATTTCACTTACACAGTCCTGTGTTTGTCCTTGTCCCACATCCCAAAAGTGAGGTTAGTTTGCATGCCGGAGTAAACGTACGAAAGTAAATAAACTCAGAAATTGGTTTACTCTGCATTTACCTGACTTGCAAATAAAAACATAAAAACATATTTTCACACCTTATCAAACTGTGTAATATTCCAAAAGTATACAGCCAAGTTTTTCAGATCCACACTAATCCAAACCAGAAGCATCTCATTCTGGGATCAAGCAAGTGTTTGTCATGTAAAAATAACCTCAAAGGAAAAAAGGATGTACATGAATAACCAAAATGAAGGAAGAAGGGATTCATAAACAAACAAACAAAACTCTGCAAATAATACCAAGGAGCTAAAATTATCAAGTTAATTTTAAAGATCACACAATGAACTCTTTCCAACATAAAAACAAGCTCTTGATTGTTGAGGTTGAATACCAAGCCCATTAAAAAATGGAAAAGGCACCAGAGGCACAGGAACTTTCAGTACAGCTGGCCTAATGTAAAAACAAAGTATGTAATTGTCGGCGATTAACAAAATTGTGCCTTCAAGAGTTGCTTATTTATCTAAAGCTCGACTCTGAACAAGGATTGACTGCTTAATGATTTTCATTTTTCCAAAGACTGCCATGCCACAGAGAAGTTGCTAATAACTTGGTTTCTTAAGCAATTGCTCGAAGGTAAAAATTGCTCCCTTGGAAATGGAGTTCTCCATCACGTTCTCCCACTTCTCTGCCTACTTCAAGGGCTGTCTGCACCTTGGTAGAAGGGTGGCATAAAGATTCTGATAAGTGATACAGCATAAATTTAAGTTCCATCTTTGCTTTAGGCAAAAGCTGCCATGCAGGATACCTGGAGGGAAACACTACCTGATTCTTATGGGAGGCTGCCAGAAAGAGCCCCTCAGAAGCAACCACTGGTGACACAGCCTATAATAGAAGGGCAGGACAGACAGACACGTTTAGTGGAAAATGCCCAGCTCTCTGCAGTTCAGAGTGAAGCCCACGACACTGTCAGGTGGCACAGACTCTCACAGAAAACCCATAGCATCTGTCAATTCCAGCACACTGAAGTGCAAGTGTGGTTGCCAACTGTGAATTACCCCAACATCTAATTTGTTGCTTTTTTGGTATCAGGTTATTTTTATTGCTAGAGTGCTGCACAAGCCCATAATAAGCCTTTCTTGACCTAATCCATCACACACTGCCATGTGTCTTGCTCCACATTACCAATGCCTGCATGGGGCCAGGGCTGCTGCTGTTCTGCAACACTCCTTATCTGCATGCGCTTCCCTGCTCTTTTCTACCGTCCTTGGGCTCTGCCCAGTTTGCCCAGTCAAGGGCAGCATCCATCTCTAGCACAGGATGGGGAGAATCAGATTTCTTTATTGATATGGAGTGGGATCATCACAAGCTCCTAGCAGCAATTTTGCAAGAATCTGCTTTAGATCTGCTAGATATTCTTGACCATGCAACCCTTTTAATGACCTCAATATTCATAAAATCAGAGAGTCCAAACCAGACGATTGCATTGGTCATGTGATTAATGTAAAGACATAAGTAATCCTTCCTTTCCTCCCCAACACTGAGTTTCACCAAAATGTGGACCGAGGAAGATGACACTCAGAGCCAAGTCCCTCAGCACACATCTGAGCCAGTGCAGGAGGAAGGTAAATCATTCCCCAAAGGCTGAGAAAATGAAAATCCAGCCAAAACAAGTATCCTTCTCCCAGCTCCTGCAGCTTCATGGGATTAGGAAAGATTACCAGGAGCAATGAGCCTGGGCTACCACGCTGGCCAGAGCGCACAATTTCACAGACTCAAGCCGAGTTACTTGTCAATGTGAATTTTTAATAGCTTTTTGATTGCAAACATATGCCATAGCTGGGCTTGCTCCAGCACCCAGCTGCAAGTCTGTGTCACACTTCATTCAGCGTAATGCAGATTTTCTGCTGGATCAGGTAGTCCTGTTTTTCATTCCCTACCTGGCATTGCAGTGTGGTGAGTCAGATCAGCTCACTGATGGGATACAAATACTGAGGTGAGGCAACGCAGCTGATCCCATGGCTTCACTACTGCCAAATCTGGAGCAAGGGGGGATCCTGTGGCTGAGGATAGGGACAGTGGTGGAGCAGGGGTCCACCCTGCACCAGACTACACACAACAGCCTACCCCAGGAGTTAATACTTGCAAACCAGAGGAAAGAAGATGAGGGGCTTTAAAAGCTCCAAATGTCATCTGCGTTCACCTAGGAACAAACACCCACTACTTCTTACTCTGCCAAGTGAGAGCTGTTCCTGATACAGGACAAAAATATAATGATATAAGATACAAACAATTTGTCAGGCATCTGAGCCCAAAATCTGAATGTAAGCAGAACAGTGATGTGTGAGTGTGGCAGTTCTGTGTGCGAACCAAGCCTGAAACGGAGAACCTCACTTGCAATTCCAAAGGAACAAAACAGACAAAAATAACCAATTCCTTTTGAAACGCTAAAGACATGAGATGCCTAACTGCTTCATATGCCTGTGAAAAACCCGTCCATAACCTTCCTTTCTTCTGTAGTTACGGCATCCCAGAAATAAAACACCATGAGACGCTGAAATGAAAAGTTGCTCTGCAACAGAACAAACCACACTTCTCCTGATTATCAAGAAAGAAAACACTCTTATTGTTGTTACACTTTTTTCTCCCTTCCCAGGGAACAGTTGATACTTGTGATAGCTTTGGCTTGTAGCAGCTGTGTTGCATGTATCATTAAATATATTGGTGGGTCCTGCATGGTCATTCTGGCACCATTTATTTTTCATACAATGCCTTCAGTTTTTCCGTTTAACCTCAATCGTTTATCAATCATTCACCAATGCCAATAAATCAAAATATCTAGGGACCCCTAAACATAAAAATAAGGAGCTGTAAAAAAATATTACTACAGCAATTAAAGACTCAAATAGTAATAAACCCTACTTGCATTACACTTTTAGAAAACCCTACTGAAATTAAACAAACATCAAATATCAACAATATGAAAGGGCCTTTTTCTTCTAGTTTATAATAGCTACTGGTTTATCCAGAGCAGAAGAGAATTAGGGTTATTTTTATAGAAAGTATGAACCAAAGGTGAATGCAAAGAATGGGGGAGGAGGGAAAGAAGTAATGAAAACATAAAGTAAATTATAGTAATTATTTTTCTAGCAAACTATACGAGCACACAGCAGAATTTACCAAGTAAGTGTGAACCTCTAGGTCTGGATCTAGATGGCCAGGTTAACATCTATTCTGAATTAACTTCACAACAAGGCATTTTAAAGTAAGCTATGATTTCCGTTTGGACAAATGTTATTTTCCTTAAAAGCACTATTATTTTCCAGGAAACAAACAAACAAACAAACAACCCTTTTCTTTTAATTGCAAGTTCAAAAAAAAAAAACCAAACAACTAATCAATTCAGGAAAACAAAATGCTAAACTTCGGCCAGATGGGTGATAATGCCAAGCATACAGACGAACAGATCTAGGATTACCTAAATCAAGACCAGGGTCTCAGCCACTGTAACCTGTGTGAAAATGGGGCATTTATCCTTGGAGTGATGATATGCTAGAGCTGTTGCGGCCGTTTAGCCCAGCACTGGCAAGGAGAGGACACATACCACTGTGTTTACTGCGAGAGCCTGATGATTAATTTCCATTAAAAGCTAACACAGCAACGTCAGAGTGTCCTACAAGGAGCCCAGCCTTGGGTTTTATCCATGCCAGAATCCTGAGGTTTTGCCAAGGTATTCCTGCCTCCCTTTGCAAGAGGAACAGTGTCTGCAATGCAGTGAGTTTTTCCACCACAAAGCCACTGGGGCTGTGCTGTAACACGGGCACTCCCTGTATTGCTGGCAGAGGAGGACTTTCCCCATGGTGTCTTGGCTGGATTTGTTAGCTCCAGGCCAGGACATATTGTGAAGAAGAGCATACTGTTTTTACAGACATACTGTAAAAATGGATCTTCATATGGGTCTTCAGTGCTTGGACAGCCATCTTTATTAAAATTTAACAGATGTAGAGTTATTTACTTCAGCATTTCTTACTACTCCACTGCAACTACCAACATAAAGGGGCTAATGAGTAGAAGCAAACAATTTTTATGTTTAGTTTTCTTCTTTCTTTCTGGTCTTTGTGTCTGGAGCTGGTTGATAGGCCTCATGCTAGAATTGCTGGAGGTAGCTGAGAAGCAAGCTGGGGCCTGAGGAATACCAGAGAGCCTGAATGCTGTCTGCCTATGCATGGCCCTGGGACTGGTCAGGGCATCGGAGCTGCCATCGCAGCAGCACTGTGTAGGGTGCACAGCAGGAATGGCCTCAAGAAGTGAGGCCTGAGGTAAGCATGCCAAGCCCCTCCACACACAGAAGCCTTTTCAGAAGCCCTTGTTCTGTGGTTGCCACATGGAGGTGGGAAATCAGTCAAGGTGAAGCACATAAAACTTAGGTCAATGCACCTCTCTTTCCTGTCTCAGTTTTTCTATCTTTCCTCCTCTTCTACAAACCTAAGGACCTCAAGTACATAAATCCAGGGATGAAACCCTAAAAGGTACTGCAATCATTTCCCAGAGCCAAAATAATGAAAACTCTACTTCTAATTCCTTAAACTTATCAATTGCCTCAAAAGCCTTCTTACTGTGAAGACAATAAATGTTACAAACAACTGTCACTCTTCTGAAAGAATAATACTGGGGTACTGAACAACCCCGCTGAAGGTCATACTCAGCGAGGCTTGTGCACAGCCAGTGGAAATTTCCTTCACTCTTATTTTGCAACAGTATTCTCTTTCAGTAGCTTCCTCTCTGCCATGAAGCGTTCCATTATTACCTATGCTGAGCTGGTTCCAGAAATGCAGTGAAGATGGAGCTACCAGGGCATGTGTATAGCCCAGCAGAGAGCAGCGTGGCCATCAAGAGCAAGCATTCAGCAGAGCAATATGGCCTGTGCCAGGCGTTGCCAACAGCACAGTGAAAACAGTGCAATATACTGAAATGCACCCTGCACATCACACTTAGCCTCCCTGTGCTCACTGGAAAGGTCTAGCACTTGTTTTCATCAGCAAATCATTATCCATCTCTGCACAGCTTTGACCTTCAGAGCAAAGGCAGGCTGCAGATCTACAGGGAGAAGACTGAGACTCAGCACACACCTTGGAAAAGATGCCAGATGCAAAGGAGACCTTGGCAAAGGAGCATTAGGCTCTGAGGGTGGCTGTGGGAGGCCTGGCAGAAGTGAGGACAGCTGCCCTTGACCCAGAACTCCAACTGGAGACCTGATTGAGGAGCCTGCACCAACCATGCTGGGCAGCCAGGAGCTCACCAACTCTTTGCCTTTAAAAAAGCGTGGATAAAAGAAGCTAAGATAGCACCTAAAGTGATGAATACATACAGACCTTCACACAAAGGTGCAGAAATGGCACAGTCTGAGCCTGACTCATTGTGTTCTTGTTACGTTGCTGGTTGCTTGGAGACTGACTGAAGGCACACAGCAATGATACCAGCTTGGGAGCTGCTACCTTGTCTTATTTTTCTTTTCCTCATGCACATAATTTTCCTTTAAAGGCCTGCTTCACCTCCACAGATTGCTCAGCTTACTCTGCCCCTGTGGAAAACTACTGGAGGGGAGGCAGCCTGGTGTCAGGAACAGTGTCAGCGTTGTTCCACCCTCACCTTCCAAATCCAACTCCCCGTGCTGGAGAAGGGAAGAAAGCATGCCTTTATTCCACCACTGGCCTGCCTGGATACTAAATTTTACCTTCAGCCAAAGCAGTCACAGATTGCTTATTGAGAGACGTTCCCACACATTTCCAACAGGTCACCCTGAAGTCCTCCAAATTCCTTAGCTGGGAATAAATATCTGCAAATCTCAAATAGCTGTTGAAATATAATGGGGAACTTGAGTGTGTTCTGTCACTCCACAGGCAGAGCACAAGTGAGCTCTGATTAAGCACTGATTAATGTGGAAATCTTACTTTACTCCTGCCTGACATAAAACTGAGCAGTATGGAGACAATTATTCGTAATTTAACAAGCGCTGAAATTTAATGCCCATTGTATCTCGAGTGCTAACAGTATCATGCTTCAAAGTGGGAGCCCGTAAAATACAAGCAGGACTTTTAGGATGCTGTTAAATTGCATGGCTTAGAGTCTATGTTAGTATAAAAGTAAGGATTGTATGTCCATTTTCAACAGCCCTGTATCTCATGTATTCTTAATAGCTGGAAACCAAGCAGTATGTGATAGCATAGGGTAACGAATGGCCTCTTACTTCTCTATTTCAACAGGTCTTTATTCCACTCATCAATCTCATTGCTCACACCAAGGGAATCAGCTAAAAGCTCTTCAAAAATACATAGGTGCACTCAGGGCACGGCGTGCAGATTTTTCTAAGAAGATAATTATATGTAAATAAATGATGAAAATTAAAGCAGGAGTAAAGAGGCTTTTGTGGGAATTGCAACACGTGAAGGTTCCCTCTCTGGGGTCAGAAGGCAGAAGGAGGAGAGCCAACTCCAGAGACACTGGGGTGGTACAAAGCACCACTCGTGGTTTCTAGGCCTTTCCTCTTTGCAGAGAGAAGCTGTTCACTTCAATTCAAAGCTTACTGCTCTCTCCATCCAAAGGGGCTGTCCCTTGACTTCCGATAGAGAAAGTGAATGAGGTAAGAAACAAATTTTTTAAAAAGTTGCACTGAATTATTTGTAATTTCAGGAAGAAAAGAAAGTTAATAACAGAAAAGGAAAGCATACTGCAGAATTTATTTACAGCCCACTCAACTCAAATGAAAGAAATCCCCTTCAATGAATCCAGTGACCTCAAGACTATGAAGCCTCACTGCAGCTGCACACGGGAGCGCACAGCAGGCAGCTGAGGCTGGGGAAGACCTGAGACTGTCTGAGCTCTAAAGGAACAGTTGAGTCACATGTCCCTCCTCCATTTGAGAGCTCCATGCCCCAGAGGAACAGGGGTGGCACAGCCAGACACCCCACTCCAAAATGCAAGGGGCAAAGAGAGGTGTGGGACGAAGAGGTAAGCAGATGAGTAGTGACAAGTCGGCATCAACCTGCACAAGAGATCTGTTTCTCAATTTTCTCCCACAGATGCTTCCAGTAACTCAACCCAGGCTGACATACGTTTGGGCAGTAGTTGACAAATCTAAAAGCAGCAGGATGCAAAGATGGCTTAAAGCTATGACAGTCCCACGGGTTCTTTGCAACACACAACCAACATCGCTAGATCATAATCGTCTATCAGCAGTGCTGTGACCAGCAACGTCCTGTACAATTCCTGTAGAATCTGCTCCTGCTTTCTCTGCAGAGATATAATACCTCAAAGTAAGCCAAAACCCATTCCAGAAATGGTTTTCAAATAGCTTTCTTAATCATCAACAGCTAAAAACAAAGCTTGCTGCAAGAATTCAAGAAAATTTAAATCAAGATTTGTTCCTGAATGGCCCATATAAGCTTTGGCTCAGGAACAAGACAAAATGAAATGTGAGGCCATTCTTTAACACTCAGATTTGTCCTTGCTGTTTAGTCTGAGTGCTCTGTGTCAGTGAAATTCTCAAGTCCTGCTGCTCTGCAACAAATCCAGTGCCTTGCAGGTAGAAACCAAACAAGCAAATCAACAAAAATAAATGCAATTGTGCAGGCCAAATTACACTGAAAGTGTATGCCAAAAAAAAAAAAAAAAGAGAAGGGTAATCTGGCAACCTTCACATCAGTACATTCTGAAATTTGCAGATTGCTCCCTGTAGCCTCGGTCTACCACTAATACTGGTTTTGAATAGGGTCTCTTACTGCATTGCTCTCTGCCAGGGGAACCCAGACAGCTAGCTAGTGTATCCTATAATAAATAAACAAACATCTCCCTCTGCCCCCAAACACATGTAAAAGATGGATTTAAACCATTAGGATTTACTTAGCTCTGAAAGGAAATAATTTTTCTAGACTGCAGAAAATCCCACTGCAATGTAGGGACTATGGCTCAGATTTTCAAAAGAAGAGGGAAGACTTCAAATTTTCAACTTCTATTGCATTTCAATGTAGATTGGCCATCTAGTACCCTCGTGCACCATTCCCCAAGTCCTTGTTTCACTGACAATTAGACTTCTACTAACTAACCTGAAGTTAAAAGAAGTAACAGAACAATTGTGAAACGTTACGAGCTATTTTTAAAACAGCAGTTTACTTATGGCCTTCCTCCCCAGGGACCAAACAGTTATGGCAAGAGTAACACAGCTCTTAGGGTACATTCAGAGATGGGGAAAAAACGGTGAAATTCCTTATTCTACTTTTGTGTGGATTTGGGCAGCCAGTAGGGGGTAGATGTTTAGAAGTATTTATGTGCTATGCATTTTCGTAAGTGCTGGAACCTCTTTGAATTTCCAACAAGAACGATGAGGTTCCGAAAATAAAAGCTTGACAGGACTTCCAAACACTCAGCTGATAATAGCAAGGATTGCTCTTTACAGCTGGAGCTTCCTATCCAAACAATATCAAAGCTTTTTATGCACAAGAACAATTGAAGACAAGGAGCATGCCTGAGATACAGGTTCATTATTTTCTGCAAGCTCAAATTCAGCTAAGCATGTAAGCACCTCAGGATTGGGGCTAAGGCAATATGTCATTGTGGCAGAACTGAGCAAAGACTGCCAAACCTTCCTCAGGTGCCCTTTAGACTCTTCAAGGTCTGCACATCGGGTAATCCTTCCTCAAGAGCCAGGCACACTAGGATCTTGTCAAAGGACAATCAACACCTTGAAGCTGTACAGACAAGCATGGATTTTATTATGTTCCTCTCCCACTGGAGTAGTGAAGCCACATGCAGTGTCCAGGTGGGCCAGGAAGGCTGGACCTTGTATGCTATCTGCTACTTACATGGACCTTGATAATATCACACCTTGGGCCTCAGTAAAAAATTGAGTAGCCCATGTAAATTCAAAGAGGAAAGAGTAGATGTAATTCCATATCCATGCAAATTTCCTACCTCCCTTTCCAGCCTGAAGCCGGAAACGCAAATGCAAAACAGAAGATATAAAAGTCATCCGAGAAGTTTCAAATGGCTTTGACTTTCTTAATGTATGCATCTTCTCTTTGTTTCCGTACCTCTGATTCCTGACCTAGAGCTAGTACACATAATTTAAAAAAAAAAACAAAACAAAACAAAACCAACATCAAGCACACAGTAGCATTCAGACTGCTAAGATCAAGACTCAGAAAGGAGGTTTAGAATGTGTTTACTGGTAATTGCTTAAACCACGTACACACCCATGCACCATGGAGGGCCCTCACATTTTTGTAACATTTTTGCAGAATTGTACTACCTCATTTCCCTCGTTCATATGTAGGAGGTGCGAGATGCAGGGTGCAAAGCTGCCCTCCCACACCTTATTGCAGAGGCTGCTCCGTACGTCTGGGAGGCACTGCCACTCTTGGAGACAGCTTCACATAAATGGAGGACAAGATCAACCAGGCATCTGCTAAAGAAGGCTTCTGCCAGTCTGCACCAACTGAAAAGGCTTTTCAGCAGAACAAACCTCTGCTGCCACAAACCTGAGGGGTTCCTTCAACTGAGCTGTGCTTCATCCATCATGAATTGGCCACTGAGAATCTGATCCTAAATGTAGCGCAGCTTTTACATCAAATTCCCTTTATGTGTTGAGCCATAAGCTTGCCAAGCAGTAGGAAAGCTGAAGCCTTAAATAAAGAACATTTTCAGCAGTCAAGGCCAAGGTTAAAAACATTAGGCATATGAGGAGCTGTTTTTGCAGTGAATTTATCGTACAGGCAAAGTAATAAACCATTTGCATTTGAAAGATCTATAGCATAACGATGTAGATTAGTAGTGCTTCTGTTGGTTTTTATTTTAGCACAAGGAAACTTACTGTTATCTTTCACAGGGCCCTTCCCATAGCCTTTCAGCCTCTGCGGCGCTCCAGTAAAGGCAGTTCTGTATCACTGCAGCAGAGCACGAGCTCATAGCTAACCCTGCAGAGCACTGAACTACTGCACAAACCAAACCTTTACTTCCAAACTTCCAGCAAGGAAGGAGGAGGATGATCTGCCTTTTTACACTATTACTTATAAACAGTAAATTCTTGAATTAACTGATCTTTAGTCTGGGCTTCAAAGGACTTCTTCCCTTTTTCAGATACAGGTGCCCATGGGCTACGGTTCAGTCAGTCAGACGCCTAAGTCTCCAGTTGCAGCTGTCCACATGGCTGTGGCTCCTCTAGCAATCTCCCAGGCTCACAAATTAAATACCTGTCTAAAAATCTGATGTTATCCATGCACTCAAATGCTTTTAAGAATATGGGTTTGATCCAAAAGCCCATTAAGGGTAATGGAAAGACGAATTGATTTTCCACTGACTTTGTACTGGGGCCTAAACACTTAGCACTGGTCTAAAGATCGGCTGTGTCTCCCATCTTCTAAACTCTATGAATTTGAAACATTAATTTACAAATGTAGGCAACATAACAGGGCATGATGTAAAATATACATTAAGTACACCTTGGTGCCAGCACATACATCCAGATGCAGAGATTTCTAAAAAATCTTCGTGTGAGTGGCCTCCACAAAAAAATGCCACCACTTGTGACTATGAAAGCAAGGCAGAACCAGAGGAATGAGTGAGAAGACAAAGCTGAGAGGTCTCACTTCAATCCCTCTGTACTGCTCTTTCTTTCAAAGCCTGCCTGCCTCAATGAAAGTGACTGACGGCTTTCCTGTAAAAGATGACTTGCCATGAAACGGAATTCATTAACAGTCAAGGAAAACATTAAGGTACCCAACACATGATCAAGAATCTGAGACCGTGGAAATCAGGAGAGGATTTTAAAATGTTTTGCAAAGTGAAAAATGGTATAAAGGGTTATAAAAAATATGTGTATTTAAATAAAAGTATGTGAACAGAGTAGCTGAAAAACTGCTGGTGGCAAAGCAAAGGCTTTCCTCCAGTGCAAAGAATGACACAAAGGCCAATCAGTTAAGGATCATTATGGCAATTGAATTAAAGCATTAACTTGTTCCCCAAAACATTCACGAGACTTTGAGCTCAATAATTATTTGCCATGCCATGTTTTCTCTGTGGTAAAAATTGCTTCAATGGGAACAACTTCAACAGCTGCCTAGAAGGACAGGAAGAGCAAAGGGCTTGAAGAACAGCAGCTACAAAGTCTTCCTATCTTACAAAACACATAAGGTACATAATTAACATTTACAGTTAATAATGAGCATGAAAGGTCTGCCAAAAACACTGCACATCTTCCTATAGCTTATTTTAAATACACAAGAATCAAAACATAATGCAAGCTTGAGGCTGCCAAGAAAACGATGTGTTTCTAAACTTGAGCAAACAATACTGGCTCAAGAGAGCTTCCATCCAAATCACTCATGTTCCTACTCTTATCAAGAGTAGTCATGGGATTCAAAGAACACTATTTAAGAGTGCTGGGGCAGCTCTCCCACATCAGCACATCCTTTAAGACCTTCACGAGACACTTCCTCTGCAGCTCAGTGCTTATCACCAGGCTCTGCTGTCTGAGGAGACTGGTGAGCACCACGGGCTCTGAATGAAGCCTTTAGAAAGGGTTCAGAGCAGCAGGGATGGAGAGCGATGAGGGAGCACACAATGCACCCTCTGTGCCAGGAGCTGCGCCCGCCACTCGTCCGTATCAAACTGCCTCAGCAGGGAATGGTGAAGCCACATCTTCACGTGGTGCTTTGTGATACATCAGCATCACGCCTATCACCTCCTAGTTTTCTGTAGGAAAACACTATAAAGACATCTCTGCTACTTTTTTAGTATCAAACTTTCCATAAAACTGATGCCGTTTTCCAATTTGGTACAAGGAGAAAAAAAAACAACAACCATCATTCAGAGTAAAACAGGGATCTCAGTCTCTTATCCCGTTCTCCCATCCTCTCTGTTCCTCTGGGAACAAATTATATCAAAATATTTAAATACTTCTTGAATTGATGGTGGGAAGTAAGCAGACATATCATCAAGGGCCTTTGCTGGGCTGAAATCCCAAAAGACAGATGACGAGCAAATGCTTACATTCTGCTGACACGCTCCTCTGATAATTCTCATAGTGTACTGCTGAAAGCGTAAGGAGAACACAGTGCCTGCCATTGTACTCAGTTCTCACTGTTTGTTAACACATCTATACTAGTGCTTCCCTTTGTAACACACTGAATGACTGAAATTTGACAAGGACATCAGGACTTGAAGGCACTAATGTTAATAATTTCCACAGCATCCAGTTGCTTAAACAGACACTCTCTCCGCAGTCTTCTTTATTTCAAGATCCTCTCTCACATGTCAATGGGACAGCTTTCAAGGCTTTGCATGAGCAATTTCAACACTGATTCTGGAGGTACCTGGCACACTGCTGAAATTTGTTTTGTCAGGATATAACTTTCTCACATGCATCGCAGTTGTTCTGACAGATGTCGGTGATGGGTATACCTACAACATGTTCACTGCAACTGGGCAGAAGGAGCCATCTTCACTGCCATCATCAGCCTAGTACCATCATTCAGGTGTGAAGTTGTCACGTGGAGCACAGTCCTGTGCTGCACATATTTTTCCCTATGTGGCTGAAAGCATAGGGACTGGACTGAGGAATTTTAACTGGCTATTTGTTTTTAGTAAAAGCTTCAACATCACTACTGAAAACTGGCTGAATGTTGCAAAAATTTTCTTTCAATCAAAAACTCTTTTTTCAGAATTTAGAAGCAGCCTAAGTGATAACTTTACAATAAAAAACCATGCACAGGACTAAATGTCAGACCTGGATCAATGCATAAGTCACCATTAAAGTCCGCTGCTTCTGGGGAAAACTGGTTTTAAAGGCAAGAAAAAAGTAAATGTTCCTGCTCATTTGAGCTATTCAAGATGAAAAGATCTGGGTTTTCATCCACAAGAATTTACCTTCTCCTTTTTTCTTGCTCCGAGATGAACACACCACCCTGTGCCTAGCTACTACACATGACAGTGGGTGGTCTTGCAGGGATCATTAAAATGGTAACTTTGGCTCTGGGGAGTTCTGGTGTACTTTAGGCAATTCCCCGAGAATGACTTAATAAATTCACATGAAGGTTTAGCATAGAGGTCTGAACTTCCCAGGTGCTTTTTATGTAGATGCTCAGCCTACAATGACACAAGCCAGATGTATGAGAGATGGTTACAGGGCACAGACAAAAACGTGTACTCATTTGCACACCAATCGTCCTTCCCCTTTCATCCAGACGAGGGCTACATCTCTTCCTGAGGTTTCTTTCTGAGGATGAGATCACCAGAGTTTTCCTCGTTCCCTGCAGCGTTCTAATCAGATGTAAAGTAGGAAGGAAAATAATTACAAGATTTTAGTTGAAATCCATTGCAGAGTTAATTTTTTTGTCCACTTGGAGAGAGATTATTGGCTACCAAGCATAATATTTATTTTTAAGGTTATTCCAATAATGCAAGCATTTGAATCAATTGAATATTTTAATCCATTTGTGATTTTTCATGGAGATTGAATGACGTGAAAGATTCCCTTAAGTCCACTGCATTGCAATGTCCAAAGTTGCTGGAAGACAATATCAGCAAGAATTCACAACACTGGATCAGTAACAAGGGTAAGAAAATAAGACATTGAAAGAACAGATTGCAGTATTATTTTCTGCAAAACGGTCCAGGAGGTTAAACAGCACCAACCGGAGACACGGTTTTGAATACTTTGACAGATTTTCTTAGAGAAAGTAAAATTTTGCCCGCAGCCTTTCAGCTTGCATCAGTCACTCTCTTCAGAAAGGAGAAAATCTCCAGCTGACATTCCAGCATTTTTGCTGTCGGATAGCCAGGCAGATAGCCCACATGTAGACCTGTCCAGTCTGCTTATTTCACATACATTCACACTGTTGCATCAGGAGTGTAAGGACGGATTTTAACTTTACTCCTGAAGTCAACATTAGTGATTTCCACTGACATTAATGGAGATTTAAATCAAGAATTGCTTCTTATCTTCAGCTGTGTTTTAACTGATTAATCTTTCAAGCATCTGGTTTTGCAAAATGACAGAGGTGTAGGGCATCAAAGATTGGCCCTAGTTTTCAGTTTCTCCTGGTTATTCTTAGAACTCTTATCCTTTTACATTCAGACTATGTGAAAAGTTGGACTTCTTCCTGTCCATAAACTCCTTTTGAGTACTGGAAGGCCAAAATGAGGTCTACCCTCTCTAGGAGCCTTCTCTTCTCCAGGCTGAAGATCCCAGCCTCAATGTTTCTTCATAGGAAAGGTGCTACAGCCCTCTGATTGTCCTTGTGGCCCTCCTCTGGACACACTCCAACAACTCCACATCCATCTTGTGCTGAGGGCTCCAGACCTGGATACAGCACTCCAGATGGAGCCTATCAGGGGCAGAGCAGAAGGACACAATCCCCTTCGTTGCCCTGCTGTCACCCCTCTGCTGATGCAGCTCAGGACACAGACCATGAAGCAAAGATTATTCTTCAATAAAGCAAGAGGTGAAGTCAACTTTTCTAGTAATCTAGGGTTTTTTTTCAGAAATGCCTGCTGTCACATATGGAAATGACACCAAATGAGAAAACAGATTTCAGAGAATTTCTACTGAAAACTCTCACTGCGACTATGGCAACTTGTTTGCAGCTACAAGTGCCTCAGCTCTGTGAAGGGCCCTGGGAGACTGGCTTTCAGATTTCCCAGGGCAGAGCTGCCATACAGTTCAAGGACAGGAGAGCAAATAGCAACTGTACCAGGTCCTGAGCTCAGTATCCTTACTGCTGGACAGTGCTTGGGGTGAGATCTACAGATGCAACAGATTCAGATACAGAAGAGACAGATTCAGGAAACTAATCCCAGCCCTCCCACGCTGCAGGATGTCTTTCAGATCACCAGGACAGGTCTACCAATTGCAGTTCATCTAGCATGTCTAACACACCCATGCTCAGGTAGACACTGACTATCCCATTCCTCCCCATTTTGCAGCAAAGTCCACTGCTGCCAGAACACAGCAATGCAAAGTGCTATATTCTTCTCCACTGCTGGATGTGGTGTTGTTGTCAGTAACACTAATTTTGTTTCCAGACACAGAAAACCACTAAAAGGCTTTTTAATAAATTAGTAGGGATGTTCATAGTGTAATTAAATAAAATGATAACTATTGCATTTTCTCACTGTGAGTGAGTCTTGCCTCCTCCCACCAATTTCTATCTGCTAAGCTACCTTAAGATAAATTTCATTTATTATGCCTTCATACAAATCTCATTACTTGCTCAATAAACAGTTTTGTTTTCCTGTCTGGGCAACCCTCCAAAGAAAGGCTGTGTGCATGCTTTTGCAATTACTGATACACTGTATAAGAAACTATGGCATGTTTCTGACAGACTAATTAAAGGCGAAGAACGCTCTTCCTGAGACCTTGATTCAGTTGTTTTTCTCCCCTTAGCTCCCTCTGTAATTTCCACTGAGCGATATAACCTCTCTGTTTCATTTCCCCACCCATAAAGCAGAAATGGGAACCTTTCATCTGCCTCACCAGGATCCCGGTACAGTACACCATGACCTTAACTGCCTCCTAAGAGATGCTGTAATATATACGTGTGCTTTAATACAGACGTTGGGCAAACCTAACCCTGGCAGGTCAACAGAGTTGTCCTAGTAAGCTCCTCCAGCAGTGACACAGCTCTTGTTCAGCAACTTTGCACATCCACAGCTGTCACACAGGGAACAGCAGACTACAAATACAGCGAGGGAAAGACAGAACTTGAGGAAATAACCCAATTGTTCATTCCCTGAGCTGCAGCCCAGGGTCTGCTTGTCATAGGATCAGGACTAGAGGCAACAGGCAGAAACTGGAATGTAGGAAGTTCCATATAAACATAAGACCTTCCTTGTTGTGACGGTAACAGAGCACAGGAACAAGCTGCCCAGAGAGGTTGTGGAGTCCCTCTCTCCGGAGAGATTCAAAACTTGTTGGGACACTTCCCTATACAAACTACTGTAGGGAACCTGCTTTAGCAAGAGGTTGAGTAAGGTGATTTCCAAAGCTCCCTTCCAACCCCTACAATTCTGTGACCACTCAGTCTCACCCCAGCTGCCCCGCACCAATCTCAGGCTGCCCAGGGTCCCATCCAGCCTGACCTTAAGCACCTCCAAGGATGGGGCACCCACAGCTTCTCTGGGCAGCTGTGCCAGTGCCTCACCACACTCTAAGTAAAGAACTTCCACCTAATATCTAATCTAAATTTCCTCTCTTTTAATTTAAAACCGCCCCCCCCGTCTATCGCTACCAGACCATGTAAAAAGTCAGTCTCTGTCTTGTTTATAAGCTCCATTTACAATACTGAAAGGTCACAATGAGGTCTCCCTGACGTCTTTTCTTCTCTGGCCCCTCTCCTCTCAGCCATGTGAAAATAGCTCTCAGTAATACTCTCTGCACGTGGCACCGTCCCTCCAGGTCCCACACCGTGTCCCTGTCAGGCTGCATGATCAGGATGGCTGCAGGACCTCATGGTCACTGCTCTCCTCCCTGCAGAGGAGAAATCTCATACTCCGTTGTCTACTACTCCCTAATCTCCTCCCTGCCACTGGGAACTGCCTCGGTTATTTTGCACATTCCGGTTTATTTCATTATGAAGAGGCAAAAGCTATCTGCAGTTACTCTACTGATCACATTTTTCTTCTTATTCCAGAACATGGTTTCTTCATCTATTGTGCTTAAATCTAGGCTTATTAGGAGAAAGACAAGGGGTAGAGGAGCAAGTACATTGTTTTTTTCTGGCTTTATCCACCTTTCCAGCCCCTAAACAAGCACTTCGGTGCATCAATACAGACCTAAAAGCAGCTTTTTCTTCAAGCATGTGTTTGGGACATCTCTCTCGTTAATATACTTTTCTTACAGTGTAAAACCAAGGGGAAATAACTGTCATCCTCACTAGGAGATCGGGGGAAAAAAAGAAGGGAGGAAACTTTAAAAGTTCATTATGCAAATTCCTGTGGCTTCTGTAATATCTTGGTGCTTATTAAAATGAAACAGCTGTCATTTTGAACCAAAAGTCACATGTTTGGGTTAAATATTTTGTGCAAATATAAAGTTCAGAGGAATAGTAAAAGTTGAAATGTCAAAGCAGCCTCCAACACTGCTGGTCTCTGCTACTGGCTATGGGATTTCATCTGCAACTTGTTAGTACAATGCAGAACTTTTCTTGAGTAAGCACAATTTTCATCCAATTTGCACCTTTTATGCTCTACTGTAAGTGTATAATATCAACAATAATAATAATGAAAAAGACACTTTGATGGACAGATAATGCTAAGGCTTCAATTGTGAGATTGGAAGAAAGTATCTTATCTCCATGGAAGCACCAGAAATCAGGCAAACATTAACATAAATGTAGAGAGCATATTCTATATAAACTACCATGGGTAGAAGCACTCACTGCTGTTCAGTCCATTCGTGTCATTTAAGTATATAACTTCTTTGTTCTTACGACTTTTATAATCCAAATGAAATAGGCTGGCAACGTCTGTCTAATATACTTTATTTTACAGGAATTGCTCACGTTAGAGAAGGGTTAAAGCATACATGCTAGGCTGGGAGGTCTTCATTTCTCTCCTCTCTTCAAGTGATGAAGATGGAGAGCAGGAATGAAAGTAGGATGAGGCAAAAAGAGAATGGTGGCATTATGCAGGCAAAATGCTGACTGCAAATTTATATATTATGCTAAGCTTTATTAAGAGGCAGACTAAGCCGAGCACCATAAACAGGAGTCCTGAATTCATAGTTTTAAAGTATAACTTATTTTTCTGAAATATATTAGAACATGAAAAAGATTCAAAAACAATAATTAAAAAAGATCTATTTTCTCAGCACCGTATTGTTATTTTTCTCATTTGAGCATCAATTCAGCAATGGAACCAGGGAGTATGTTATCCAGACAGCACCAATACCAAACAAGCATGAGACTACATAGAGAGCACGTTTGGAAGAGTGTATGCAGCTTTCAATAAGCCAAAAGGGGAACCACACTTCGTAATGGTGTTTCCAAGCAGGACATCCATAATCCTGACAAATGGGAATCCAGAGCCCCTGCAGCAACCCTGAGCCTGCTGCTGTCATGGGTAATGCACTCCAGCCATGATGAGCTACTACAGTCAGCCTAGCTTAATAAGCTAGGTTATTTTTTCCTTGAACTGTATCTATTCCCCCTGCACTTTAAGACTAAGTAACATCAACCCATGCTGCTTGTCTCTAATCAGGAATAGCCTCCCTGCCTGCAACCACAGCTGGAAGTAGGAGCCTCCCCCTCTAACCTAGAACAGCTGTTCCAACATTATGGTCCAGGCTAGCAACAAAAAACAGTCACCCATCCTGAAAACACATTTCCTAGAAATCAACTTGGTCTTCTCTTCCCTACCTGACAAAAGACAAAAGCAGGTTGTGAAGGATATTGATGGAGAGCCAGGAAGAAGTCCCTGCGCCTTCCCAGCTTGGCAGCCTGCTCTCTCCTCTTTGCACTCTGAATTGTGTGAGGTATTAGCAGGGCGAACAGTGCAGCAGCAGAACAACAAGAAATTTACTTCTATAGTCAGAGGTTTTCACCTTCCTAAATTTTGGAGTTGCTATGTATTGATGAATAAAAAAGATTAACTTTGCAGGTATTGCAGCACATTCTATATTAATTCTCCAGTTTCTGAAAGAATTGGTGTCTTCTATACTTCAGACAAACACATTTTAGTCTATTTGCTCCAGAAGTATGATACACAACGGGTCCAATTCTACTTTCCAGTAAATGCTTCCACTGACTTTAGGAACATACTGGGGTCATGCAAAGACAGGATTCTGTTTCCACTAGAATATATACTCAATGTTTTAAAGAGAGACAATGCATCTGTACAAAAGGAAGAGTTATATTCCTCCTGGCAATGACTACAAGCTGCATTTGGAGTTTTTCTTAATAGTTACTTTATTCCACCTTTGTGTTTTTCTTAGGAACAAATGTATGCAAAAGCAACGACTGGAAAGGAGAACTACCTATTACATTAAGGTTTGCTGCCAAATGCTATCGGCGTTTCAATCAGAACTCCCTCTAGATTACAAATACAGTTACATTAATGACAAATTAATTTTCCTTTTATGCAAAGAACTGCTTAGGAGAAAGAAAAAAACGATGTGCGGCTCTCCTGCAGCACTCTCAGCTCCTGTGCTGGAACAGTTTGCTCCTGCTGGCAAGCACTGTGCTCTCAAGGCAAAGAATACCAGCAAGCCACTCTGCAAACTTAAGGCAGCACATTTTTATACAGAAAAGATTTTGACCTCGACAACCCTATCCTTCCACCCCTTTGTATACACAAAACCCATCAGCCCAACAGCATCCAGCTGTCAGCTGCGATGAAAGATGGGGAAAAAGAGCAAGGAGGGAGCAAGTAAAGGGGAGAGAAAAGTGCTCTTGTGACACTGAGATTTCCAATGTGGAAACAGTAGACTTAACTCCAGTTGCCACTGCAACTTCTTTGTGTCACGAAAACTGAGTGGGAAGAAATTGAAAAACTGAAATACAATAGCTGCACAGAAGTGCACTGATAAGAAAATGACTGACGTTTGCAGGGAAGATTACTGACATTTTCACCGTGCCCATTTTGTCAATCTAGAAAAGGCTTAGCACGTCCCAGGCACTTAATGAATCACACAACGCATCACCTCGCAAACTGACTACAATCAAGATCAGGCAAATGGGGTGGATGTGATGAATGTGACATAAGATACATCTGACTTGATGAAGGCAAGCACAGGTTTATGTTTGAGCAACATTTGAACAATTCTGCTAAAGGGCAGTGGGCAAAGACCGATGAAGATAATAAAATGTGAATAAAAGTTTCCTAAAGCTGAGGCTGGAAATGAAGTCTTCATAAAGGTGGCCAAAACCATCACTGTAACTTCTCTCTAAACATTGGCTACACTGACCTGGTGTGGAGTACAACTTTCAGCATTTCAAAACCTGTCAGCCAGGACTATGTTCAGCAACGCAGAAAACGTACTCACTTGTTGGAGAGATTTCTAGCAGTTAGCTTTCTCTTTGTTAGCTGTGAATCTTATCCTAACACTTAGTCATTGCCTAACAAGGGTAGGAAGCTTATCAGATAAGATAGATTAGATAATAGATAGACTATAGATAGATATAGATCAGATAAGATAGACTAGATTAGAAGGCTGCTGGGATAACAATCAAAATCTGGAGAGTGGGGGGCAAATCCTGAATGAAAGTTTCCAGAAATTTAAGGATGCTTATTGGCCTCACTCAAGTAATACTTCTTTTATCTCAATCTCTTAGATCAAAACTTTTCTACCACATAACTAACACCCTCCGCTTTATTTTTAACACTCCAATTATAAACTACAAGCTCCCAGAGCTGTTGAATTGTCTGTATTAGGAAGAAATGATTAGCCAGTGCTAAATGTGAAGTTTTCCAGCAAGCCAGGCTTTTTGGTGAGCTGTGTGAAAATCAAGCAGTCAGGAAAACGAAGGCTGCCAATTTAACTCCAAAGAGCAGAGAGCAGTAAGTGGGATGACCCATGGTACTGCAGTTTTCCCACTCACTCACTCTTACTTCTTAGCTATCAGGCAACACTTCTGTAGGCTGGTTAGTTTCTGTGGTTAGTATCATTGTTTTGTACAAACAGTTAACATCCTTTCCAGTGGAACGGATGCTCTCACTCCTTCATTGCCATGATAACCTAAAAACTAACTATCTCTCTCTGCAGCAGATCAGCAAGCACCCAGGTAATACTTCTGCCAGCAGGACTGGGGAGAAGCAGGGGACAATGCCAGATGGAGTTCACACTTGCATCAAACAGTATCCTAGAAAGTCAAGGGAGCATCTCTTCTAATAAACCATCTCTGATGGCCACTGCCAGGCTATGCAGCCCTGATCCGCATTGCAGTAATTTACATATTGAGTGGTAGAGTCAGAGAAGGTGTATGTTAATGTTTTAACAGAAAATTGCCTTTTTCTGTTTTTGCAGTTGCTTTAAAACTTAAGAGTTAATCACTTTTTCTGCTGCTCCTGTCCTTGAATTTTCAGTTTGTGAGATAGATTAGTGTACAATGCCTTGGATTTCATTACTAAATGGGCTCATAAAGTAAGATGAAACAAGATTATATTCTCGCTCAGGAGTATAAGTTTAAGGTTAGATGGTTGCTTTTAGTACACTGGAGTAATGACCTTGAAAACAGAAGCTGCATGTTCTGCGGCCAGCACAGAGCACACTTGTATACCAGGCACTGTACAGGATTAAAAGCGCCCACAGAAAGGTGAGAGGATGCTAATTAATTGATGCTCATACAGTACTTTGAGGTCTTCTGATAGAAGGCAGTAAGAAGCACAGAGAATTATTAACTACAGAGACAGTAACTATGAATTTATGAATAATGAAGAAAGCAAAGGAAGAACAACCACACAGCTCAGTTTCCCCAATCACTGCCTCCTCAGCATTCACCCACACAGTCAGATTGGCAGACTGGAACTGCTGCTAATATCTTATGTAAAAAGGATGAAAATTTATTAATATAGCATTCCCTACGTAAGCCTCAATTTGCCAACTTACATAAGTTCATTCTTGAAGAGAAGCTCTTGCCTGTAAATGTTGCTGTGCACAGGTCTTGGCATCCAGCAGAGCACAAAGTGGGGGGGACACAAGGCAGCAGAGCCCAGCCATTATGGTCACAGGTGCCATCAACATACAATACTGAGCAGCAGATGCATCCTGGTGATGAGTGCAGACTTTTGACACACTGAAGGTTACATTAAAATGTGCTCAGTATTGCTAGATGGTAGCAGGAGTTTCTCTGTTTTCACTTGAGCATCCCTTCTATCACAGTGCTTTCCTAGCATGAGTACCTGACCAGCTAGGAACATGTCACCAAGGCTCCTCTCATCTATTCATCTGTGCCCAGGCTCCTTGAAGAACAGTAATTGCCAGGTGTCTCACAAGCTGTCAGCTCATCATAAGAAGGGTCAAAAGAGAGCTCAGGAAGTAGACAGCAGTGACAACACCTGGCAAACACAATTCAATCTCTATCACGTAAAAAAACAAGACTGAAAATTACTACGTTTCACTGTCAGAGATTCCTTGACATTTGGTGGTGAGACATAACCACAAGGCCTACTTTACAACTGCAGCAGCCATAATGGAGTCCTGTTCTTTAAAACATGTTATTAATCCCATTTTAATCTCATGCTAACAGGCAGGAGCTTCATCTCTGTTTCATTTTGAACTGATTTAGTCATAAGGATTTGAATTATTGTGCATTGTCCAAATTTAGGGGTATATCTTCAAAGTCATTCCTTGGAGCAGCAGCTGCCAAAGACGAAAAGCAGCTGTGCTCTTGTGACACTGGTTGACAGCACAATGCAATCTTCAGGACTTCAGTTTGAGTTTTGGTGGATGTCTGCAATATCAGTAAAAATAACTGGGCAAGAGAAACGGTATCCTGACAGCTTTTTTTCAAGGCTTTTGTCAAAAGATAGTTATCTATGAAGGACGTATTTTCCATGTGAGCTTAAATATTAATTCATACAGTTATCTACAGAGGTATTATTTTTCAGATCAGAGCATCTCAACTGTCAGAAGCATTATCTATTCCAAATTCAGGCAAATCCTGCACTGCTCCAGGTTTAACCTTAAATTGATAATGAAACTTCGTTTTTTTTAATGGTAATCACCTCACACCCACCCAGTCAGGAAATCACCTTAAGACATTCACAGGGACTAAAAGCAAGCAGCATTTTCCTTCTTCAAAACATACTTTTGCTCTAAAAAGCAAAATGCAAAAACAGCACCGAGCAACCCCACAAAACCTGTTATAGACACACAATCCTAAGGAATTACAAATAAATCCCAAGCCACCAACTGCTAAAATTCCCGCAGGATTTTGCTGTTTTCAGCCCCCCAGAACCAGAGCCTAATTAAGAAAAAAAGGCCAGCTTATACCCTATTTCTCCCGTTCCACCACCAAATAATCCTGCTGAGAGCATTTCAGACTTGCACAATTCCCACTGCACCAAAGATAAGTTCAGCAAATTTACTGCATCCATCCTCTAGGACACTGGCAAAGGGGTAAAGATAGGCCGCAGTGGAAACTCCAGTGACTGCTCCAGCCTCACTGGGGATGTTATTTGGTCTGCTGAGTATGTGTTTCTGATTGCAGAAGGGGAAAACAGAAGCAAAACAGAAAAAATGCAATTTTCAGAGCCCAAACCAAATTTCAAAACAAGAAGGTCAAGATGCCCCTCCTGTCATCAGCACACAACCTTAGAGGCAGCGTCAATATGAATGGGGCCAGGCTTTTTCTTGCAGTGACAGGACATAAGACAATGGGGGCAAACTGGAGCATATGAAGTTCCACGTGAACGTGAAAAAGAACTTAATTATCTTGAAAATGACAGAGCACTGGAAGAAGCTGCCCAGAGAGGTTGTGGAGTCCCCTGTTCTGGAGATATTCAAAACCTGTCTGGATGCTTTCCCATGGAAACTACTGCGGGGAATGTGCTTTAGTATCAGGGAATTGGACTAAGTGATCTCCAGAGGTCCCTTCCACACTCTATGATTCTGTGAAAATGCAAAGGAGGTATTTTCTGCCAAAGTTATGCTTTCATGTTCTCTGTGGTCCCATCTGCCTGGAGCACTACTCACAGTGATCCTAAAAACATATCTCACCTCTGTCGTGGGATCACGACAGCTACAGGAGTGAGCCTACGAGGGAAGAGCTCCTTTCACCAACACTGCAGCACAATGCTACCACCTACATGCTAACTCAGTAGCACATAGTCCTCATCAGACAGTCCAGGGAACATCAGGTCTGGCTACACAAATCCAGCAGAAAGCATCAGCATCAGAGAAGAGACTGAACGGAGACACAGGCCCAACTTCAAGTGTGGATGTTCAAGTGATCTTTGAGGACCAGGAGAAAACCATTCCATTCAAGCTGTAGGGTCAGAATCTAGTTTCCAGGGTCAATCTCTGCAGCTGTCTTTGTAAGATCTGAGGAATTACAAGTGACACACAGATGATGTACGAATAAGATACGTGAGGGACCTTGTGCTGGCAATAAAATACTTGGTGCCAAGTGGCTGCGGAATGAGGGAAAGAAGACAAGAAGCAGATGAAGGCCTAGTTGGATGATTCAATCTAGCTTCGGGTTGATCAAGTCAGTAGTAACAAAAGCAAATCACTGTTTCTTCATCAACCCTGGCCCCTTAAGCCCTGCAGAGACCAAGAGAAAGCACTGTGAGGAAAAGACATCACTCTGGGCTGCCAGCAGCTCCTGATGAGCCACAGATTGCCTGCAGCCAGAATACTGGAAGGCACCAAGTAACAAAAGCCAAAATGAGATTTACTTTATAAAACACAATTGGAAGAATTTAAACATTGTTCAATGGAACGATGCACTGTTTTGTGTAATTGCTTGTTTGATAAATAGCAGGCAGGCAGAGCTCACATTTTTAGCCTTGAATTATTGCCAAGCTGAGTTATTTTGTGAGGTAGAACTGAATCAGCAGTTCACTTACAAAAATTAAGCCCTGGAGAACGCGCAAGAGTAAAATATTTCTTCTCATTAAAGAAGTTGTTGGTGCTGGATAATCAGCATACATACATAGCACAGAGAGGTGGTAAATTTATGTGCCCCACTCACTTTTCCTGAGATTTGTCTGGTATGCAAATTGTCTACAGCTTGATAATATCCTTTAAATTTATATCCCCCAAAGATTTACACCATGTCCTAACTACTGTTCTGCAGTGCAGGGCTCACATGAAAACCCTGCAGCCAAATGGGGCTCTCTGGGTCATCCCCATGAAGTTCAATTGTAAATCAAGCCACAGATGTACAGGCTATGTTTGGTAGTGTCAAAGATTCTCCTGTATTCCTCACGCTCAGAGCATAACACAGGTACACCCTTTCCAAATGGGAATGGGGTTACCTGGAGGGCAGGGAGAGAGCACGTGCTCTTAAACACCCTACCTACTCTCTAAATCTTCCCAACTCTAAAGTCACCATCATTATTACCTCTTAAACTAATTCTTCAATGGGAGCTGTCAGCATTCACACCACTTTTTTTCTGGTGTTGCTATCACTAGCTAAAAGAAAATAAAAAAGTTCTTGACGATAGACTCCGGAGGCTCAGAAGCCCTGAAGACAAGCTGTGAGACACACAAAGCTCTCACCTCGAGCCATCAGTGCAGAGCCAAGCTGGTGTTATCACTCAAAGCCATTCAGTGGTGCACAGAAACAAATGCTGCGGTTGCACCACAGACACGTCCTAACCCTCAAGGCACAGTGCTATTTGGCAGTCAAGGAACTGATGGCTGAATGCTGCTCTTTTCACTCTGGTGAATGTGCTTGGGAACAGCAGCAGGAGATGTAACATATCTGATTTGTGGTTAGATCCACAGCTGACGCTTCAGCATTCTGCTGAAAAAAAAAAAAAAAAATCATGTCCATACATACGCACAAGTTACTTTTGGAGTGTATATAATAAAATAATTGGGGGCACTTTACGTAGAAAATACTAGCAAGGGTTGTTTGCTTCACAACGAAAAAGAATTTGGATCTATTTCCTCCTACAGTGCGAATACATTTCCCACTGGATAACATTAGCCTGAGCTGGAATATGTGCGAATTTTCATTCCAAGACAATTACATGTTTTGGAGCCGGTATTTCACAACTCATCAAAAGCAGACCAAAGCTTTCCAAGCTTTAGAAGGCAATATCTCATTTAACTAAAGAGAACCATGATGTTCTCTTCTAGCTTTCAGAGATATTGAACCATCAGACTTATTTTCAATTTTCTCACAGATGGGAAAAGAAACCGAAGAAATTTGTAAGCATTATCCATTTTATTTATTTATTTATTTTAATTTCTTTCTTGGACCCTCTGAGGTTACTGGAACATAGCTCTGCAAGTGGAACAGTATTGATGCAAGTCAAGAATGATGCAGAAACCATTGGGAGCAATGCTAAATCCATGCTGACAAGCCTTTCTCATCACATCTGCCTGCTAACTCCACAGCACTTTGGGAAGGATATATCTTCACCTATATGCCTGACCACGCCATCATTTCGGGATATAGAATGCAGTATCTGGGACTTTAGAACAGAAAGCGATAAAAAATAACAGATTAAAAGGAAAAAATATAAGTTGGCATATAAGAGGTGTGTTATCCTGGGGAAAAATTTATGAATGTAAGATCCAACATTTATTTTCTAACCCTTTAAGGCTGAGAAGAGCCCAGTGGGATCCTTGGGATTATGGCAGTTTCCAGGTACTCTCCTGCCCCCACCCCCACTTATGCTGCACACTGCAAAGTTGTAAAGGTTGCAGCTGAAGGTGCTCAGAGCCCACACACATCACAAGGATGCTCCAGATGGTATAATGCCTTTGTGGAAATTCCTTTCTGGATGCTATTTTTAATCCCTGGTATTAAACATGCTGACAGATATTCCATTTCCAGTACGGTTATTACTTATTCGATTCCCATGAATGTATATGGTGGGTGCTGGTTAATGCCAAACCACGTGATGAAACGATTTCCTTTCCCAACTAGATTTCTATTGTCTTAAATAAAAAAAAGACACTGATACACCAATGAGACCAGAGCTGAAGCACTTGTCCTGATCACATCCTACCATGTATTTCAGACAAAGCCTTTGTTCATGGGATAAAGCACATTGTGAGTGTTATCCTCTCTATCCTACCTAATGCACAGCGGATAATACTACGCTTACAAATATTAATGAAAAATGACTAATGACAACTAAATGATTCACTTAGCTTGACTCTCTCTGTAATGCATTCTTCATATGGCAGGCATTTATCAGCTCTCACTGATGACTCTACAGACACCCCACTATGCACAGAGAGCCTGTCTACACATTAAAACTTAATGCACAACTAAGAATTATTGATGTTAGCTCTGTTCTAAAAGGGCAGATCAGCACGATTTTGTTTTATTTTTTTTTTTCCATCAAGGCTTTATTTTCCTTGTCTACTGAATAATTGTGGATTTTTAATTTTATCAGAAGCTAGTGTCCCAAAAAACCTACTAATTTCCCCATACTATTACTTTCTCCAAACTGTTGGATTTTTTTTTTTTTCTCATGCACCTTTACAGATGCACTAAAATAAATTCACGTGTGATGCTTCAGGACTAAAAACCAGCTTGGAAATATCAGCAACTGCACACGATGTTCTATCCGTATGCACAGGGAAGCAGGGAGCCTTAATGGAGCTCGTGTTCTCCATAGAATTTCAGCACTTCTGAGAACAGCCAAATGCTGATAATTACCGGAGCCAAATACTGCAGGGAGATGAATGCTGCCTTGAATACATACACACAACCGTCTCCACTGTACTAAAGGGATGTATGCCATGAGGCGGCTGGAGCCAAACGCTTTGCTTTGCACCGAGCCGATGGAGCACCTCTAATGCTGACAGCAACAGCCCTGCAATTAGGGCTCTTCTCATTCAGGAGCTGTTGGCTCTGTTGGACCATGCATCACTGGATGCAAACCTCTTCTGTCACACACCTGTGCAGGGTTGCCTTGTGAAAGGCAAACGCAAAAAGGCATTTGGTAGATCAAGATACCTGGCTTCACTCCCTTGCTGATTCAAAGATCTTCGTAAAGCCTCTACAAAAATGGAAAAAATAAGCCTTAAAGACAAGCAATTGGAGCACTCCCTTAGTTTCTTTTCCTCTGACTGCAGATAGAAAAGGAAACGCTTTCCAAAGTGCCTGAATGCCTGGCCTTGAGACTTCACAGCCAGAAACCTGAATGAATCGCTCGCTTTTCTAATTGCCCCAGCCAGACTGGAAATAGATTTCAGCTGAAGACACACAGGCTTGTTTGAAGCTTTTATCCTACGTCTAAATATAATTTCCAGTGGCAGGCTGTGCTATACAGAGCAATGCAAATGGCAAGTTAAGAGCAGATATAGTAAGGAGCTATAATCTTTTAGCTATTTTTAAACAAATGAGGGGTCAATGAGCTATTTACTGAAATCTATTCTTAGGTTTCACAAAATTATAACATTAAAAAAAAAAAACAAATCAAGCTTGGCCTTTATGGTTTGGAGAGAATGTCAGAGTGTGTCTAAGTGTACTTCTTTTTAGAAAGAATTGAAGATGGAAGGAAATTGAATGATTTGTACAATGGATATATTTGACAAGGGACCATTAATGCATTTTTCAGCAATAAAAGCTAACAATGCTGTTCCAGCCAGATATTTCTTTTCATTTCTGCTATTCAGACAGTGCTCGATTACAGTTTAGGGAAATGAAGTGAAAGAGCAGATGTATCATCTTTCTGATAAGCAGTCAGAGGGGAGGAGTTGGAAGGCAGACCATTCAAAGGATAACTGAAGAATGATATTTGAACAGGTTACATTTATGCCCTCAGGCTTTAAGCACAGGATACTGCTGTTAATTTTCAGAGCTGGAGCATGCCTCGCTCCAAAGCAAATGAGCACAATAAATAATTTTGTTTCTAAGACACAGGAGACACCAGTTTGCAGCTGGGAAATCCTCCGCAATGGGAAATACAGTAAAATGGCAACACTTTATCAGAAGTTATTTAGTCTGAGCCAGATGCTACTCAGGTTTAATACTCATCATAATTCATTATGGTACATTATCATGTTTCCAGCCATTTCAGATCAGAGATCAGATGTGTTGGGGGGTAACATGCAGCCCCAGCTGTGGGACTGCCCCATGTGTGGGTTGCGGTGCAGGGCATGGCCTGGCAGGATGCTGAGGGCGCACAAGATTTCAGCATCATATGGTACTTCGTTCAAGCCATGTGTTCACATCAGAATGCAGAAAGGTAAGAGGAAACTTTCTAAATGTTTCAGCCCTTAAAAATCTGACTTCTGCGTTCTACAGCTGCAGCACAGCCTCTCTAAAAGCCCTTGGCTCTCAGCATCTGGTGCGTTCAAATCCTGCTTAACAACCAAGCAGGCATTAACCCTTTCCAATAAAAAATGCATATATTAATTAACACATTTCCTGGAGCACACATGGCATCCATGACAATGACACACTAGTGTACAACGAGTAACATTATGCGCTCCATGCCATTGGAATTTCTAATAATCAGCCACTTCATTCCAATCCGAAACAATTAGTCTCCCCATCAAGAATTGCTTTTTATTTATTTTTTTAAGCTCAAAGCAAGGAAATGAGAACAGAGAGAGAACCAACCATCCCCAGTCATGCAAACAGATTTTGTGGATTCAGAGTTCAAGCTTACTGATATACATTTGGTAGTATAATAAAGCACTGGGCATACAAAACCATTGCTTTTCTGACTGGTACAAAATCTGTTCACACCACTGAGCACTTCTTTAACTCATAGATTTCTGTGGTAGCTGGGCTATATAGCGACCCATGCTCACATTTGTACACAAGGAATAAGTTTACACATGGACTGTAAAGACCTTCACACAAAACACTGGCTCTCCCTGATGTTACTACTGCTAACATTTTAGACTCTGTACATACTGGTGAACACTGCAGTAACAAGTCCGCATATCAGAAAACAGAGTTCAGATTCATTACATTCAGGACCAAATACTTGGCTTCCCTTCAAGTAACTGAGGAATTTAAAAACACAGCTCGTGGCAGGTGTGTAGTTCTGGTAGATGCACAATCTAACTAGGAACCAGTAATTATACCTGTCATTTTCTGTAATCAAAACACTACACAGACAGTGATAATATCACCACGCTATCCCTAAGAAACAGGAAAACAGGCATCCCTCATTTTAGAAATGTGGAGACAGATACAAAATGATCTGATGACAAAGAACTGCAAAACCAGCATTAAAATTTAGGATCTTCTCCCTGTTCTTATCACGCAAAATTGTACGAACAAGAGCACTGGGAGAACACAGGTACAAGCACTGCGCTTTGCTGAATAACCATTGCTTCAACATTATGGTGACTGCTGTATTACCAGGACAACAGTCCAGTGAAACTACACATAAAGATGCTGAATTCAGTATGGATGACTGAGTATCACAGTTCTGTATGATCAGTTGCTCAATGTGGTATTTATAGCACAATCAGAGTGCAAACAACATGAATGGAATATCTCCCTCAAGCCTCTTCAACTAAGGAACTGACCCGAGGCCAAAATAAGCAATGGGAATCTTTCTGCTGACTTTGGGAGCCTTTGGATGAGACTCCCGTTATGCAGGATAGAATGGAATGTCTAACAGCTGTGAAAGTCAGCAAAAAGATCTTCACTGACTTTCAAAAGACACTGACCACAACATCGACCTACAAAGCAGTACAGCATTTAGATTTCTTACTCCACCCGAACCTCCAGCTTTACAAGGAAACATACTGTGTAGGCCTCTTCTTCCAGGTTAACTACTGATATGATGAGAAGGAAAGGCCTGAAGTTGCACCAGGGGACGTTCAGGTTGGATATGAGGAAAAATTTCTTCTCAGAAGGAGTGGTGCTGCAGTGGCACAGGCTGCCCAGGGAGGTGATGGAGTCACCGTCCCTGGAAGCGTTCCAGAACCATGTGGATGTGGCACCGAGGGACAGCAGTTAGCATTATGGCGGTGTTACGCTGATGGTTGCACGTTCCCAATCTTGATGAGTCTGTGACACTCTAACGCTCCAGTGCAGGATTTGAGGCTTACAACACATGGCAGGGAAGACATACAAGGGAGCACATTACTCTAAGACAACCTTGTAGTGACACGTGGATGTGTTACTCAGAGGAAAATCAGAACTTGCTCCTCAGAACTAATTTTGCACGATGAAGTAATGGAAACTGTAACACTAATAATTTTTTATCTTTAATTTCTGAATCTTCAGTTTCATCTTTGCTTTGTCTCTGCAATTACCCTCCATTCTCTGCTTCTCTAAAGTAGAATCCATATGAAGGAATAAGAGTCCCGTATAGGAGCTGGACATGCTCAGTCACAACCAGACTGCTTCCCTATCCCATTTTCTTATTCCATCTGGCTTCTCTGATTTTTAAAACAGCAAAAGGAACCACAACAGCGATCATTTTCCTCATCTTGGTGAGTGACCAAAGTTAAGAGACCTCCACAGTTCTGTGCCAAACCCATAGGAATAGCTGCACTGCCTAGTTGTGCCAAAATCCACATCCACAGGGAGCAGAGCATAGCCTCTTTGTATGAATCAAGAACCTAGAGTGTGCATTACTTTAAATCATTTCTATGCATAGCTTCCAGAGACAGTAGCAAGTTTGGCAAAGAAGGAAGGGAGCTTATTTAGGTTATTTGCTGATTCAGATAATGACTGAATGCATGGATTTTTTTATTATGCTGGTGCTCATACAGCACTGATTTGTTAGCAGCAAGACAGATCATGAACCTGCATGAGTGCTGGACAGTCTTAAATGCCAGATGGCAGTGCTTTGCCAGCAACTGAAGAAAGAGGCTCAGTGTCTAACAGATGATACCTTCTGTCTTACTTCTTCATCCACCGATTTAATTACACTGATAATGTTATGAGAAGCAGAAATCAATTATTCATTGAATCTGCCTAAGAAAATCATTCTTTTATCCCATGTATTTTGTTTCAAGATCATTTACACTTCGATAAAAAGGCAGTTTTCTCTCTTCAGCTTCAATATTTTATACACTAACTCACTTAACAGCCCAAGTGAAAACTGAAGACTCTGTCTTGTGCAAGGCAGGAAGGTGATGCTCTAAAACTCTCCTACACTAACTGCTGCATCCCCATTGCTGTGCAAATCAGCAATCACAAGCAGGAAGCACAGAGAGATCTATTACACCCCTCTGCAAAACAAAGCCCTCCGATGCACTCACATCTCAGACTCCCGTGGCTTTTTAAGAGGTTGTTGGAGGTGAAGCCACAGATCTTGCACTGCTTGTTTTCAAACCCTCTCCATTTTTTAATAAGCACAATACTTGGCCAGCCATTATTTCCTTGGCACAACAGATCTTTTCACCATTCCCATTAAAAACAATACTGCTTTCTATAAATTAGAAGACACTGAGCTCACATTACCAGCTGATAGACAAAATTCTTTACTTTTGCCTGGCTTGTTTTTGCACTGGTTGGCTGAAATTTTCAGAGGAACAAGCATCTCCTCTCCGTCTGCTCTGCCATCAACTGCCCATTCTCAATCTTTAACTTGCTGCACTTTCAGACAAAGCCATGGCCACAGACCTGCACAACACCTCATGTGAAAATATTCCAGCCTTTATCAGATAAAGGCCAGGTCAGTGGGACTCTGGGTAGAGTGAGCTGGTGGGTGGCAGCCCTACCCACAGCAGGGGGTTAGAACTGGTAAAATTGGGCCCTAACTGGTAGGTAAAGCCTGGTTAGAAAAGGTTGCCCAGAGATGTGGTAGATGCCCTGTCCCTGGAGACTTTCAAGGTGAGGATGGAAAAGGCCCTGGGTAGCTTGGTCTAGCTGTGGTGTCCTTGTTCCCTGCAAGAGTTGGATTAGATAGCCTTCAGAGGTCCCTTCCTACTCTAAGGATTCTACGATACTAGACAGAGGAGACTCCAGGGTTGGATGAAATAGGGAGCACAAGACAAGAAAAGATGATGGTCTTGGCACGGAGACAACCACACCTCCTGCACACAGCTGCCACAGTTGACTAAGCCATGTTTACATGACAGAAAGCAGCCAGAAGCAGTTGCATAGGGAGAAGCAGACCCTACCACACCCTATGACCAGGCACTTGACTCTCTGGCCTTACTGTCGGAGCACTCCCTGTGTGGCGTGAGTGAGCCCACGGCTGCTGGGGATGGGGACACAGGGCACCTAGGCCTCACACTACCCCAGCACAGACATTTCTGATGCCTAAATACACACATTCGATGCCTCAAATACACAAACTCAGTCTTTGCCAGAAGCTAACCTCAGCCTGGGGCAGAAACTGTATGGAAACAGAGGGGAGAGTGCCCACAGTGATCTGTGTGGCAGGGAGAGCAGTGCCTGGGCCCCTCATGCACTGGGGCAGCAGCAAGGCAGGCATAGAGCACACAGACAGGGTGACAGATGCCTACAGATATCCACTCAGGGACAGCATGCCCACGTCTGAAAAAAGTGACGTGAGACAGTTTCAAGGTTGTACATATATAGCATTTAAACGTAAGAAAGGCTATACACAGGCTTTTGTGGGTCCAAAGCTATGGAAGAAAAAAAAAAAAAAAAAAAAAAAAAAAAGGAAAAAGCCTGTGCTGTGCCTACATAAACTGCTCAAAGCAGTAATTCTTGGCTATTATTTTATGGAGTGATGTCATTGGCACAACAATCTCTTAAAGGAAGAAAGCAGTAATTGTGGAAGTACCTCGTACTGCACCTCACCTTCACCACGGGAACCTTCATTCAGTTCACATTAAGTAAGACATTACGCTTTGGAGAAGTTCCAGCGATTTCAGCTTCTCCTCACCAGTTCAATGAAACATTTCTTTTCTCTTTCAGCTGAGCTTGTTATGAATATTTAATGTATCGGAATGAACTGAAAGCTACCACTGTGCTTATGCTCTCCAGCTTTCCATCTATCTATTGACATCAAGGCTTAGCTTCGAAAATATGACATTAACTACATTGCTATGTAAATACAACTCCTTCAACCAACATTTCATAAGTCAAATGTATGCACAGCAAAAGCCAAACATGGCTTGAATAGATGAAACTGTCCTCTCACAGCCAGAGATGTCTTTGTTCCTTCAGCTCCCAGTGTCAATTCCCCACGCCAGCTTGTACATTTATCTTCTGTCCTCTAATTGAATTAATATCCACTTCCTCTTACTAATCCCCAGACACTTGTCCAAAAATGATCTAAAAGACACAACCCACGCTTACAAGAGGAGGGGAAAGATTTATATTAGGTCATCACTTTGAATGCTATAGAGGCTTGCTAGCTTGCTGCGCAGCTAGGCAATCTCCATGCAAGTTGACTGCGGGAATATTGTGACTTTTTACCACGTGTTTTGCTTTTAGCTCTGTGGTGGAACCACACTCAGAATGTTGTCCAGATTTATTTCAGATTGAAATGACAGAAATACTCCTTCCTGGGTTTTCCAGGCACTAGAAAGATATATAAACTGCACTGCATAGCAAGTGCAACTCTCTTTGGTCCACTTACAGTTGTCTTACTACCAAACAAAAAAAAGAGAAAAAAAATTTTTTTTTCAGCATCAGATTTACATTCCTTAGCACAGGGGATATGTGGAATGCTGAAAAAGAGAGAAAACAGAGGTTGCAATTACCCAGTCCCCTCTGCCTCTTCAGAGATGAGAAGTTTTGCCATTGACTTTCAAGAGATCAGGTTTCACTTTTCTCCCAAGGTTACAAATGCACAGAAACATCCATGCTGACAAGCACACTGGAAAACCTATTAGAGGAAGCCACTGGTCCCCTCCAGTGCAAGTACACTACAGTCTAAGCATGAGGGAAACAATTTTTTTCCCACATTTCACTGAGTTACACGTTGCTTCTCAAACATAGAAAAGAATCAAACCAAATCCTAGCCACACCAGGATATACAACTGTTAAAAGCTGTTTTTCTAGATAAGAAAGTGACACGTGCCTTATAAAAACTGTTTTTGCTACATTCATATGCAATAAAGCTATTAACTTATAAAACTCTGCTTTTTCACTTAATTTTTACATCTCTCCCACATCATTAAGAGTTAAGGTCTGAAAGCTACTGACTAAAAGCAGTCAAAGCTTTTTTTTTTTTCAGACTGGCCCAGGTGATGACTGGTCAACTGATCATTCAGGCAGTACATAGGGTAAGCCTGCCTCACCAGAAAACCAGGCAAGTGGAGCAGGCATCACATAGACTTTAGCAAGGGCACATTACATAATCCAGGCTGGATTTAACTAGCTACACCTTTGTTCTAAAACTCTACAGTTTGCCTCTGCAGCCACATCTCTCCAGAGGCAGTATTTTAACCCTGCATTGCCTGAAGTACCCAGAGAAGAGCAATTCTCAATCTGCATGCATAACCAGACAAGCAGATTACTGCACTCTGACTGAAAAAAGCTTGGGCAAGGTGCAGCCCGTCACATTACTGAGGTGAATTTACATTTCATACTGAACAGAGCTAAAGAGCATGAATGAATGTTACAGGTCAGCTCGTGGGGCTTGAGAAGCTGCATCTGATACGGAATAGGACTTGGGGAATCTGATTTCTGGAAAATAATTGCCAATTTAATGTCTGCTCCTCCCTATCTTTAAATTTATATATGAATGAGAATTACAAGCACTGTAGATAATTTTAAAATGTCTGTCTTCTCTCATTGTCATAATTATGCCTACTGGGATTCTTTACAGTTCTTTTGGGAGTGAGTGGCTGTAGCTGGGCTCCCTGGGATTTGCAGAGATTGCCTTGCCCTGCTGAAAGCAGCGTATGGTTCTGCTGCACAGTTAGGAAACCTCTTTGATAACAAAGACTGTGGGGAAAAAAGGCAAATGCTTAAACAAACAGTTGCTACTCTGCAGTGAGTGGAGAAAGCTGTCCTGAGAATATCTGCACCAGAAATAAATGAGAGAGGCTACACTGTGAATTACCACAAGGTCCAGACTGAGGTTATTAGAACAGAGCCATATCTCTCTGCATTCTAAAGTATAATTATCCAAGTTTTCTCCACTGGTCAAACTGGTATAAAACCTTAACCTGGGAAGGAAAGAAAGGAATCTAATGCAGAGAAACAGGCAGGTGACTCAAACTGCTTGGTTCTGAGCAAGCAACGCACTGATGCAACATGTTCAACTCAGCAGACACAAAAAGCCTCACTGATGCTGACCAGACCGCACAGCCCAGGTCTCCCCTCCATCCAGCTGGTTCTGGTCTAACAGGGAGTCCACGTGTCACACACAGATGTTCAGCTGTAATAATCGTATTACCCTCCTTCCCCTCCAACACATAGAATTCTTTCAGTTTTGGTCACATCTCCTGTATTACTCCTTCTCATAATTGTATTCCTCCAGAAAGTATATTTAAATGCATGAACTCTCAAAATAATAAAATGGCTCAAGGACTGGAACAATTGAAAGAGAGATCTCTTTCTTTTCTAACAGGAAAATCAGAGCTTTTCTGAGGGACAACTATATTGTTTCATTTCATGCAGGTAATAAGTCTTCTATTAAACACAGGTGCCTAAAAATCATCCCAATGCACTGCAATAACTTGAATGAGCTTGTCCTGAAGATTATTCTGGCCTTAAGTGCCGGTAGTTACTGTACATATTTGTCTGATTAATTCCTCCTGACCGACAAAGGCATCCATCATGTCACAAGGAACAATATATGAAGCACAGTGTACCTGAATCCTTCCCCTCCCTATGTCATCTCCAGAGCATCTAAAACAGGCTCTTATCATTTGTAATCAGTAATTAATAACAAAGCATTCTCACTAGCGCAGTTCTTCTGCTAAGGTTAATGTAATATTTCATCCCAGGCCAGCTGCTGTTTTACGACTTGCAAGCACGACAGTAAGCAATGTTTTTGCATACGAAGTCATCCACAGAGTAAATCAATTACTTTCTCTTTCATCAACAGGCATTTGCTGCAGCAGGGAAGGATAATTAGATACGATATTGTTGTTTACCAACAGCATTATGTTCCCAAATTTTGGCACTGCACATTGAATTTTCTTCCCTGTGTCTCTATTCTGCATCTTTTCCATTACGATGTTTTTAATCTATGATCAATCAAATACTGCAATTAAGAGCTACACTTACCACGCTGCTATTATGTACATGAATGTGCCTACAGAGATCAGTATCAATCACACAGCCTACATTGTCAGTACTGGTAAAACTTCTGGGTCACTTCTCCACAGAAGGACACACATACACTTACAACTATTCACCCCAAATGCAAAGCATCAATAAAAGCTAATGTATTGTTCTCCAAGCTGCACTATTTCTTGTACTCCAAAGTTTACATCAGGCTGCCCAAGGAAATGGTGGAGTCACTGTCCCTGGAGATGTTTAAGAATCATGTGGATGTGGCACCGAGGGACATGATTAGTGGGCATGGTGGGCATGGGCTGATGGATGGACTGGAAAATCTTAATGGCCTTTTCCAATCTTAATGACTCTTATCAGGGTATTATTGTCCTTGTGAGAAAATAAAGCAGCCAGAACACATACACATGAAAAGAGCAGAAAAGTTAGCGTACAGCACTGGTGTAATCTTCCTTTGTTACTGAAACTGGCAAGTCACATTTTTTCCCTCCTGTTGATTGCTATAACTGTTTGGCAACTCAGACTCTTCTTGCATGACGTAGCTGACGAAGACACATGCTTGGCTCAGGAAGACCGTGAGCCACAGGCTGTTGTGTGCTGGCAGAGCATCGTGAGTCATTTATCCTTCTGGTAGTCTGCCCTGGTCACCTGCTGTCAGTGACAAACCGGACTTTGCATCTTACTCACTGACCTGCCCTTTGCTTCTTGTATTTCTAAGAATAAAAAGCTGCTGAACACAGAAATAAGCTGCAGAGCTCCCAGTACCTCAAGATCACCAAGGGCAGAAACACAGGTTTTAAGCATTTGAACCTTTGATTCAAAGTACTGTGGACAACATGTACACAGGGCTCAGACCACAAAGCTTCCCACAAACCTCTGTCCACTAACAGTTGCACTAACAGGGTCATTCTAGTGAGTGGAAATCAACTTGAAGATAGGAAATTACCAACCCAGATGAAAGTTAAGGGATATGGGCTGAACTGGGCTGATGTTTGCATATGCTATCCAGACAGCTTGAGCCACAGATACCATACAGCATCTCCAAAAAAGGAGCACTTTGCGGCCTGAAGTGATTGAAGATGTATAAACACTGTCTGCAAGGCAGCAGCTCACTTTGACTTTGTTTTCACTTGGCAGGAAGGAAGGGGAGAAAAAAAGTGGACATAATAAAAGAAATGGGTCATTTTGGAATGACTGCACTGAAACAGTCCAATACAATTTCGTAACACAAAGGCAATGTGAGGTCTACAGCTCTGACTCACCAGGTTTAGAAACTCATGAGGCAACCTGGCTCCCGTCACACCAAAAAGCAGCCACTTAGAAGTGCAGTTCCTCGACAAAAAGAAACGTGTTTGAAAAGGAAAGTAACAAATGACAAACAGTTTGACCTTTGGTTAAACAGTCACGTTGACTCATTAGTCAGTTAGTTAGGCAATGTGTCAAACAAGAAATAGAAGCAAAGTCGCTCTTGGGATGTGGATCCTAATGGATAAAGTACTGTATCTCTGCCACGTTGCTTGCACCAGTGTAGGTAGTTAGATCAGACAAAGATTTCCTGGGAATTAGGTGGTAACCTTGACAAGGAGAAGACAAATCCTGACTTAAAGGTGCAGTTATTTCCTTTTCCTTCAACATTAGGTCTATTTTGGCTTGCAATATGTTGTAATCAGTAGCATTTTCATTGCTTCAAACAAATCCACATCAACCACTAATGGTGCACAAGCCTCAAGTACGATGTTATCCAATTCTGAACTTCTGGTAACTCCAGCTCAACGAGCCGATACCCAATTATCTGTTATTTTTGGAGCAATGGGGCTGTACTCAGTCATGCAGATTACAAGATACAGTTCCATATGTTGTCTGCCAATAATAAATTTGAAAAATATTTGTTTATCCATGTTCTTAAATTCCTGGGGTTTGATATACAAAAAAATAAAAAATAAAAAGCCAATATGCAATACAGACTTGTAACTGAACACAGATGAAGAGCCTTGCAGAAATGTAACATCTAGATTTTCTCTTTTGCAACTATGCCACATTACAACTATCTGGCAGAAGGAAAACAGTTCTAGTTAATACAGATCCAAGTTGGCTTTTTAACAAACCCAATAAAGAAATCAACCATTTCATTCAGCCCTCAAAATTTGCCACTGGTACCTCTGCACCTTGTTAGTAATTTCTAACTGAAAGTGAAAGAAAAAAAAAAGATAGTCTCAGAGACACACTGCACGCTGTCTGCATGGAATCAGGGATCACACTTTCATTTACTCATTGTAAATCCTGTTGAGTTATATTGACTTTTCTTTCCTTCGTGGTATATTAGTGCTCACAAAAAAAATCTTGCAGTAAAAGCTTTAGAGAAGAAACCTTTTGTCCACAGACAAATGCACTTCTTACTTTGTGCCCTATTAAGAAGGAAAAAGAGCAAAAGTATTGTTCCTACTTTCACAATACCCAGAAGGCCAGGCACTCGGCTATGACAGAAATAACACATGGGTTTTGTCATAGACACTTAATTTGATCCTAACTCAGTCCTATCTCCACCCCATTTATTCCCTCCTTCTCCATCAACCATCTGAACAATTATGATCAGTCTACTGAAAATCTAACTGCAGTTCTCAAAAATTCAGCTCCTGTACACCACTGGTTCAGTCACACTTAGATCACTGCTACATTTGAATTTATTCAAGTCCAAAATTTCTTCTTCCCCCTTTCCTTTTTTCTTTTCACGATCATTCACAAAGCCAAAAAGAGTCCCAAAAGACAAACGGTGGCATCTGCAACCAACCCAAACAACTCCATAGATGGAAACAAAACAGTGCAGGATCAGAAAGGCTGTTATATGTCACCACAGTAAATACCACAGTCAAATCCTCAGCTGGTGTAAATCAACCTGCCTCCATCCGGTTTTACAAAGGCAGTGCAACCTTATGCCGAACACACTAGAAAGTCTTATTCATATTAAAATATAGCATTTTAAATCTGAGAGATATTTGACTCTATCTAGCACTTAATTTTCAACTGACTGTGTTGTCATCTCCCCCTTGATGTGGAGCAGCTATGAGCAGGCTGCAAGCTAGGATATATGGGCCCTAATATCATCTCAAAGCAGGGAGCCAGCTGGGACCATGAAGTCCCCTTCTCTGCCTGCCTCTCCTGGGGATGTTGAAGACAGCCCAGGAACAGCAGAATAGAAGTTAGATATGGTTGTGTACCTGAGGAAAGCCTACCTGAGGCTGTACCTGTACCTGTGAGCCTACCTGAGGAAAGCTGAAGCATGTGGAAAGTACTGCATAGCAGGGGATGATGAGCAACAGCTGGGTACTCCTATTACTAGGTCATGCAAAAAACATACATGCGAACATACCAGATATTTAAAATTTCTTTAAAGTCACCCTTAAAGATTTACCACTGCATCTAGCTTGTAGCAATCCAAAGCCATAGCTGCAGGGTTTCTTGCACTATGTTCTCAGCACCTGGAATTCAACAGGTTTTGAACATCAAGAGTTAAAGATCTACTGGAAGTTTCAATTATATGTTTCAGTAAGGGAGAGATCTTGCTTACAAATTCTTCTGCATATGTATTTTATCAGCTTCTGAGCTGACTTCACAAATGGCCAATCATGACTGCTTCAGTCAGGAACTGCAGAGACCAATTAGGGGTCCAATCTCCACTCCCCTCCTCACTACCACTCATGAACAACTGGAAGACAAGAACTCCACTGTCAAAATACAGACCCGCCTCCCATCTGTCACTTAAGAAAGGTGAGACACACATTTCTTTGGGCAAAAATGCAAAAAAGAAATATGACCCACATATCTGAAGGAATATTCTAAGGGTCATTTCCAGACTGATGTCTTTTATGTCAGCCTCTACTTGCTGCCTTTTCTTGTTCCTGCATGCACTTGCTTGCCTGATACATCACTCAGCGTCTACAATATTACTGTCTGCAGTGTGCAAAACCCTGTCTAAAAAGTAAATAACTACTAAAAACAAAGAAAGAAACAAAACATAAAAGCTTGATGAGAAGGGGTGTCACTGAGCAGATGGAAACACTTCAGAGTGAAAAATGTCATCTGCTTAGTTCAACATCAGCTGCAAGAAATGCTGTGCTTACTCAAACATTGACTTTTCTGCCTACCTACTAGGAGAGCCCAGAAAGGCAGGCAGATGCTTTACTTGGTCAAGCCATGCAGAAAGGAAGGAGAGGTGGGAATGAAGTCGCCTGCTGCATCCTCTGCTTCAAGAAGCTTAGTTGCTTCCGCAATGCTTGCCGGGGGAACTGGCCCTTCAATGGATGGAGATGCTTCTCTCTCATGGGGTTGTGTTTAACAATGTTAAAGGGTCAGTTAAAATCTCCTTACACACTGCATACCCTAGAGAGAACAATCAAACGCACAGCTTCTTCCCTTACCCATCCTTCTTGAGCATTTGCAGAGAGTATTTAAATATTTAAATTTGACCCACAAATTCTAATATTTCTCTTTTGTAGCACCCAATTGTTACTCATCAGGGCTTTTAACACTTTCCATTTATGCAACACTAACTCCTACAATGGTCAATAAAGGCCAGTATATTAGTATGATAAGCTCATGCTACCAGCCATGCACAAAATTCCAACTGAATTAGAAAGTCATCCTATATTCGAGAAGAGCACACAATGGAGTAAATGGAGCTTAACTACTTTATGTATCAGATATTACATATCTTTGGGTTGTTGTCAATTCTTCATATAAATACTTTAAATCACTTAGATTTCATTTTGCACACTGTATAGTGAGCCTCTTCATAATCAAACAGTATTTAAAAGCATTTACTGGCTTGTTAAATCTAACAAGTTAGATTTATTGGGATAGTCACTTTCCTTAACAGCCTATTTAGTCAAACTCAATGTATTCATTGATGTATAAATGTATAATAGGCGGTTGTTAAAGTTTAATAAATATGTTTAATAGTCAGCTGGCATTTTCTCTCAATGGCAGCACTTCCCCTCAGTTGCCAACAGGAAATGCTGTTCCTGAATGTGCCGATTCACAGCATGTGTAGGGAACAAATCGATCCAGGAGAACAAATGGGAGTACAAATTACAGATAACTTTCCTTCACATCACAGGGAGACTGTTGTAAACTCCCATCAAGACCATCAGCTGTCAATGCATAGCGTAAAGAAGAATGTTAGCTACTGTGCTTTGTCTTGATCTTCAGAAGAAATGAACTAGGACAGGATGGGCAACTGGCTACCTAAAAACCACACAAATGACTTTCATATATTACTACTGCAATTTTCTGCCTTCCTGCACTTGCTGATTCATGTACAGCACGTTACCTACTCTCACCCGACCCTGCCACTCTGTATGTTGACCAATCAATTAAATTAGGATGCTTCAGCATCTCACTAGGAGATCAAAAATATTCTAAGGCTATTAGGTACCTAAGAAAAATACTTTGAGGAATCTGCATCATTAGACAACTAAAAACCATCAGAAATCAGGCCCTGAGCTAAAACCGCAGAACTTTACATCTCAGCTCTGCGGGACACAGATCATTTCTCCAAGCACACAGCAGTTACTGCATATATATGATTTGAAAAAAAAAAAAAAAAAAACACCACCACCACCAAAACACCTTTAATTTAAGTACACCAGGCAGGAAAGTTTGATCATAGCCACAAGACACTCACCTGGGTGGGATTATACAGTTCCTGGAGTGGGCTTCTGGATCCTTTCCGGCAGCAAATGTCCATCCCAAATGGATTTCTACGCATTACTGCAAGGGGAAATTGAAATTAATACAGGTTAGCAACAGTGGTTAGCAGTAATCAATTGCAATAGCTACAGCAAGAATAGATTTTCTGATAAACCGGGGGTTTCTACAGACAGTATTGTGTATTAATTCCTAATCTGTAAAAATTATCCAAGAGTTAAATCTTTGAAGTACTGTGGAAGGTACTAAAACAAAGCTTTCTAGCTCTCATCTTATAAAAGCTGTTACCCCTAAGCTTTTAGCTGGAATGCCCCAGAGTTCTGGCACAAGTACTGAAGCCAAAGTGACCCCATTTTGACTAGTGGTAGGTACCTGCTTTCCCTGATCATCATGGATCAGTTGGATAAATTCCTACAACTGACATCTCCAAGAGGCAACATTTGAGCCTCTCTAAACCCAAATATAGAGGCCCATAGGATCCTAATATTAAAACACTTTAAAGCTTCTGGCCTATAGCTTTGGCTTGTCCTGGAACAGATGCTCAGCAGTATGCAATACACATACTGCCAATCACCACTGCACTTTCTTGATCCAAACTGTATTTAGCTCTATGTATTGCAACTGAATATTTAATTGGTCTGAAAATCAACACAGACTGCTATTCCAGCTGGACACAAGCAAATTTTCAAACTAAAGGCTTTGTCAGAGGGCTGATCCAGGATCATTCTGGATAGTAAGTCTTTCTGTTAGAGATCCTGATCTGAGTCCCAACAGTCACAGAGATCACCAGTTTCAGGTTAGACCCTCCATAGGCAGTCAAGTTTAAATAGGGAGCTATTTTGCTTCAACCACACTCCATGTCTTACTTAAGAGGGGCTTATAAACAGAAGGGAAATCAACTTTTTACACAGGTGGATAGTGATAGGACAAGGGGGAAAGCCTTAAACTAAAAGAGAAAAAATTAAGGTTAGTTGTCAGGGAAATATTCCACTGAGAGGGCAGCAATGCACTGGCACAGGGTGTCCCGAGCACTTTGGGTACCCCATCCCTGGAGGGGCTCAAGGACAGGTTGGATGGGGCCCTGGACAGCCTGGCATCACTTGCCATATTTTGTAGTACGAAACTGCTGAAGTGTCCTACAGTAATGACTGTGAACTGCAGCGCTGACAGAAATACTATTGCAGGTGTCAGGCCAAGAGCTAGAGAATACTGTCAAGCTACATTTTAAAACAGAGTGCTTGTACACGATCATAATCAATATGTCAAATAGTATGAACATGTGTAAGAGTTTCCATGCAGACAGAACACTGTATGCAGCTCCAGTCTGGAGACATAACAGCCTCCTTCACTCAGACTGTATCTATTTTTAAATTGAAGGTAATCACCTCGTAATGTGCCATGTCGCTTTTTCCCTGAGCAAACAACCATTCGGTGTGTCTTCTAACAGGGCTCAGACATACATCCTTAGTAAGGAAAGAAGCTAAATGTTTTCTGCACAGTTAGAATCGCAATAAGAGGCTGCAATTTTTATGTTTAAATACCTGATAAACTTCTGAACCTTTCTAGACATGCAGCCGAATGTTGCAATTGCTCTGCCTTAGTAGCAATGTGTCTTGTTAAAAGTTAACTCTAAAAATGTTTAAAGCCACTAAAATTTTAGAAAAGAATTTCATAGTACATAGTACTTGAGCAGTGTTAGCTTCTGGTGTCTGGAAGTGGCTTGAGGAAGAAAATCCTACAGTCAGGATGTGAGAAACCCTCAGTGGCTGTTCACTGCACTTTGATTAACCAGGGTTCTGGAACACTGATTCTTTGTTTCAAGATGAAGAACTCCAGAGCACTGTTTCCTAATTTCCCATGTACTTCACTTTTCAGTTCCATTAAATGCAATCAACAGTAATGTGCATAAATGCATCCCTTCCTGCTTCACTTAACCAGCAGGTATCAACACAGCAACACACAGCAACTGTTCCATTCAGCAGGAGCAGCCAAGACCATGAAGTTACTTGCACTACGTGTAAGATCTGATTCCCAAATATAAACAAACAAGAAAGCAACTGTCTCCCCAGAAAAGCTAAATACTCACGCAGAACTTGAGTCACAGAAACCACTGAATCCTTGTTATGAATCCCAATTATTTAATAGGTGTGTTTTTCCAATAAAGCTTTTAGAACATGAGTGTGGAATTAGCATGGCAACACAGCAGCTCAACGCATAGCTTGCTTCCCCACACATCATCTGTGACAGCACACGCAGCTGTAAGCAGCAACTCTGTATGCACCTGGATAATGCTTATGCCTGGAATGTAACCTCGGCACTGACACAAATGGGAACATTCCCCCTTCCTGGGCAGAAATTGCACTCATACCTTAGGTGAACAGCTACTGCGAAGGATCATATGAAGATTTCAGAATGCTTTCTCGCACATCTGTGGAAAACTCACCCCTTCGGGTCCCTGCAAACTGTTTTCTGCTGTCTCAGCTCCTATGAGGCAGCATTTTATCGTATCCATGACATGACCTCTTTGATTTATAGCAATCTGCAGTAAGAAAACCACAATGTGAGTGCAAACTGCCGTTACACTAATTTCAACAACGCTGTCACTCAGACTCCTTCACACTATTGTGACAGTGAAAATTAGAAATCAAGGCCTTTATCTTCACCAAATCTTCTTATTAACATAGTAAATATCAAAATTTACATTTTATGGCTTGGGCTGATCTCCATCCATAATTATAGTTAATTATAATCTAACGGGAAGTAGTGCATATGCATGGCTCCAAGGACTGATTAAAAGATCCCGTTCAGGCACACGAAGTGGGAGAAGCAGCTGACAACAGTAGATAATGCCTTGAATGATTAAAGAGTGCTGTTAATACTGCAACTGCAGCAGAATCAGCAATGCCCTGAATTCAGCCAGGACTGGGAGCAACTGAACGAACTGTTAGCTTGTCACTTTAATACAAGGGCTGTAAAGAGACAAACTTTCTTCTTTAGGAATGACTCGTTCACAATGAAATTTTGGTCCTATTTACTAAAATCTGTGCAATCAGCACCAGAAAGGGAACCTTCTCATAAGTATCAGAAGAGCAAGTGACACCATTTCTCATAAGCCTGTTGGATCAAGTAACAAAGGACACTCTGCAGTACGAGCCACCCAAAGTAATTGCCACTTCTTTCACTGCCCCCAGAGAAACAAGTAAGTGACATTTGAAGTGCTGAGTATACAAAATCAGCCACCTATACCACTCCCATTCTAAACTTAGCAAATGTCAGACGCTCCCATTTCCTAGATTTCTGTAGAATAAAAGATCCCTGCTTGCTTTCTAGCAACAATTTTGCTATTTGGTAATGTTTAATTTACACTGCTTTTAGAATCCTAATTACTCCCGGCTTGCAAGACAACAAAAAACAAATGCAAAAACACTACCTCCATTCAATGCCTCTTAAATATACTGTCTCATATCATAAACATTTGAGAAAAATTCTGAGGTTGTAATTAATATTTAATTTTTTCATTACACTGGTCTAAAGTACAAAGACAAAATTCCCTAATACAGCATTGCTGAAAGCTGCTATGCATAATTCATTGCATTTATTTGGGAAAGAAGACATCTTGTAAGGAAAAAGAAAAAAATATGACATTGGAAGCAGTATGCTGAGACTCCTACTGAAGATGTGATCCCATTCTTGTTTGAAAGAAAGAAGCTATTGACAATTCAAATACACTTTCAGTCCAGGGTTAATGTTTTCCATGGAGCCATGTTCAATTGACAGCAATGGGCAGCTACAAAGTATAGCACCTTATCCTAGAGCCACAAACAGCTGGGAAGGGCTAAACATCCACTAAACATCCTCTACTCAACAAAGACAGAAAAATCAGTGCAATTTGGCCTAGCAAGATAGTGGTAGCAAAACACTTTTGGTGTCTCCAGACACATTTAACTGTCACTGTCCTCAAGCTTCCTCAATTCTTAAAGCAAATTAAGAATAATTTAATTATACTGAAGATTCGGAGATTCTCTTGGGCTTAAGATTTGGATGTGGTTTTTCTTCCAAATGCCAGCACAGACGTTTGCAATGACCCCAAAGCAGCAGAGAAAAATGCTTCCAAAAGCACCAGCTATGCAAATATAAGCCAAGCACAGCTCAACACATATTTTGCACATGCAATGCTCTTCAAGCATGAAGATACTAAGTTGGAATAAGTGACCTGTGGAAGCATTCTTCTTCCAGAGTTTGTCAGAGGCTTTTCGACTGAATATGTGGCAATTTGTAAAGTCCTGTACACATACCTCTTGGATTCTTAGCTAAAATCATGCTGAACAAGCCTGTCATTAACGGGATCATTCTGCTTCAGGAAAACAAGCCTTCTGTAATAATTTACAACAATCTGTTCTGCAAGACTTCACTTAAGCAAAGTCCAAATTGCAGACAAAAATCAGAAACTCAGCAGAAAAATAAAGACTGCCCTTATTTCAGACTTCATAAAAATTCCTATGATTGCTTTAGCAGACTAATCAGGCTAAAGACACTGAATAGTATCATAGGGTTATTTTTTAATCAGCAGCCAGGAGCACAAGGAGTGAATGCAAATGCTGGCAAACAGCACCAGCTCCAGAGCCTCAGTAACAATATTTCAGATAGCTCCCTGGCATTCATTTACAAATGCTAATCCTTCACAAAGATCAACTGATAGGGAGCAACGTTTTGGGATGTTTGGGTCCTCGCACTGTGTTGCACTCAGCAGAAGATTTTAGACCGTATTATTGGTCCTTGATATGGATACTACAGGTACAAAGATTTATGACAAAACTCCTGACTGGACTCTTTTGTTTTCTTAAGGCAAAACTGCAGCTTTTTTGTCGGACACTGAGAAATCTATTTTTAGAAAGTAAAAGTCAGACTAGGCATTGTATGTAAGCATGCCAAAGTCTTAAATGCAGAGAA